>NC_056558.1:25029428-25075027 GCF_013358625.1 Macadamia integrifolia
AAAACGAAAATTTCAGTTTCTGGGTCAAAACGCAGTTTTTAAACGAAAAAATGGTGTTTCAAAATTTCAGAACCTAAACGGGATTTTTTTTTTTTTTTTTTCATGCCCAACAAATTAATGATCAATACACTATTAAAATTATGAATTGCAATATAATAATAAATGTTTAGGACACCTGACCTGACCATAAGAATCAAGGACCTAGGTTTCATTATTCTGAATAAGAGGATAGGATTACAACCCTAATTATATTATATAAATCATGGTAAAAGCAAGGCCAGATCAGGCCGAGCCTAGTCTCAACCCAGGCCAGGCCCAACCCTTACCCAAGGTCAATGTTTTTCAACTATAACCCGCCTTCAGGGTAAAAACTTAGCCCATGCCCTGTTTAGGCTCCGGGGGGGCCCATGGTGGGTTTGGGCCGTTAGGGCCAAACTCACCATATTCTTGGCTTGGTTGGAATTTACAAGTAAAATATAATCATCTAAAAATAAAAAATATCATCATAAGATATGTGCATAGTAGTGGTGGTGAAACACGGTTGGGTTGAGCTGGGTTTCTGAAAATCCCAACATAACCCTAGGTCCTCAAAACTCAATCCAAACCCAACCAAATCCTATTGGACTCATAACCCAACTTGGCCCTAATTGACCTTGATCGAGTTGGGTTGGGCCGGATTGGTCCTAATTGGCCTTGATTTTTGTCAAGATCTGATTAACACTGATTGCCCTTTTTTTTTCATGCCCAACAAATTAATGATCAATACACTATTAAAATTATGGAATGCAATATAATAATAGATGTTTAGGACACCTGACCTGACCATAAGAATCAAGGACCTAGATTTCATTATTCTGAATAAGAGGATAGGATTACAACCCTAATTATATTATATAAATCATGGTAAAAGCAAGGCTAGATCGGGCCGAGCCTAGCCTCAACCCAGGCCAGGCCCAACCCTGACCCAAGGTCAATGCTTTTCAACTATAACCCACCCTCAGGGTAAAAACTTAGCCTAGGCCCTGTTTAGGCTCAGGGCGGCCCATGGTGGGTTTGGGCCATTAGGGCCAAACTCACACTCCTTGCGCATAGTACATGTAATTATTAGAAGGACTTGGATGATATATGAAGCATAGAGGATAAGAGAAATATCAGCTACAAGCGAATCCAACAAGTATTTAGGCAGAGTAAAGTGGATCCCAGAGTACCGTTGTGTTAATCTACGCACTGTAGTTTTTTAGCTTGATTTTAGGTGTGTGCCTGACTCTCTATGGGGAGAAAACTTGTTCTGATGCACTATCGCCGTTGTATATAGCTTATTGTAGAACACCCTTGCATCTTTAAGTTGAGATACAAATCGTCTTTATTTGTTAAGGTAAGCACTCATGTATTTTAGCTTAGTTGAGGAAAGGTGTAGATATCTACTTCTAAAGAAATGATTGAAAGACTTTCAATATAGGGCTACTAGTCCTATATAGTTTCGACTAATATAAACCTACCCCAACCCTAGTCTAACTTATGGCGGGCAAGAGAAGGACCTAACCCCAAATTTTTTGGGCCTCTATTAGGTGGGGCAATTCCTGCCAAACTTAAATAATAAGTTCTAAGAAAGGATAGATGCTCCTACTTTTAAAAATTTTCCACCGAGTAACTAGTTTTTTTTTTATTATTTTTTTTTAAATAAAAACTTTATAGAAGAGCAAAGCCAGAAAAAAAATAACAAAGCTTATACATATCATCGCTAGCAACTAGTTGTTTCTTTTCCCTTTCAACAGCTAGTTTTGCCATATTCCCTAGGCTAACTATAAGCAAGTTGTTAGACTTTATACAAAAAGTTGGTTAGTTAACAAAATTCTCTAGTTCTAATTGGAGAGGAATAGCCATCCAAGGACAAAAAGTTAAATGTTCCAGGTTAAATATTCCTGAAAAACTTCAGAGATCTTCCACATCGCTCCACACGAAATCCACTTTCCATCCCTTCCTTTTTGCCACCTTCACCTCTTCTAGAAGTCCCTTTGTAGCTGCATCATCATTTTTTCCTAGAAACAAATAATTTGCTTGAGTTTAGATACATAGATTATTTAGAATGAAGGAGAAATCTCACCTCGGAATTTTCTCCCTTCATCGATGTAAGTGGAGACATCTAAGCATAGATTTTTAATTGGTGGGAGTGTGTTTGTCACATGGAAGTCATAGGCCGTATTCCTACTCTTTGAAAAGATAGTATTATTGCCCCTTTTTGCAGTTCAAAATTCCACCATTTAAAGAACATGGATTGGATTTGGGTTTTGTGAGCTGAATAAAACCCGGTTCTTGTGATCCAGATCTGATGACATATGATGAACATTATGTCAAAGAGAGACTGCAATTCATTGCTCTTAATATCAAGAGTATTAAAACAATACATAATAAGGTTATTAATTGATGAAAAAGGAAAGTACTCAGGTTTCAAGCCCAATGGACATGCCGCCCAAATTCTTCTAAAAAATTCACATTCAAATAAGATATGCCACATGGATTCTTGTTTATTATGGCAAAACATATAAGATGGATCAATTTTCACCCATTTAGCCAATTTGTCCTTAGTTGGAATTCCCGCATATGCAACTCTCCAAATGAAGATCTTAAACTTGGGGTGGATATTGAGTTTCTAGAAATAGCGCCACCATTGTGAGCATGGATAGATGAGCATGGGCACTTGTTTGAGCATTGATTGATGTTGTCAGTGAATTATTTTGTAGAAATTTGGCAGCTAACTTAGTAGTGAAATTTTCCTCTTCTGATAAACGGCTTTGCCATCAATCCTAATCATTGGAAATTAGAACCTTGATAATAGAGTTTGTTAAGATTTTTATGTAGGCTTAACTGATACCGATTGATCCATTGGGTCCAAACAATTATAGGCTCACTCTGATTAGGAAACTTCTAACCCAATTCATTATGGGAATGAATTAGGGTCTTCAGGATTCTATTATAAATAGAAGCTAAAGGTCCTTACAGCCATCACTTTAACACCTTTATGATTTTGGAAGCACGAACTCCCCCACAGGAATAGTGCATGTGAGAGTATTCCAATGGTGAAAGGCTGCAAAAGATCTTAACAGTTGGGACTCAATTGTGTAGTTTTTTGTTACAATCTTCATGAGACTAATCTTCAAGCACATGGAGAGAGTTATGTGATCAATACTTATAGAACTTCTAAACTTACACACAGGTATTCTTCTACTCCCATTGATTATCATGTATAGAGTAAATCTATATATTTGTGTGTTCTTGGTTTAGGAACTACACCCATGGTTATTCTTTTATGATTAGTTTATGATTCTAGTATTTTAACATCAATGGGGTTATTCATATGATTCTATGGTCAAGAATCCCAGCAATTGGTATCAGAGCCAACCGTTATGGTGTTAGAATGAAGAAAAATCAAAGAAATTGATTTTGTAAAGGGTTTAGGTCCCAAATCATGAAAATCGTAATTTTGCTATCATTTAAAGATCTCGGATTAAAAAAATTTCTTTATAAAATTTGTAGAGGACGAAAAAATGATCACGGCGGTATGTCGCACATCACCAGAAACCTCCAGAATCACTGGCATGCGCCATTGGAAACCCGTTGCCAGAGGAGAGAGATTTTTTTTTTTTTGAAAAAAAAAAGGCTACAAATCATCGCCGGATCAACTTGGTAGGGTTTCCGAGTTAACCCGGTGATGTAGTGAGTTAGGGCTTAACCCAACTCTATTTGACCCAGTCAAAGGTTGACCGGATCGTTGACCACCCGACCCAAAGTTGTGACCCAGATACCTGGATTTTGATCCGAAAGGACTCGGTATTGATATGCCCGAACCGGATTAGCCCATTTGGGCCGAACCGGTTGGTTTGGGCAAAGCAGATTGACTTTAACCCACTTTTTTCTGCAACTTCAAATGGCTCGTACGGGCAAACAATGGAGAATTTTTTACCCTGATTTTTTGTGTTGAGTCCAGTTTTTTGTGCTCTTCGTTTTGATATATTATAAACCTAGTTTTAGTCAACTTTTATGGTCTGTTTTGTATAAATTACAAGTATGGGAGTTTTGTGATTCTTCATAATTTTTCCTCTTAATTTGAAGAAATGAAAGAAAATCAACCCATACATTACTTGCATATCAGCATACGAACTTTTTTTTTGGCTAAGGATAGACCATGCTTTTGTTTACATATTTTTTTTGTTGATGCTCAAAAAATCCCACTTTTAGCTGCCAGATTGAATTTGTAGACTATTGTAGTGAGGTTGAATGGAATCCACTAAAACGGTAAAGTTCAATCTTATTGTAGTAGAATACAAATCAAATGTTTTCTTTGTTTGAAAAGACATAGAAGAATAATTGGTAGCAAGGTTGCTAATGTTCACCCAAAGGTGACATTATCAAAGAGAAGTCAAAGTTAAAGCAAGTGAAAATAGAATAGGGATTTCTCAACCTAGAGGATGTTGTCCATCCAAAGATGGTAGTATTTGTTGAAAGATAGAAGAAGTCTCATAGTAATAGTAAAAACTTGAGTGGACCAGTATGTTTCAGACCCAAAGGTCAGGAATATAGTTCCAGTTAATACTCTTAAAGTAATTGATAATTGAGCATTGTAATATTTATTTTGATAATAATTACATGCTTGTTCTTTTACATGTAAAATGATATTTAGTTAATGTTTAAATAACCTACAAATTTAAGCTGTCAGGCGTAGTTGCAAGCTATTATAGTGGAATGGATGGAACCCACCAAAGTGGTAAAATCAAGATTACTGCAATAGGATTGCAAATCAAAGGTTTTGTCTTATTCTCAAAGACAAAAAATTATTGATAGGAATTAGGTATTGCTTACCCAAATACGATATTATCAAAGATAAAAATAAATGTAAGTGTACTATAGGCAGGCCTTAACCTAGAAGTTGCTATTCATCCAAAGATGGTAGTAATTTTCGAAGTTGAAGAGCTCCCACAGTCATTGCAGTGAGTGGACCAGTGCATTCCAGACCCAAAGGTTGAGAATGTAGTTTGGTTGACACTCTGATTACGTTTAATGGTTAGTGATGTAATATTGGTTTTAATTTTATTGATGTTACATGCATTAATTATATATTAAATGGATTATTCTTCCTTGAGTTGAACTATTAAACTAAATGTCTTTAAAAGTGGCTTGAGATTATGGAGATCTATATATGCCTCAAAGACCTAGTTTTCTATACTAGGAAAACCAAATCAATAGTTTGATATTATGCTTTTAAAGCAAAGATTTTTGCCCTAAAATGTATTGGACAATTGATCAATGGAAATAGGGTGGATGAGTGTTTCATGGCTATGATCATAGGTTATAGGTTTATTTAGTGTGTTATTTTTGTATTCCGATTGGATTAATTCGGATTGGTTGGGTTGGATTAGTATCGGTTTTGATCAATCCAATACCAAGTTCTTAAACATTGCCATTGTTCTTTGAAAACCTATTTATGAACATTAATTGATAAAAATATTTGGTTTTCTTTTGTTTTTGGGCTTATGTGAATAAGTTTATATGTATGTCACATTTAACAAATTGTGTTCTCTAATAAATGGATTAATTTATGACTGGTCGAACCAACTGGGAGGATAGAATTATGGATCTTAAGCTGTTCTATGTGGCTCAATCAGTAGGAGGATAAATTCGGTATACTAGGTTACTAGTGGGAGAATGTTATTAGTGGAAGATCAGTATACTAGGTTGTTAGTGGAAGGATAAATTCAATATACTAAGTTGCTAGTGGGAGGATAAATTTAGTGTATTATATTGTTTTTCATGCAAAATAACTATTTTAAGTTTTGTATTGATTTATTATTATCATATTGAAAATTTATTTATACTGAAATATATAGTAAATTCATATTCATGTCATTTTGTACTTTTATATTTTATTTGAAACACCCTATGAAGGATAAATATGTTAGAATTAAACTAGGTGTGAGCTTTCGTACATTTTATATTGCACAGTATATTTCTAGGAAGCTATGAAAAGATTGAGTGGAATCCACTAAAGTGGCACATCCTATTATTTCATAGTTTTTTCAAGGTCAACAAAGTTGGTGACATTTACCCAAGGTGATTTCATCCAAGTTAAAGAAAATACATGTATGGAAAAAACTATAATATAGAGGTTTCTAAACCCATATGTGATAAAAGTAATTGTATTTTCACAGTAAATTTGGATTTATAAGAGGACCAGTGCATTCTTAGCCCAAAGGATAGGAATGTAGTTACAGTTATGACTCTTATGTATTTTATCTGCTATATATACATTTATTATGTAGGGTATCTGCTATATGTACATATTAAATTTTCTAGCCTGATTATTTGGTGTGTATGTTTCCTACCTGAGATTTTTAGGATTACTTGATCTGGTTTTAGCTCTCAAGGAACTCAAATAGGTATTGTTGCTGATCAAAGTACAATCGAAGAAAAATAGGAATAATTTTGTTACCTTATTAAGTTTATAATGATTTTGGAGTAATTTTTGAATGATTTTGTCTTAAATTTTGTTCTTTAAATTATTTATGTACATTTATGCTTCATTTGTTTGTGTTATCCCTAGTTGTGTAAGAAACACATTAAAGCATACACTTGTGTACATATATTCATCTCAAATATGAAAAACATGATAAGAATGAGTGAAACCCACCAAAGTGGTACATTCAGATCAATTGTATGGTTCCCAAGGTAAATGTGACATTTGCCTAAAGGTGATGTCACCAAAGTTTATCGACAAAATGCTCAAGAGCCATGTTTTTTGACATTGGTGTTATTGAGGTTTTTTATATGCTTGGTTAGTGGGAGTTTTATGATCTCATTTAATCAAATATATCATGGTGGCAATAGCCAAAGTTTAAAGGCGGTGCTTGCTAAGGTTTATTGGCAGTGCTTAGCCAAAGTAATTGACGATAAGTCAACATAATTGACAGTATTTCATCAGGATTTGTGATATATGGCAGTATTTAGCCAAAGTTTGTAATTTATGGTGGTATTTAACATAAATCCATGGTAGTGGTGATGAACCACAGGCGGTTTGCCAAAATTTATGATTTATGATGGTATTTAACCTAAATTCATGGAAGTGACGGTTAGCCATGGTGGTATGCCGAAGTAAGATATTAATTCAAGAAAAGGGCGATTTGCCTAAGTATTGATTAATATAAAAGTTTACTACCTGTGAAGTTTTCAAGGTAGGCTGATATTTAGATCAGGAAATGACCTATTAGGAAATGTATGTGGTCACAGGTATGATATCAATTCCTTATATATATATGTTTTCAGGCGATTTGGATTGATAGTTTTGTATTGTTTGTAACATTAGATAGTTCTATACCGTATATTGAGGTATATTTTCTACTATTATTCAACAGTAGGGATTATTGATTGAATCAAAGTTTGTTTGAGTGGTGTTCAGTCTTGTGATTATTTGGCCAGGTGTCAATGGAAAGACATCAGTATCAGTGTAGCCTAAGTGGGAGATTGTTAAGATTTTTATGTGGGCTTAACTGATACCGATTGATCCATTGGGCCCAAGCAATTATAGACTCACTTTGATTAGTAAACTCCTAATCCAATCCATTGTGGAAATAAATTAAGGTTTTAGGGATTTTATTATAAATAGAAGCTAAAGGTCCCTGTAGCCGTCACTTTGACACTTTCATGGTTTTGAAAGCACAGACTCCCCCACAGGAATATTGCATGTGAGAGTATTCCAAGGGAGAAAGGCTGCAGAAGATCTTAGCAGCTAGGACTCAATTTTGTAGTTTTTGTTACAATCTTCATGGGACTAATCTTCAAGCACATGGGAGAGAGTTACGTGATAAATACTTATAGGACTTCTAAACTTACACATAGGTATTCTTCTACTCCCATTGATTATCATGTATGGGGTAAATCTATATGTTTGTGTATTATTGGTTTAGGGACTACACCCATGGTTAATCTTTTATGATTAGTTTATTATTCTAGTATTCTAATATCAATGGGGTTATTCATATGATTCTATGGTCAAGAATCCCAACAGAGTTAGTAATAGATAATGGTAAAACAATGTTAATAAAGTACTGATTCCTCTAATAATATCACTGATTTTATTCATCCATGGGGAAGGGTGTTAGTATCACAAAGGATAACAATATCCGCATTTCGTGTGCTTGTAACCCATGGATCATTAAAAAGAAAAGTATTATTACCATTACCTATTTTCCGGAAGACCATTGATTTCAGGATATGAAAGATGGTGATGATATTGTTCCAATACATAGATCCTTGCATTTTAAGGATTTTATTGTGAAATATTGACTTGTTGTGGATATATTTTGCCTTGAGAACTTGTATCCACAGGCTCTATTCATTGGTGATCAGTCTCCACCCTAACTTTCGAAGAAGATCCTTATTTTGGGTTTCAGAGTCTCGAATCCCTAGCCCTCCTTGAGACTTTATCCCTAGCCCTCCCTGAGACTTTGGTTTGCAGATATTATGCCATCCAATAAGGTGGAGATTACAACCTTCAACCTTTTCACCATTCCAAAAGTGAAGATAGATGGAATCTAACTTGCTGCATATAACCGTAGCTAAAGCAAAACAAGACATTAGAAACGAAGGGGTAGCAGCCAAATTTGATTGCAACAACACCGTTCTCCAGTGTATGATAGGAGATTGGCTTTCCATCGGGAGAGTTTGGATTTTACACTCTCAATGACAAAATTGAAGCCTCAGTTTTCTTTCTAGGATGAAAAAGCTCCATCCCTAAGTATGGAGCCTTATGATCCATTTCCTTGATTCCTAGGTCTTGCAAAGTTGGTCCTTTGTAGCCTTACTAGTGTTAGAAATAAAGGCCAAACCACTTTTTTCATAGTTGATGGTAAGACCAAAAAGATTTGAGAACAAGTCAAGAATGCATCGGATTACAAATAGATCCTCCTAGGTGGGCTGACAGAAGATAAGGGTATCATTAGGGAAGAACAAATGTGTAATTTCAGGTTCAAATCTCTACACTTTGACACCTTTAAAAAGATTCAGCTCTCTATAAGCCGCCAGTAGTCTTGAAAGACCTTCCATGGCTACAATAAAAAGGAATAGGCTAAGCAGACATCCTTGACGGATGCCTCTGGAGGACATGAAGTGACTAAAGGTAGACCAATTGATTTTTACAGAGAAAGAAGGGGTGCTAATGATATGATTAATTAGAATATCCCATTTATCCCCAAAGCCAATAAACTTGAAAATAGATTTGAGAAACCCCCATTCTAATTTGTCATAGGCTTTGGCCATATTGAGTTTGATGGCCACGAATCCAGCTTTCTCTTTCTTCCATTTGAGGAAGTGGAAGATCTCCTAAGCAATAATGATATTGCCAGTTATCTTATCTGATGCCTAGGGACAAAAGCAGCCTGACATGATGGGATATGAACTTGTGGAACTGGGTTTTAAGTCTTGTTGCCAAAATTTTGCCACAAACTTATAATTGACATTGCATAAACTAATGGGTTTAAAGTCCCCAACTTGGCAAGGATTATCTTTTCTTGGGATTAAACAAATGAGAGTATGGTTGATGCCATAAGGTAAGGATCCATCCTGAAGAAATTGGAGACAAAATTATTGATATCATTGCCAATAATCTCCCGGTAAGACTAGTAGAACACAGCTTGGAACCCATCAGGCCTAGGAGCTTTGAAGGGTCCAAGGGAAAACACTGCATTTTTTATTTCATCATAGTCATGAGTTGCAATTAACAAACTAGGATCAAAATCATCCAAGGGGTGAAAAAGGCATTTAAATAGGTGGACAGAAACGAAGCAAATACCATTACAATGGCACCAGGTGAAGCGACTCTTTCATCAGAATCCAATTGGATGCAGTCAAGTTTTCTTTTTTGGGTATTGATCTTGAAACAATATGGTAGAATTTGGTATTGCACTCTCCATCCAGAATGTAGTGATGTCTTGATTTTTGGAGCCAGAGAAGTTCCTCAACTTTTAGGATTCAATTTATTGGAAGCGGAAAGCAGTTCATCACAGGGTAGGGGAGACTTATTCTCCAAATGCAAATAAATAGTTGGAGAGTACAGTATACTTCAGGTTGTCAATATGTCCAAACACCTCCTAATTCCATTTAGTTAACAATCTACTAAGGGAGGTCAATTTGGTTGACAAGCAAGCAGAATCTATGGAAATCCATTTTTCAAACCAGAAAGGAAAGAAATCCGGATGGGTAGACAATGCGTGTTGGTACTTGGTAGTGGAAAAGGTTGTTTGTTCTGTGGGCCATGGTGTCAGAGTTAAGGAGGAGTGGGTTATATTCTGATCCAAGGGAAGAGATGTTTATGGAAGAACAGGGATGCAAAGCCAATTATTGGGGATTAGCATATGCTTTATCTAAACATTCCTTGATCAGATTGGGAGGTTTTTGTCTATTGGACCAAGTGAAGGGATTACCCATAGGTTGAATCTCACAAAGATTCTGGGTATAGGTCAAATTTTCCAAACGAGAAGAGGATGGGGAATGTCTGAAATCTTTCCCACCAAATTTGTGTGAATGTGGTTGAATTTCATTGATATCGCCAATGATAAGACATGGCAAATTGATGGACTCGAAGGCACAAGCAAGTTCTTCCTAGGGAGTTAGCAATAAGGAAGAGGAACTGCAATCTTTCATTATTTTATTTATTTATTTATTTATTTTTAATTTTTTGGTAATGACAAGCTTTCATAGATGGCCGTAATATATGCAGTTCAAGGGAACAAAAATGGTCTATGTTATATTCACGTAAGGATGTCAAATAGAAATCGAAATTGAAACTGACTGTTTAAGTTTTGTTCGACACGGTGCCGTTTTGGTTTCTATAGTAAAATCATTCCGTTCATGCTAAACCACACCAAACTGTCTAGTTTAAAATCGAATCAAGAATAGACATGTACATAAAGTAACCTGCAATTAATGCATTTTTTTTTTTAATACCTCCTTTCACTTCATCCCTCACTTTTTATGTTTTTAATAAGGGATGAGGCTAGATATCCCGCCACCATTCCTGGAGCTAGAGGCTCAACCAATGGGAGTATTGGGAAGAGAGGGGTATAGAAAAATTTTCTAATGGGAAGAGGAGAAAGACAGACTTGGATCTGGATATACTAGTGTCCTACCTAGCCTTTTCCCTTTTAATAATATCACTTCTTTCTTCTCTTCCATTGGGGTGTGTTTTTTTATTTATATTCATGGTAACAACAGAAGTAGGTGAAAACAAAAGTAGGTGAAAACCGAAATCATATTGAACCCTAGACAATAACAACTTAGAATCTGAACATTCCTTCATTGGTTCGGTTTTGAATTCACTCATTCTAATCCCAAAGCTGATTCAACCCAATTATAATCGGACTGAACCAACCCATTGACACCCTATAGTCGGATCAGGATCCTCTCAATAATGACCGTAACAAAAAGCCCGGTTTTACCCCAAAGCAATAAACTCAACCTAAACCCGCGATTGAAAGTCGAGACGCCGACAAGGACAATGTCAACGACCAATGGTGCCGAGCACGGGAGAAGACGAACGGCGCAGGGTGAGTTGTTCAGATCGTAGGTAGCAAGGAACACGGTTTATGGAGAGGCTTGCAAGTGTCCTTCAAAATCAAAACCTTCACCATTGAGAGGGTTTGCAGGCAATAGCGACATGGAGCCTTTCTTGCATGTTTGCTTGTTGACTCTGCTCTTGGGCCCTTGACTTTGAGGTTTGAAGTAGGAGAAAGTGGGATCCCGACCGTTGAATAGTATTAGGTCGATGCCCTCTATTAGGGGTGTCAAGCGGTCAAGTTAGGCAGGCTTGACCAATTTTAAGGCTGCATCGTGAACGCCTGTTTAGTTAAACGGGCTTAGCTAGGGTGGACAAGGTACATTTGATAATTAGACTAATTGGTCTCGAGCTTAATCGGCCTAACATAAACGGGTCTGGGCCTATTTAAAGTTAAATAGGCCTTAACAGATGACAAGCCTATTTAACTTTAAATGGGAACTCTTTAAAATTAGTCTCCTAAATGACTTGAAGGAGAATATCAATAAAATGAGACATAGATAGGCATAACAACTTAGTTACTAAGGTACTCGATCTTTAACCCCATAGAACACAAATCAATTAAACTATGCTTGCAAAACCTAAGTTTAGCAAGTTCAAATCAATTAAATTATATTTGAAAAAGATGAATGTTCAGATAACAACCACCACCATTTCAACTGTACATATTATAATAGCCTTAGCACTAAATACAAGTAGTATAAGGAACTAAAAAATACAAGTACTATTAAAGTGGTTGGGTTAGATCAGACTTAAAGGAGTTGATTAAAGTCAGACTTATAAATGTGTTAAGTCGATCGGATGCCCATTTAATTAGGTGGCATGCACTACCTATTTGAACCTGACACGTTTGTTAATTAAGCTGCTCTAGGTTGAATCATAAACATGTCAGGTTTGATCAGACCTATCATAGACACCCTACAGGAAGATCCCGAGTCCGCAAAGGAAGCCACTTTGGCACTCGAAATAAAAATGCGGCGAAAAAGAAAATTAACATAGATTGCCTCTCCAAGTCCAAACAAGGGAAAACATCATCAGCGGAGACGATTGTTGGCGGAGACTGGCGGAGAGCACTTGGGCTGTTGACACGTCGTTGAACGGAATCCAACAGTTACGATCATTTTGTGTCATTGGGTCTCAATTTTGTGGATTTCGGGTCAAAACCCAAGGGCTCCCTCCCCTTTCAAACCCGTCTTCTAATGCTTCGGCTCTGAAACGCAGTGCGTGAAACCCTCATTGCTCGATCATTTCATCCCCTTTTAACCACGTTTCAGATCCTCTCTCTTCTTCTCTCTTCCTCATTTATCCCTCTTAGTTCGTCTCCCATCAGCGGCTGCTAATGGGCTCTGAAACGTGGTTAGTGAAACCCTCATTGCTTCTTTCTTCCTGCTCTGAAACGCAGCGGCAAATCGGCTCTGAAACCCTCATTTACCATTTCCTTCTTTCCATGAACTGATTGTATGAGAGACAAAGAAGAAAGAGAAAGAAAACCATGTGCAGACTCTCCAATAGCCTACAGAAGCCCAAACAGAACAGCCCATAATTTTTTTTTTCCTTAAAGAAAAAGAAATTGGGGGAGCAGTGAATGGGAAAAGAAAAAACAGAAGCCCTCACATCGGGTGCCTAAGGAACGAGATTCAGGTTAGGGCGAGTACACCAAATCGGACCATTTGGCTTTCGATCCTGCAGGAGGGTATCAACCCCGGTGCGTAGAGAACTCCATTAACGTTGCTCGGAGCCGGAGGAAGTGCTTAGTAGAGGAGAAGATACCATTGACATAGAGAGCTTCTGCAAATCATCAAATCGAACAAATTAACTAACTCAGAGATGAAATTTCATCTAGTAGAAGGGTATGTTTCCTTGTTGCAAGCTGGAGATGCGGTATCTAAAGATACCGCCATGCGAGATCACTGAGAGTTGCAGAGAGAGAGAGTGAGAGACGCCTTACGCCGTTGACAGTGGAGAACAAAGCAAGCTAGGTGATGGCAGAGAGAGGGTTTGAAAGGGCGCAACGATTTTGACCCGAAATCCATAAACCGGGAGACCCAAATCCTCTCTTTCATTGTTAGCCGTTGGATCGGTTTGGCCACGTGTCAGCAGCTAAGCCGTCTCCGCGGGTCTCTGCCACAGATCGTCTCCACAGACGATTTTTTCCCCTCAAAACCCAATAGTCCTCCTCTTTTCAGTTCCCACAGTCACTGCAACTTCTCTGCTGCAGGACTGAACAATAGGTATGCTCTTCTCTCTCTCTCTCTCTCTGCCTTCTTCGTTTGGGGTTGACAAACCCTAACCTAATTAATATCCCTGTTTCATTCTAATTTCAGGTGTTCAGGAGAAGAAGGGTTTTTGCACAGTGACAGAATTCCTCTCTGTGCAACAGTGAAGAAGCACCAAAGGTTTGTCAGATTTCTCTCTCTCTCTCTCTGCTATATGTCAACCATTCCCATAAACCTCCCGACGTTCCTTTCATATTTTCTTTTTTTCCTGTCAATCCGTTACAACTTGAAAATCTTGCTTGAAGACTTGTAATTGGTTTATTGCATGTGAAATTTCTTTTCCTAGTAGGTTTCTTAATAAGAAATCGAGTCTTTTTGCTGGTTAAAAATTGTCATCAGAACTCGTGGAAGGGCTTTCGACACTCCACTCATAGCTCTTTCTCCAAGTTCAGATACAACTTCACACTCATAATATGCATTGATGTATTATCTGTCATTTTGGTTTTCCTCAATTGTGAGTTTTTTTTTTTTTGCTCCCTCATCCTATAATTCTTGTAATTGGAACTCTCTCTCCCCAACAACTTTGTGTGTTCACATGCATTTTCTTAAGTTATTTGTGGTGGCCGACATCCTCTCTAATTTTGATTTGTGGTTTGAAATTATTGTTTTAAAGAAGGGCCAAAATGTTCTACCTCAGCTTAATTGAGCATACCTTGCGTTTGCCTCCTCATCTCCTAAGCCGTCCTCTTGAAGAGGGAATTAAAGGAGAGCTCGAGTCGCTCTTCTTGGATAAGGTTTGTGACTTCTCATTCATTTCTGTTGTCTTATGATTTTCATATTTTTCTCAAGTTGATGTCTTGTTCAACAGTTAAATGCTTTACCAAATTGTTTGATGAAGGTTATCTCAAATTTGGGACTTTGTATCTCGGTTTATGACATAAAAAGTATTGATGGGGGCTTCATCTTTCCCGGAGATGGTGCTTCAACATACACGGTATTTTCTTTATTTTGGCCGCAGGATGCTGCAGTTCTCTCTGTTTCTTGTTATTGTTCTCTATAGTATAGTTGATATAGAGCATCTTGACTAGATTGTTTTTTTGGTCTTGAAAGGACTATGCTGTTAATGTTCCTTTAAATGCTTCTTCCATGGACCTTGTTGCAATGTGATATGCCTACAATATTGTTGGATTATTGATCAATATGGAATTTCACTATCTAGTTAATTGTTAGATTTAAAAGGCATAATGGTCTCAAACTATGTTTTTTTTTTCTTCTAGTGAGGATCATTGGGTTTCAAAATAAACTAGTAGGGAGTGGGATGATTTCATAGTCTACCAGAAATGGATGTATACCTAGTCCTTATATGACCACTTTGCCTTAATATTTCAAGGAAGAACTATTGTAGTGAATCAGTTAATTAATTTGGGAATGCTATGAATTTCATTTGGTACCTGCTAAGAATCAAACTACAAGCATTGGTGAGGATTAGATAGTAGTTTTTTTTTTACTGACCCTTAAGCTGTTATTGAATATCAACCTTAAAAGATTTTTGTGTTATTCTTAAGAAAGAAAATTGTGTTACCATGTCATTTATGAAATAACTTACTAAGGTTACATGCTTATAAATGTTTTCTTGCTCTTCTCATACAGTTTTAAATGGATAATCACTCTGCAACTGTTGTCTGAGTGGATACAGATACAACAATGAGGGGTGTTGTGATACAGTTGTATTATAATATTTTATTCATCATAATGGGGATGGTTTTTGTTTTAAAGATGGCATATTCCCTTTGGTTCAGTTGGTTGACAGGGTCATATGCTTCACTACTTCTACTAGGGGTACAGCATGGTCCCCCAAAACCTGAGCCTGGAAGGTCTGCCCAATTATTTTCATGCTTGGATTGTGACCCCCCCTTCTCTCCAAATGAGCGGGGAAGGGTTGAGGCATCAAGCCCAACTTGGTCCATTGTTACCATAGACTGAATTAATATAATTATTAATTCTACATGTATGCATTATGTGCATTTAATGTATATATTATATTAGGTATAGCTAGAAGAGATTCAACTTAATATGATAGAGCCATTATATATTAACAACAATGTTAAATATGTTCAATAGCAGTCGCTCAAAAACCCAAACTTTTAGCTGGCACTTTGATGCAGATTGATTCCTAGGCTTGGAGTACAGCCATAGGAATCTTAAAGGGCCAGATCCATGCCACCTAAGGACCAGACCCTTAGGCCTTTGGGCCGACCAGCCCTTGCCTGGGCCAGCCCATGCGACTGGGAGTTACTGGTTCTTTCAAAACCAGAATCGTAGGACTCTTTTTGGATAGCTCAGTGATAGGGACATCAAGACGTACAGCCGAAGGAAGAAGAAGACCCAACCTTCTTTGTGGTTGGAGGATTAGAAGGAGGAAGAAAAAAAGAAAGAAAAGGAAGGCTCGGTCCAGCCTTCCCAGTGCTGGATCGAGTACTCTCCTTCCTTTCTTCGCCAAGATTGTGTGGCCCCCACCAAATCTGATATGTTAGTAGTTTTATTTCGTAGGATTTTGTTTATTTAGGTCATTGAGTTAAGTAGGAAACTAAATAACATTCAAATTTATTTTTTTTAGGAAGCTTCTTTATTTCTGAGATTATGTTCCTAGATTAGCCTTTTTCTTTCTAGTAATTATCCTATTATTTATGTAAGGCCATTGGACACAATGAGAATTAATGAATGAATGAATGAAGAATATTGAAGGCAAAACAGCCCCCAAACCCCCCCCCCCACGATTTCTCTTTCTCTCCCCTCCCTTTTCTCATCTCTCTCTAACGGCTCTCTCTCTCTCTCTCATCCTCTGTCTCTCGGTTACTGCTCCTGCTGTATCCACTATTCGTGAGCTGTTGAAAGTTTCATCACCTACACAAGCTCCATCGACAACAACAAGAATCACTACACAACAAGCTGGATTTTCTTCATCAACCAAGGTTGGACTGCAACTCTTTGTTTTGGAGGACTTCGACTTCTTCTTTACTCCTCAGACCAGGACAGCAACAAGGTAACTAATTAAACTAAACCCCTCGCACCTCCATATATCCCTGTTATATGTTGCAACCCATTAACATTGAAACCAACCTATGCCCTTTTGCTTATGTCTATTTTTACCCATTGTTTTAAGATGTTTCGTTACTGTTATGTTTCCAAAACCTTTGCTGATTTTTCTATTTTAGTTGGCTGCTAGAGGACATTGATTGTTTGCATATCCTATTTGGTGTTTGGATTGATTTGTGCTGAACCTAACATTCGTATGACGTTTGTTCCCTTCCCCATATCCCCACTTGATGTTTAAGTAAGAGTTTATGTGTTTTTCCGCCTGGATTATTATTGCTTTTTGCTACTTTGTTTATTAGTCTCATTCTATTTTGCATTCTTAATCTTGTTTGCTGAGTTTCTTTTGTCCTATCTACCCAAGTCCCTTGAGTTAACCCTATCTAGTTAGTTAATCTTGTAGGAGACCTAGTCACCTAGGAACCCCCTACATCATCTTGGTATCAGAGTATGGTTTTGTCTAGGTTTAGGGTAATTAGATACTGCTGTCCCTTGTTTACATGTCTTACCTTTTGAGGTCTAGTCTCCGTCACCACCTGTCCGTGGTCGAGTCTGAGCTAAGAGAGCGATACCATAGATTAGAGGACACCCTTTTCTTTCTTAAGCTAGTGGGACCGAATAGCATTGAACGTTATTCCCTCCAAAAGCATATACTTGAGAGTGAGATTTCTGACCTCAAGATTGAGAGGGCCAACTGCCTGTCTCAATTGGAGACTCTGAGTAGACCTTGAGTCTTTGGTGGCAACCGAACCTTTGGCTGCCCATCTCCTTATGTCCACTCGTAGTGGTAGAGCATACTAGGATATGTCTGACCCCCTTAGCACCTCCACCCAGCTGAGCAACTGGCTGAATTCATGAAAGCCGTTCAAACCATACAAGAGACACAAGTAGTGCATCTCCAAGCCCTTACCGATAAGTTGGCTGCCCTCGAGACAAGTGCCTAAAATCCTGATGGACGGCAAGGCCGTAACACAACTGGCACTGAACCTAGGGGCAGAGGCCCTAACCCTGAGGAAGTAAACGAAAATAACCAGACTTATAGTTATGACCAGATAGGGGATAACTTCCAAGGCCTAAGGCGTGGTAGGGATTAGGGTAGGGGTCAAGGTCCACCGCCAAGATGCCAAACCCAATATGGAGATGATGAGGGCTATGAGCACCATGATAGGGGCTTTGATGTCGGACGGATGATTAAGGTAGATGCCCCTACCTACGATGGTCAGATTGATGCTAGGATCCTTTTGGATTGGATCAAGCAGATGGATAGGTACTTCGATTTCTATGATATGCCAGAGGAAGTCTGCTACCGATTTACTAAGTTCAAGCTTATTGGAGCTACCCAGGACTTCTGGATAGACCTAGAGTACCAGGAGGACCACTTAGGTCTTGAGCCAATCACCACCTGGGTAGAGATGTAAAAGCGGCTCAAGAGGGAATTTTTGCCTATCACTTATAGGCTCCAGTTGTTGAATGAGATGAATACCCTGAAACAAGGGAAGTTGACTGTGACCGAATACATGAGCAAGTTCAATGAATTGAAAATTAGAAGCCGTATTCGGGAGGATGTTGAGCAGACACTATCTAGATTCCTTACCGGGCTCAACTCCGAAATTCAGTCTCGTATGACACCCCACCTGGTGCGAGGCGTTCCACAGGCCTTCAGGATAGCCCTTGAGGTGGAATCCTCCATGAGAACTTATTCTCAGAGGAAGAGCTTCCAAGCTGGGGAGTCCCAATTTAGAAAACCACCCCAAGGCTCGACTGGATTCCCAAAACCCCCTGCTGCACCACATCGTCAATTTGACAACAAGGGTAAAGGAATTTTGGGAGAAGCACCCAAGAGTAGTGGACAACAATAGTGCTTCAAGTGTCGTGGGTTTGGTCACTTCTCCAGAGAGTGTCCTAATAGGAATCTTTATGTAGGAGAACGGACCCCTGAAGAAGGTGACCAAGAGGGTTTTCAGGACTATGAGTATGAGGACCATAGACCAGATGAGACTATATCTGATGAGGACACCGAGGAGGCCGGAGACCTCAAGCTCGGCATTGTGCGTTGCATGGTCTCACAACCTAAGAGTAGCGATGATTGGCGACGAACTAATATTTTCATCGCTTACACAAGCCATCAGGGCAAGAACTGCCGCGTCTCCATAGACAGCGGGAGTTGCATGAATGTGGTCGCTAAGAGCGCTGTTGCTCGAATGGGCCTCAAACTTAAACCCCACCCCAAGCCTTACAAGGTTGCCTGAGTTGATCAGTCCACCATTCCTGTTAATCTGAGGTGTTTAGTTCCCCTACACTTTGTAGGATATGAAGATCGAGTGTGGTGTGATGTCCTAGAGATGGATGTTGCCCACATCATTCTAGGTAGACCCTGGTTATATGACCGAGATGTCACCAATTACGGGAAGTCTAACACCTATGTCTTTGAGTTCAAAGGGAAGAAGATCAGACTGACCCCAAGTACCTCTGGGGAAGTTAGGGTTCCAGAACACAAGGGAAGTACATCCAAACAAACCCCCATCAAAACACTCAATATTTTAAATCAATAATAATTTGAAGGAGAGTGTCACGAGTCAGGGGTGATTTATGCTCTAGTTTTCGTACAGAGTAATACCGATAGGTCACGCTTATTCACTGAGGCTCCTAGAGAAGTGCAACCCTTATTGAGGAAATTCGAGAGGTTATTCCCTGAGGAATTACCTGATGAGTTACCGACTATGCATAACATCTAGCACGCTATTGACTTAGTTCCAGGATCCTCTCTCCCGAACTTATCCCATTACCGAATGAATCCCAAAGAACACGCCGAACTCAAACGGCAAGTTGATGGACTGTTGCAAAAGGGATTCATTAGGGAAAGCCTTAGCCCGTGTGCTGTACCTGCCTTGCTCACGCCAAAGAAAGATGGCACCTGACGTATGTGTGTTGATAGTAGGGCCACAATAAGATCACCATCAAGTATAGGTTCCCTATCCCTAGGCTTGATGACATGTTGGATATGATGGCCAACTCTTTGATCTTTTCGAAGATTGATCTCAAGAGCGGGTACCACCAGATTAGGGTTAGGCTTGGAGATGAGTGGAAGACAACCTTCAAGACGAAGGATGGCCTCTTTGAGTGGTTAATCATGCCTTTTGGCTTGTCAAATGCACCTAGCACCTTCATGAGGATAATGAATCAAGTGCTTCAACCATTCATTGGCAAGTTCCTTGTGGTTTACTTTGATGACATCCTCATTTATAGTAAGACCCCGTCTTCCCACTTGGATCACGTACAGAAGGTTTTTCATGTGCTCTTACAAGAGAAACTCTATGTCAACCTTAAGAAGTGCACCTTCATGAGTGATCAAGTCATCTTCCTGAAATTTGTTATGTCAGCTCAAGGAGTATCTGCTGACCCTGAAAAAGTGAGAGCGATTGTAGAGTGGCCTGAGCCAACTAACATTCATGAGGTACGAAGCTTCATGGTTTAGCCACTTTCTACAGAAGATTTATCTAGCGGTTTAGTTCCATTATGTCTCCTATCACCGATTGCATGAAAAAGGAGTTTCAATGGACTAAGAGTGCTACGAAGGCCTTTAATGAGATAAAAAGCTTATGACTGAAGCTCCAGTCCTGCGCCTCCCAGATTTCTTTAAGGTCTTCGAAGTGAATTGTGATGCATCTGGTATTAGGATAGGTGGTGTCCTAGGACAAGAGGGCCACCCTATTGCCTATTTTAGTGAGAAGCTTAATGAAGCTAGGCAATGATATTCCACATACGACAAGGAATTCTATGCGGTTGTCCAATCATTGCGCTATTGGCGACATTACCTTTTACCTCAAGAATTCGTGCTATTCTCTGACCACCAAGCTCTGAGATACCTGAGTGCCCAAAAGAAACTTAACTAGAGGCATGCCAAGTGGGTTGAGTTTCTCCAAGAGTATACTTTTGTACTCAAGCACAGACCTGGTGTCGAGAATACTGCTGCAGATGCACTAAGCCGGGTGAACATATTCCTCATTCGCACCAATGCTAGGAGTCGGGCTAGTGTGCTACTCCAAGCAATGAGTGTAGAGGTTGTAGGGTTCGAGCGAATCAAGGACCAATACCCCACCTGTCCTGATTTTAGTGAGCCGTTCAATTCCTTGAGTGAAGGTAACCCAGTCAACCGCTCGGACTACCTACTTAGGGAGGGCTTTCTTTTTAAAGGAAGCAAGTTGTGCATTCCCAGGACTTCACTCCGAGATTTCCTGATCTGGGAATTGCATGCTGGGGGAGTCGCTGGCCACTTCGGTCGCGATAAGACCATCACCCTCGTTGATGACCGATTCTTTTGGCCAGGACTGAAGAGGGATGTTGCTAGAGTTGTGAGTCAGTGCAGGACATGCCAGACCGCCAAACGACAAAAGCAAAACACGGGTTTGTACACTCCCCTACCCGTTCCCCATTCCCCATTCCCCATTCCCCATTCCCCTTGGCAGGACCTTAGCATGGACTTTGTGTTTGGTCTACCAAGAACTTCGAGAGGCCATGATTTTGTTTATGTGGTTGTTGACCGCTTCTCGAAGATGGCCCATTTCATCCCATGCTCTAAGACCTCCGATGCATCCAGCCAAACTTTTCTTTAATGAAGTTGTCAAGTACCATGGGTTACCCCTCACCATAGTGTTTGATAGGAATGTTAAGTTCACTAGTCATTTTTGGAGGACCCTATGGCGGATGATGGGCATGAAGCTCCGTTTCTCCTCCGCTTTTCACCCGCAGACCTATGGCCAGACCGAGGTTGTCAATAGGAGCTTAGGGAATTTATTGCGTTGCCTCATAGGAGAACACCTTACCAGTTGGGATCGAGTCCGTAGCCAGACTGAGTTTGCTTATAATAGTTCTAAGAACCGTACTACTGGTCTGTCCCCCCTTGAGATCTGTTCAAGATACCAGCCTCGGGCACCCATAGACCTTATCCCAGTCGTGTCTAGTTCTAGGACCTCCCAGTCAGCCGAATCTTTTGCTCAGCATATACATGATTTGCATGCAGGTATAAGGAGACAGATAACACTGAGCAATGAGCAATGAGCAATGAGCAATACAAATCGAAGGCAAATGTGCACAAAAGGCTACAAGAGTTTCAAGAGGGCGATATGGTGATGGTAAGAATCAAGCCGCAACGTTTTGTTAGGGGAAAAGCAAGCAAACTACATGCTCGTAGCACAGGTCCTTTCAAGGTACTCAAGAGGATAGGTGCCAATGCGTATGTTCTTGATCTGCCAGCTAGCATGGAGATCAGCAATATTTTCAATGTTGAAGACCTAGTCCCATACCATGGTATCTCTACCTTTACCCCTTTCTATCCTGATGACCTTGAAGACTTCCCTTTCAACATTGGTGAGACTTCTGAGCCAAGCCAAGCCAAGCACTTCCCCCCACCTCATTATCACCTGTGCCTAAGGTCACGAGAAGAACTGAAGAAGTTGAGGAAATCCTTGATGAGAGGATTGTGTCCACACACACTGGAGGTTCTAGAGAGTTCTTGGTCAAGTGGCATGGACGTCCGGAAATTGACAACACCTGAATCACAATGCAAGAAGTCCAACAACTCAATCTAGACCTACTTGAGTATTACATGAGCTTTAATTCACCGGAGGTGAATTCTTCCAAGCCGGGGAGAGTTGATGGGGACATCAAGACGTACAGCCGAAGGAAGAAGAAGACCCAACCTTCTTTGTGGTTGGAGGATTAGAAGGAGGAAGAAAAAAAGAAAAAAAAGGAAGGCTCGGTCCAGCCTTCCCAGCGCTGGATCGAGTCCTCTCCTTCCTTTCTTTGCCAAGATTGTGTGGCCCCCACCAAATCTGATATGTAATTTTAATTCCTAGGATTTTGCCGAGATTGTGTGGCCCCCACCAAATATGATATGTTAGTAGTTTTATTTCCTAGGATTTTGTTTATTTAGGTCATTGAGTTAAGTAAGAAACTAAATAACATTCCTTTTTTTTTTTTTTTTTTAGGAAGCTTCTTTATTTCGAAGATTATGTTCCTAGATTAGCCTTTTTCTTTTTAGTAATTATCCTATTATTTATGTAATGCCATTGGCCACAATGATAATTAATGAATGAATGAATAAAGAATATTGAAGGCAAANCCCCCACGATTTCTCTTTCTCTCCCCTCTCCCTCTTCTCATCTCTCACTCTCGGTCTCCCTCTGTTTCACGCCTCCTCTCTCTCTCTCTCATCCTCTGTCTCTCGGTTACTGCTCCTGCTGTATCCACTATTCGTGAGCTATTGAAAGCTCCATCACCCACACAAGCTCCATCGGCAACAATAAGGATCACTACACAACAAGCTGGATTTTTCTTCATCAACCAAGGTTGGACTGCAACTCTTTATTTTGGAGGACTTTGACTTCTTCTTTACTCCTCAGACCAGGACAGCAACAAGGTAACTAATTAAACTAAACCCCTCCCACCTCCATATATCCCTGTTACATGTTGCAGCCCATTAACATTGAAACCAACCTATGCCTTTTTGCTTATATCTATTTTTACCCATTGTTTTAAGACGTTTCGTCACTGTTATGTTTCCAAAACCTTTGCTGATTTTTCTATTTTAGTTGGCTACTAGAGGACATTGATTGTTTGTATATCCTATTTGGTGTTTGGATTGATTTGTGCTGAACCTAACATTCGTATGACGTTTGTTCCCTTCCCCATGTCCCCTCTTGAAGCTTAAGTAAGAGTTTATGTGTTTTTCCGCCTAGATTATTATTGTTTTTTGCTGCTTTGTTTATTAGTCTCATTCTATTTTGCATGCTTAATCTTGTTTGCTGAGTTTCTTTTGTCCTATCTCCCCAAGTCCCTTGAGTTAACCCTACCTAGTTAGTTAATCTTATAGGAGACCTAGTCACCTAGGAACCCCCTGCATCAACTTGCTTCATAACATAACAGTACCAATGATTTCCTTTTACGTGGAAAAATAAAAATACATACAGCACAAAATTCCACGTGACACTGCACTAGTGAGAACTAGTACAGAGCAGAGACTACTATCCAGCTGAGGTGGAATAATGTAGGATCAGTCCAAAAAGTGGTCCCACTTTTATATCTATGTGGTATAAGCTTTTAATTCTTTGGGTTTTATTTGTAATGGCCTACATTATAAGGCCAAAAGTGGAGTCTAAAGGGTGCAAGAAAATAAGGATTTTAATTAATGGTGGGGCCCATTAGAAATTAGTTTAGTATTTATCTAGTAGTAGTTGTTATAGGGATCTAGTGGACTTCATTCCTTAGCTATCAAAAGTAAGTCTATATGAATCTTATTAGAATTAGTTTTTGTTTTTGAAGTTTTAGTAGTTTACCATGTTAAAAGTCCCAATTGCATTTTCCAAGTTAGTTTACTTAGATTAGGACACTGGATATTAGGAGCACTTTAAGTACACGTAACACTCCCCCACCCCCCAAATCGATAGTTAATGAAGAAGATACCTTTTAGTGAAAATTTGAGAGTTGTGAGAATTCTTCTGTCCTATCCCTCTCTTTTTCCTCTCTCCTCTTTTCTTATGAAGTTACTGTTCACGTGTACTTCCCACAGTCCCACAAAAATCCCTATCTCCTATTTCTTCTTCTCTTACTCTTTCTTTCCCCATCGCAGGCTACTGAAATCAACAAACCAAGATTTTTCAACCCTGTTTTATTAGAAAAATAGTTCAGATCTGGTGTAAGGAGCAGCCATACTAAACTTTGATTCCTAATCTGGAGTTTGGGTTTGCCAGTTGCATCATGGAATGTTGGAAGTATCTCAATTAAAATGAGAATATATTATTTGGGAAATAAATTAATATCATACATTCAAAACTGTACTGGTTTTATCAAATTAATCTCCGATTTAGACTTCTTCTATAAGCAATATTTGAAATTTCCCGGAAATCTTGCCTAAATTGGCAAAATATTTCTCTTTTCTGAGGTTGAAATCTAGCAAACTTGACATAATGGGAGAAAATATGGGAAAATATATCAAAATTAGAAAAATATTTCTGTTTCCTAGGAATTGGAATCTCCCTCCTAGTGGAAATCTCAAACATTGTCTACAATGAAACTGTGTGGTTAAAAAGTTTGCGTACAGAACCAGAGGAGTTAATAAAAACAGATAAACTGTTAAAATCTCCATAAATGGCAGAAGATTTCATAGTTGTTTATAAATTCCAAAAAAAAAAAAGACCAATTTATTTGAGAATCTATGATGAATATATTTTCTCGTTGGTAAATCTACGAGAAATATGCTATGGATCTTTTGAGTGTAAAATAAAAACAAAATAAAAAATTAGTTTGAGATGGCAAAAGGCCGCATTTTTTGTGTAACAGCAACTTGTGTAAAACCAGTTTGCCAAAACAATTACATATCTGGTCGGAAACAAGTCTACCCAGTGTCGATGCCAGTTTTAAAGAGTTGTTTGTGATGTTGGTAATCTGTGCATAATGAGGAACATAACCAGGTTATGCCTCATTATTTGGAGGAGGGAGGAAGTACAAGAAGTGTTGTTGAGAGCCTAGCTAACTGCTTACCGAAAACTGAAAATACTTACAATCAGTATATAACACCATGACCATGAAGGTCTTCATTTTGATCCAAGCTCATGCAATAATAGAAATGGTAAATAACTGCTCAATGAACCATGCAAGAAGAATATGGAAATTTCCAAGAAAGCAAGGCCTTAGCAGAGTATTCTATGAGTGGTTTGACTAACCATAACCCTGTAAGGATGATTGCTCCTGTGAGGTGTAACCTCAGATCCAACGGAAAAGCACTCCACACATAAGTCAAAATCAGGACATTTGACACACTTGATGCGAATCTTCCCAGAAATATCTTTATTGCAATTATTGCAGTGGTATAAAGCCCTTTTCCCTTCATTTGATCCCTGAGCTGCCCCAACAGAAAATGGAGTTGATTGGAAACGATGGACAAATAGAAAGTGTAACATTAAATGTTGTAAGAACCAAATAATATGGTATTTCAAAAAAGGAATCCCACAAGAGGAATCAGTTATGCCACCAATCTAATAACCGTAGATAAACATCATAACTCAAACCATAGATATCAGATAGTTTATCTGAAGTACATCTCTAGATCCATAGTCTAAAAGAACCACGAGGTACAATTGGATAGACCATAAAAGAGGACCACCAGAAGAATGAAAATGTAATATGTACACGGAAGTTTTGATCACCGCATGGCAATAATGGACCAACTTAGGGAAGTCCATTAATAATAATTATAATAATAAATCAGGCAAAAAATCTTCCCAATTGAATTATCTTGACTGTTCGCCCCAAAATATCATGACTGTCAAATCTATTGATCTTCTGGTAGGTGATAGTTAAAAAATCCAGGAATAAAATGTGTAGCTTCCCATATTGAAGAGTTCACAGTTTTTTTTTTTTTTTTTTTTTTTTTAAATGATAGTTCACACTTTTGTTTCAACCAATACACTCCTTATGTCCCACATCCTGCTACAACCAAAAAAAAAATCCCAATCTGGACTAAAGTTAGCAACATCATACCTGAAGCTGCAGATTCTAAATTTTCACCACTTGAAGGAGCCCTCTTTCTCTTTGATCTATAAAACAAATAAACATAAATGCATTTTCCATTTATATAAATATTCTATTCTATGTATAAGATTATGATACCGTTAGGAACGTACTGAAACATGGATGAACCATTTGAGGGGGTGGGAGAGATTTAAGGGACGGAAGGAACACGAGCGTTGTATACAATGTTCCTAAAGCCTCTCTAACTACGGGAATTTCTTAAGAAGGAAATTTGAATTTGAGAATAATAAATTGGAAATGGTAATCAATATGAAGAAATCCCGAATACAAATGAGAACTTCCGGGAAATTCATACGCTTTAATCATAGAAAAAAAAAACTACATCGATTCGAGAACTGGAAACAGAAAACAGAGTACCGATAAGAAGTTAGACAGGAAAAAAATTTACATTGAGTTGAACGCAAGACCCAGTGAGCAGTCCTCCCAACGGAACTGCCACACCATGTACTTCCACTCACGTAACAATTTCAAAACACACGCATATAACACAGACTCACAGAGACATTCGTCTGAATCAAGATCAATCAAACGGAATTCTCAAAAATTCGTGCCATGCAAGCAAAGCTGGCTCTCACTAAACAAATAAAACAGTTTAATTGGAAATGAAACTCCATCAAAATCAGCTTCCTGCTCCAGGAAGGCAGAGAATCAAGCCCTGGTGGAGTGAAAACAGCCATAATGAGGAAGGGAACCTTTGGGTAGGATCGTCGTCTGCAGAATTGTGACCTCCACGAGAACGCCCCATCGATGTTCGAAATTGAGCTTCTACCGCTAGGGCTTTCGATTAACAACAGGAGTCGTCCCGTAAGTATAGTTGGAACCCTAGAAATCTCCACGAACTGTCTCCGACTTCGAATTCTTGATCAGTAAATCAATGGAGTCTTCGAAATTGAGCAAGTTTGGCGGGTGAACCTCTCCGTCAAAACTCGAAGGTGAAAGTGAGTCACTGAGAGTCTCTGATTTATAGTATTAAATTTGGAGAAGGGTAACGCATCTGCCATGTCAGTAACGGTTTTAGATTTTACTCATACATGGTACATCTGCTTTCGAAGAAAACCCCTTTAAACAATGGGGGTGTCTGAATGACACCTGTGGGATGTATTTTATTATTATTATCATTATTTTAATGTTTTAAATTATGAATATAGAAAATTGATTGATTTTACAAAAATAATTTAAAAGTCACGAAACATTATGTCATGCACATATTTCAAATGTTTCATGCACATATTCAAATATGGGCGAGGAACCCTGTCTCTAATGCCCTCAACGCATCATCACTCGAGTCGATTGGTTGTTGGTTTGAGTCTTGGCATGCCCATTATCATCAATTGGTCTTGCGAAAGTATTGCTTATCATATGGGGGCTTGTCCTGAGGGTTATGATCACTACCATGGAGCACCCTTTTTTCATTACCATATAAGAGAATATTCAGTGCATATCAAGGTGAGGCAGTGCAATTTTTCTCGATCTTGAATAGTGTGGGCGTTTCTTGTGCTAGATCTACAGGGCTCTTTTTTCCTTCAAATATATATGTGAAATGTTTTTATGAAGCTACGTTGGAAAAAAATTTATGTAATACAAAGGAACAAAATTACAAGTTATTCAAAATCTTGATAGGCATTGATAAGAAAATCCCTTTGAAATTAATTTCATTTTATATGAGAAATTGATTCTATATCTACAACGCATTCTTAAATCAGATTATTCTACAGCATTTTTCACTTTTGAATACATTCTATGCATACAATTGCATAAAATACTTTAGAACACACAAAAAAACAAAAACACAGTATGACAGATAAGACCTTTACATTCACAGTTAGTGTCCAGTCGGAAAAACATTCAGGATGAGGATGTGGTGTGATATTGCGTGACTATGTTGGGGGTTTTATCGTTGTCCTTAACGTGTTGGACACCCAAAGTGACATCTAGTAGTTGGGAGGACATATGCATCCCAGTGTGATCGAGTGTGCACGTGTGTCCTCCCAGCCACGTTGGGCGTGCCCAACGTAATGGAGAGGATTTGGATCTTATAGTAATGGGTTTTGGCTTTAGCTTTGGAAGCGACAACAATTTGTGATGGCCTCCTCCTTGGATTGAATCTGCGAACTCAACAATGGATTTTAGTCTCTGATTGTCAAAAGTTGATAGAATACCTAGAACACTTGTTTACCAATATCAAATGGGCTACTCAACGAAGTAGTCTTTTTTTTTTAATATATTTATCATATTTATCAATGAATAGGATACAAAACATCTCTCCCCATCACCTACATAGATGTACAAACTATTTTTAGTTAATGCTTATTTTCTTCCTGTAATAATAATAATAAGGGTAATTTATAACGCCACCCCTAGATAATGCCAATATTATAGGGACACCCCCTATTTTTCACCAAATTATACTCGAACTCCCTTCCATCAGTCACTGTTAAATGAAGAGTTAAAATGATTGTTATACCCTATTCAGTAAAACTAATGTTTTAACCCAAAAGTAAAGAGAGAGAGAGAGAGAGAGAGAGAGAGAGAGAGAGAGAGAGTTGAGAATCTATGTGAGGAAGAAAACAACAGCGATCGTTACCTGAGTCCAGAAACTAGATTCCATCGACACCTCCCCTTACCCGATGGTCCTTAGCCTTACCCTTCTCTTTCCACGAGTAAGAAAAAGGGGTTTGAGTGATAAAGATGCAACTATCTATTCTGTCCAAGAAAATCTTCAAGGATCTATCTCTCTTTGTGATAGATGATGATCTCTCTTCTCTTCTTCAATAATATCAACCAAAGAGAGCAGCACCGAAGTGGAATATTATCCTGCTTGCATCTCTTGCAAGACTGATGAGAGAAGGTACGGAAGAGAGAGATAGGCTGTAGCTGATGAGGGAAACATCCTAACCTCTTTCGAGTCTCACTCTCTCTCTTTTTGGATTTGGATTCCAGTTCTCAAAGAATCAGTAATTGCGAGTTTCTTAATAGAGAAAATCACGGAGGGCACCATAAGAAGACCTACTTTCATTGAGGAAGACGAAGGTTTGGCTTCTCTTGCAAATATGGAAGCTGGGTTCTCAGGGAATCATCATCTACCAGTGCTAATGAAATCACCTTGCCTCAATGCTTCAATTAGAAGGGGTAGTTACTTAAATTGAATTTTCCCTTTTGGTTTGTTGATGCGGGCTATTAGATTGATTGGTATTATGGGTTAATATGTTTACAGAGGGGATACACCATTCTGTAGCGAAGAGTGCAGACAAGAGCAGATAGAGATAGATGAAGAGCTAAGGAGAAGAACTGGAATCTCTCTGCTTCTAGTAAGGTTGTAAGGAAGGACCAGAAGCAAAGCCCAGAATTACTCTATAAGAACGGGCATCGTTGTTGCTGCTTGAGACTGCAAAAATCCTGAAGCAAAGTAGCAAAAACCATTATTATAGAAAGGAAATAATAGTAGAAAGGAAGAAGAAGAGAGAGGCTCGCAATAGTGAACGGAAACTTGAGAGAGAGGAGGAAGAAAGAAGAGGGAGATGGCGGAGAGGGCTTCTCTACAAATCCCTCTCTCTGAACAAAGACGAAGAGAGAGGAGGGTTTGAAAGGGAGAGGATTTCAAATGGTTTTGACCTAGAATCCACACTTTTGAGACTCGAAATTCTCTAGGGTCGTTCTTGGGCAGAAGGCATCAGTGGGTCGAAGGATTCCGGTGTTGGTGGAACACTTGTCCACCGATCATAATGTTGCAATGGAGGAATTAAGGAAGGAGGTCGAGCCACTTCATCCAGATGATTCTCATATTGTTGTTCAGTTGTGGATGGCGGGTTAAGGATATAGTAGAACTGGTATTTTGGTATTTAAAGTAAAATATAATAGTTGACGCATTCATTGTATATCCTGTAACACTGATTGACAATAGGGGGTCTGAGTCTAATTTGGTGAAAAAGAGGGGTGTCCTTATAATAAAAGTAAAAATGGATATAAAATTTTATGCTTTTTCCTAGTAAAAGATTTTGTGTAAGAATGTATACATGCAAGATTGTGTTTTCAACCATTGGATGAGTTGTACAAAAAAAAAAAACCATTGAATGAGGAGAGAGAGGAATATGTAATGACACTTTTGCCCCCATCACATTTTTTTTTTTTTAATGGGAGAGAAGAGGAATAATTTCCTTCGTCCATTTGATTAAAACAATAATTACATAGCAAGTAAGTCTTTTTTTCTTACCACAAAAATGTGTAAAACAAAATCAACCCTATTTATTGTAATTTATTTTTTTACCTAGTTGTTCTAGGCAAAATTTTCCTCCTAACAATTTTTTACCAACCAAACATGCCCCTACTTTTGCCCGCGAGGACGAGGGGACATATTCATCTTTGGATAACCCCATGGCAGAGCTCAGCGACCCTGTGACGCTGTCCGCACTCCACGCATACACACAGAAAGAGGGAGAGAGAGAGAGAGGGAGAAGGGAGGGAGGTCTTCTGATCTCTTATCGGAGCTCCAATGGCTGTGTCTACAATTTCTTCGGTTCTTCCTCTTCCCCCCATGAGCAACTCCACGATGTCTTCGAAACCCAAGCAGTTGGCATTCTCTATGCCCCAAAATGTCTTAAAACTGCAAGTCCTAAGATCTAAGGACTCATTTAGATCTTTTGCCGTTCCAGAGCTTCTTGAATCTGAAGAAGCACTAGAACTACCACCACCAGAAGCCACAGAGGGACCCGATACCTATGCGGTTTGTATTTGTGTGCATTGCTCTTCTGCTTTATTTTCCTAATTGGGTTAGCCATCGTGCTGGATGCTTCGGAAGTAACTCGGATTTTACTCATTCTATGGTTTACTTTCAGTCTGAAACTTGGGATAACGTTAGAGAAGGTAATATTTTTATTTTCCTTATTTATTATTATTTTTTTTCAGGTGGAGGGATCCATAACCCCCGGATCTTCCACACTTGCCATTGGTTCTGATGTTGACAAGGTATTTAGTCTTTCTCCTTCCCATCTCACGGCAGTAGAAGTACTGAATAATATGTCCATTCATTTCTCCCCGGCGTCCTTTCAGTGATATTTAAGCAATTGGGTAGTTGATTCTTCTGTTAATTAACTAGTTTTCTTGTATCACTGGAGCTAATGAAGTAGATTGATAAAACGAAGGTCAAATTTTGGTTTGATATTGATAGAAAATTCTTGTATCTCATTTATTACATATTCTTCTTGGCAAGTTAGCTTGTTAAATAGTTGCATACCAGATTGAAAAGGAAAGGATATTGATTGGAAATTATTGTATTTGATATATTTCATAAACTTCCAGGCTAAGAAGCATGTTAGATAGTTGCATACTTGTTTGTGAAGAAAACAAAGAACGCAGGAAACAAATGTGGTGAACTTGAAGGATCCAGTGACTCATTTTGGTCTCAAAAATGGAAATTTCGGTTTGCAACTCAACAAGGAACCTTTCAACTTCCTTGTGCTTCCATGAGTCCTATGAGTTGCAACTTGCATGGATATGTCACCAGTTTAACAGAACTGATTCAGTGTGTACTATTCTCAGTATTTTCTTTGTGTGGCTATACTGTAATCTTTACCTAGCTTGATATGGTTATGAAAGGGGTCCATCAAGGCCTTGACTCATTGTGGTTTGATTGTGTTTTAGACAAGATAGGACGAGTTTTATGGGTCTTAGGAAAGCTTAACTTCCATATGAAAGTAGTTATTTGCTCAAGATAAATTTATTATTGGATGAGATTAGGAGTCCTTAAGAGTCAAATCGAAGTCATATAGATGCCTAAATGAGGATTTTATGTTTTACATTTGGAAAGGGATGCTGCTTTTCTTGAGCGTCAATGGTCAAACTCTGCTGAGATATTCATGTCGAATGGTTTGCTGTTCCTCTGCTTTCTTCATCTAAATTTTGTGAAAATCTTGTCCACAGCTAAAAGTTCATTTGGGTTTCTATCATATCATTGAAGTTATTCATTGAATTTTTTCATCAAAGTAAGATTCTAATCTTTTTTTTTTTTTTATTTGGAGCTCGTTTATTCAAATTACGACTATATTTGGGAATTAGAAATCAAATCTAAGTTCAGCCCTTGAAATATGGACTTATACCCTATTTCTGATTTCTGTTTTGTTATCAGATGCTATGTCTTACATACTGTATTTGGATGCTTTCCCAAGAAGATTGAGAAGGAAAATCCATTCCCAGAATTTTCAAAATGTGTTTTTGGTTGTTTCCCACATAAAGGGAAAGCCATCCTCCAGGAAGTGTATTCTGTGAAATGAATTCCACAAAAAAGGTGGGACATTACGGGGAAAAGAAAGTCAAGGAAGGTCTTTCCATGTAAAATAAAACAACATTGCAAAGGAAATCCCTTCCCCCACCTCTCTCTTCCTTCCCAAAAACCTTCCGAGGAAAGCAACCAAACACAGCATTATTGATTCAGAATCTTCTACTCAGAATTCCATGTTGGCCATGCCTTGTTTATTGGTCTGAACCTAATGTTTGAATTATCTCAGCTGCTGCTCTATTAATTGATCACGTTGGTCTTAAGTCGCTTAATCTTCCAATGTTAGATGCAATTTGTAAAGCCTTTAGGAGAAATCCAATGTTAACCTTTCAGACATATCGTTGTCATCTTGAGGAGATTTTCATCCACAATGCTGGTAAAATTCTAGAATTTGAATGTGGTCATTTTACTCTCTATTTTTTTTTTTTTTTAAATAAAGTCAGGTTCCTCGTTTCAAGATGCCTAGGTGAGGCTACTTTATGGATTAGCTGGGTAGAGGTACTCTACCTTTCCACTGTCTTGGTGATTGTGGATTCCCAAGAATATTGGCAATTGATTTTTTGCAGTGCTACCTAAAGTAGTATTTTGCTGACAAATTTCTTTTTCTTATCCCAAATGATTCAGTGATGCAACATGACCCCATTTAATCAAGCTTATAAATAGTCATGCATCCAAATTTTACATCTGCTTCATGTATAATACCTAGTTGGGTGCTCTCAGATGTCATGCTTATACAAATGAACAGTCACCAAGGTTGCCAATACGTCTGAAAGAACCTTCTTTAGTATGACCTAATGGTGCAAAATGGGAACCCTGTTCCTAATTTAAGAATTGTGGCAGAATTGCAAAGGGGCTGTTAAGGACAGAATCAACTAATGTCAGTGTGAAACTTAGAAAACAGGTTCTGACTTATCAAGAGAAAGAAATTGCAGAACAACAGAACCAGTTTTGAAGGAAATAAAAAATTAGAGGCTACTTGAAGTGTATGAGCACCAGATCATTTGAGGAAATTCTCAGAGCAGAAATGGGGTTTCAAAAGAATGAAAGAATCTGTGGGTCAGAAGGAGTGCTTAACAGGAACAGGATTTTCAAAAGTGCCTCCAGATACCATTATATCAAGATGTTTGTTTGTAATTTTATGAAAAGTAGGGTAGACTCTGGAGCTACCTATTGGATCCTCTAGTAGTGGGAGGGGTTTCTGCTCACACAAAGCAGCGGGGTTGGGTTTCTCTTGGATCATATTCAGACATTAAGGAGGAAATCTCATTTGAGAGTGCTGCAATTGAGACAAAGCTTGAAACCTTTTTCATTGTATTTGGGTAAGTTTCATGTGAAACTGAAGCTTCTCCCAGATATAGAATACAGTTTTAAGAAAGTGGACAGCACAAATACAACAGAAGCATAGAACAAACCAAAGAGCACCCAAAAGGAACTTTATTGCACAATGCCGCTGCTACTGCACCATCGGATAATCCCAATATAAGCAAGCTTTCCCTGTTCTCCTTGCACCAGATTTTGTGACTTCGTCAGCAATGTGTTACTTGAATGTGGCTCACAGATGAACTAAATTTTCCCTGATTTTCATCATAGATCCTGAGGACCGAGTTTTTGAAACTAGGTGTCGTAGATGCAAAGGTTTGCCTATGATTCTCGCATTTATGTTCTGATTACCTGCTACTCTGTTTTCCAGAATGAGTGGTTCAGCCTGCACTGTTCGGGCGCTTGACTCTTTCTGTTGAGCCTGTGACCCCTGACAGGTGGAGAGTTCTGATAATTCCTCCAACCCCATCCTGTCCTGGGTTCCTTGGTGATTTCCCATCAGAATTGAGTTTTAATATCCCGAATGCCAGATGTACCCAAGCTTTGATCTTCAATGTCCCTTATATCCTTGAATGATTTATGCTATTCATATCCCCAATAATAAAATATGTTAGACTATAACTATGCTATGTCTATCCCTGATAAAGTGATAATGGAATACGTCAGGTTGTCTTTGAATATATCCAAGGTGTGAAAAGGCTTACTAAGCCACAACCTCTCATTGTGACAATTTGTAAACAGTTTCTGTAAGTATTCCTAAGCAATTTTATTTCTCTCCCTCCAAATGGTCCACACTCCTTACCAGAAGCATATTTCACCGAAGCAATCATTATCTTTGACAAAGGTCAGGTGGATGCCGAGCTCCAAGGAAGTCCCTAATACCAAAAAGGTTTGAATGCATCGCTTTAAAGGCTGACCTCCAAAGCAGATTTTGGGAGGAGATTGGACTTCCCAGATGAAATTATGGAAAAGGTTGAGAAAATGCTGGTCTGTTGGCCCCTGTGAGATTTTTTTTTTTTTTTTTTTTTTGGGGGGGGGGGTGGGGGGCCGGATGTGGTTGTGGACACTTGACATGCACCGTTAAAATGTTAAAATATTTTTAAGGTTCCCTTAGTTTTTTAAGCTGGTTGTTATGTGGATTCTTCACTGGTATCTTTTATTTCTATGACACATATGAGGCTTGGCAATAGATTTTTATTAGAGGAGATTTATGTAATGTTGACTTCAACTAATTTGCAACTGTGGCATGCTATTCTATGTGTTGGTTACTTGTAGACTTGAAAGGGTGTCTTGTAATTTTGCTGTGTGCTCTAGTGATGTGTTAAAGCACTATAGTGTTTATCATGATGGCCAAATCAATTGTCACTAGAAAATATCATAGTTAGTTATATTCTAGATCTTACATTCTCCTGTTCTTACTGTGGGTTTTACACTGCTGCCATGATTATAATTGAGGATTTCCCTTCTGTTTTCAGATGGCACCAAAGCAGAAGATTAGAATTAAACTGAGATCTTACTTTGTGAACTTGATTGAGGATTCATGCAAGCAGATAATGGATGCTGCAAGGACAACTAATGCCAAGACAATGGGGCCTGTGCCTCTGCCTACCAAGAAGCGAATCTATTGTGTGCTCAAGTCCCCTCACGTCCACAAAGATGCGAGGTTTCATTTTGAGATCCGGACCCATCAGCGTCTTATTGATATCATCTACCCAACAGCGCAAACAATAGACTCATTGATGCAACTCGACCTCCCTGCAGGGGTGGATGTTGAGGTCAAACTATGACCCAACACAGCAGCAGCAGGGATAAAAAAATAGGTATTTCTTTTCGGTTTGTTTTCTTTACTGTTTAAGGTCTCATGTGATCAAGTATAATGCTTTCTGGAATTTTGTAATTTGTACCATGCAGTTTGACAATACCTGTAGGGTAAGAAAGTTTAGTGCAATGAAAGATTAAAGCAATTGTCTGTTCCTTTGTTTTTACTTCAAAATGTTCAAAATGACTTTTTCATATTCAGATTACAAATTATATAAGAGAAATAATGTAAACAAAATGAACTCTACTTAAATCTATTCTGAAGCATAATGCTTGTAACTTGTAAGTTTGAGGGGAATGGTGTAAACACAAGAAGTTTTTGAGAATGAGAATAATAGGAAGAGGACCATCCCTTGAAAGGCAATTTATCTCTTATGAACCCCATAAGAGAGCGACTCTTCCAAGAATTTGTTGATAACAGTTCAAATTACTTCCACATTTGCATGAATAAAGGTCACCCCATGAATATACAGTCATTATTAACCTCCACTATTTTTTGAGGTCCGAAATGCCTTTCATCATTCCCCAACACCTATCCATCATCGGAGAAAGAATTCCTCCTTCAACACGGCTTGAGAAAACTCTGCCCATTAATAAAGACAGTGGGCCACATTGGAGATTCTGCCCTAGTAACGGAAAAGAGAGTTTTCTTTCATTGACAGGGAACAGAGAATCTCCTAATCTATGGTGGGTTTTGGTGGTTGAAAAGAATTCCTGGAGTAGTACCAAATGCATTTCAGACTTGGTACAATAAAGGGTAGAAGGAATAATGATACCTACTTGGGCATGCATCCGAGGTCACCGTAGCCATTGGATCACTCTCTGATCCCTAGGCTCTAAGGAGAGAAATTCTATCTGAGATATATAGTATCGATAAGATTTAGATCCTCTCCAGCCAGGGGTGTGGCTGAAGAGGGACCAACAAGACACTAAACAGGCTAGAGAGAGTGAAACATGAGAGAAAAAGTGAAACAGAGAAAAAATCCTCTCCAACCATTGGGCCGCCCAATTAGCTGTCCAAAGGCTGGGCGGATCTGGGGATGTATATTTCTGTTTGAGATGTGTGTCCGAGTCTTTCTAGCCGTTGGATGGCTAATTGGATAGTAATTGGGCAGCCTCGTAATTAAAAAACAGCATGATTTGCGAAATAAGGGCTTTCACCTTTTTTTCTCCTATGATACACTTTCTCCTAGTTATGCTGTAGGTTGCATATTCCCTCCTTAGTCAACACAAAATGGCTGAAGTCTATGGTTATAGGTATCAGCGTCTGTATAGCTCATCGTCGATATTGATACAGATAAAAAATAAATTGGATTATACAGGCCTGTATGGGGTCTGGACTCTGGATCGGCTGTGAATTGGCCAGTCTCATTTTGATTTTTGAATCCGCGAAGTGGGGAGAAACTCCTAAGTCACGCCAATCATAATACACATAATTATATTTTCGTTCAATAGATGTCCCACGTGATGTTTGAGGAGAAAATGTATCAATGTGAAACCCACAGCTCCTTATATGAGAGAGCATGGGAAAGAATCCCTATGACACCTATGTGAGGATCTTTTTCTTGTGTGATTCTTTCATGGGAAAAAAGATTCTCTCTCCCTTTCTTGTTGGAGTGCACTCGGGCTTTAGTTTTCTCACTTGTTTCTTTCATGGGGATCAAGATTGTAGATGTTAAGTTTGTCTCAAATTCTTGATCCGTTTTGAAGATTAACCCGCTCTGACATATTTTGGTGGTGTCCCAAATTGAAAGTTTTTTGAGATCTGTGATGGAAGAAGAGAGGTTCGATATATTGACCTCAAACCGATGGGTCGACTCGCGACTTTTACTGTTGTGTTGTTGAGAAAGTCATTATATTTTAGGGGGTTTTTCAGGGCAAGTTTTCTCACCGCTGCTTGGGTGTAATATCTCTTCTGCATAGTGAAACATTTTCTTTTTTGCTCGAGGATGCAGCACACCACACCGGTGTGAACCTCGTTAAATTTCTGTGTTAGCTGATCTATTGTTTGTTTATTTTCGTATTTCTTGGTGTTTGCTCTAACAGTAGACTATCGGGGTTAGGATACACTACCAATCATCATATTTGTCTTTTGGGGAAAAAGAATCTATCTAGGAGTGTAGGTGCTACACCTAGACATAGAGGGGTGCGAAATGTCTGCCACGCTCCCCATGAAAGGTAAAAATACCCAAACTATTGATGCTTTTAAATGCACTCCCATTGGCTCCTGTGTTAATACAAAAATCAGGCTCCCAAACAGAGTACTCTTCTCCTTTATCTTTCACTATTTTTCTCTCATGAATCGACATTGCTTTCTTACATACGATTTCAATTTGTCACATCTCATTCATATGTGTCGCTTGCGTTGCTTGGAGAATCCTTTTCCATTTTTTTTTTCCTAACTTTTTTCTGTTGTAAAAGAATAATTAAAGGGGTAGTTTAGACTTATTTGAAATCAACAACTATCCGGATTAAAGGGGTAGTGTTAGACTTATCTGAATGAATATAAATATTATACTAACCTTTAAGATGTAGTCCTTGTATTGAGTATAGCAGTAGAACATACTTTCCTTAAAGTGTTAAAGAGGCCCTAATTTGTGCATAAAGGGTTGACCTGCTCTTTTACCTCCGAGGTAACATCAGCCTATAATTTGTGCATAAAAGGGTTGACCTGCTCTTTTACCTCCAAGATAAAATCACCCTTAATAGTCCGTAAGCTATACTAAGCAACACTTAAAGAGAGGGAAGAGAAAAGATGAAACAATATAGTAAGAGTGTAGAAGAGAGACATTCTCTCTGGATTTTTTTTTTATACTAAGCAACACTTAAAGAGAGGGAAGAGAAAAGATGAAACAATATAGTAAGAGTGTAGAAGAGAGATATTCTCTCTGGATTCTTTTTTTTTTTAATTTATGTAGAAACTGGCATGAGGCATGGGTTTTTATTTCAAAAGCACCCCAAGAAACCCCACACACACATGACAAGGGGGAGTATTTCTTCAAAGGACTTGCACCCTTAAAATACATTGTTTGAGATTTTAAAATGTAACCGCAAGCGTACGGATCAATGCAGCTACGGGTTGAACACAGGGAGAGCAACCACTTCATTTTTTTGCTTCTTTTAATAATGCGAAAGTGAACCGATTAATGATTGTGATCTAATTCTAATTACCGTCTTAAACATATGTATCTAAAATAACGTCCTAACCATTCGTCATCTAAGAATTTAAACACGCAAGCCACGCAATTAAAATCAAATAAATAAATAGCTGAAAATAAACACCCCACGCAATTAAAAAGCAACGAAGGAAAAAAAAATGCTGAAATAAAAATAAAATAAAAGAAAGGGGATAAAGCTAGAGAGAGACTCACAAGTAGATTTCTCTACTTAGCCCAAGAGATGCATCATAATATGTGCTTCCCTACTTGACCAGAGAGTTATTCTTATAAGGGTTACTCTACTTGGCTTTAGGGAAAGAGAGACAATTATAATAAAAATAATAAAATGATGGTTCTATGGCTAGGAGGGGGCAAAGCCAACACATACACTAGCCATGAACCTTGGGGGAAAATGATAGCAATAATGTAACGACTGAAATTAAAATCTTAAATTAAGAAAGAAAGGGTAGTCAGAAGAGAGAATGAGAGGGAAGAAAGAAAGAGATAGAGCAACTAAGAAAAAACCCTAGAAGAAGAATGAAGTGCCTCATCCCCTTATGTTAATTCTATTATATAGAGAATGAGTGAGGGAAAGCTAACGATTTTAGATTAAAAAGAAAAAGATTTTTTTTTTTATCTTGTTGATGAAGTGGAAGAGAGAGAAGAGAAAAAACGTGTGGAGAGAGATCTCTCACGATTTTTCTTATATTTTTTTTCCTATTTTTTCTCTCTCGCGCAAGAAATCCCCTTTGGCCCATCTTAAAAAACCTCAACAAAATGGTTGCTAAGAGGTTCGAACTTGAGACCTCTTAATAAGCAAATGATTTTTTACACCACAACTCACCAACTATGCTAGGTAGTTGTTATTACCAAAAACGAATCTTCAATCACTTAAGGATGTGGTTCATCGATCCTTGTTGGTATTTAGAATATTCCTTATATCCTTGGGACAACTATATATGGGCTGGTTCTGCATCTCGGTTCAGTTCTGATCCATTATTCTTTTTCTGACCCGAAAAGAATAAACACTTGTACTGCAATTGAACACGTCCATCTTGCTCAGAATTTCGTCATCTTCGCAACCATGGAAAGAAAATTTCATCCTCTTCACAACCATAAAAAGAAAACTTTATTCTCTTCGCAACCATGAAAAGAAATAAGACCTCTTTAAGTGTAAAATTAGAGATATAGTGTCCGATAATCCTTAAGGTCTTGAAATTATAAAACCTGCAAAAAGAGAGTAAAACCCAAGGTAGATCCATTCTAATATGTAAAATATATGTTTTACTACACTAGATTTTACACATAAATGTGCTCATCATACATTCTTATATATATATATATATATATACCCATGGAAACTTTTACAAGTTTTCAATGTGGGACTAAACTTTAGTTCACATGTTTTACTAATACCAAAGAGTTTTGAACAAAAGGAAGAATCTTGTTGTTTTGAAACTTAAACTTCAATAATCCCCCATAAGTTTGGAAATAACGGAAGAAGCTAGGAAAAGAATTACTTAATATATTAAACATAATAGAATACATCATTGTAGGTGTCTTGTGGACTTAAACTTACACTAAGTTTAAGGATCCTCACTACAGAGTACAAGTTAAATCAGATTTATTGAACTTTTCCTCATCTATATAGTCGGCAAGCCCATTATCCATATTCCACTTTTTTCTTTTCTTGACGTCATCTTGAGCGCCATGTGGGGAAACATTTTTATAAGAAGTTGACGTTTCGTATAGGAATCATTAATTTTGACTTGTCCCTCTCTGTAAAGTTTATCCAATTGGAAGAACCCATCCCCGTCCCATAAGGCAATGACTCATTTGCAGACAGCTACACTTGCTGGGTTTGTTGAGTGGTGAAGAGCCAATTTGCTTGTTAGTCCAACTTGGACTGCTCCTCAATTTCACATTGAGGTCAGGGTCAGGGAAGGCCCCAGGGCTGTACGATGAATGGAGAGGTCGGTAGCACCATTTTTTAACAGGGTCCACACCTCGTGCATGGAATAAAGCTACTTCTTCATGTAGCAGTTGCAGAGTTTCTAGAAAATTTTCAAAACCAACAAAAAAATGGGCCCACTTTGACTGGGCCAGATATATCCATATTAAATTTGTCCCTGAATCATGAGGATTAAAGTCCGTCCATGTTAGCCTCATCTACAGAGCCGCCTCGTTCTTCAGGCTTTCACTTTCTTCCTATAAAGTATTTATATGTTTTTTGTTTTTTGTTTTTTGTTTTTTTGTTTTTTTTTGTTTTTTGTTTTTGTGATTGTTCCATTTTTTGTGTTTTGGAACAATTTAGAATTATTTTTTGAGAAATCAAATCTTTAAATAGAGAATTTTAATGAAGAATGAAGTGTGGGGTCCATAGATGTGAGAGAACATGTATATGAATCTATACATAATTTTTAGTATTATAAAAATAAAAAGATATGTATATGGGTAAATGATCCATGCTAGTATTCCAAAGCGGCTATGCATGAGTTGAAAACCAATCATTTGCCTGATCGAAATGGCAAAAAGACCTTTTTTTTAAGACCACAACTATTTTCCATTCCAAGTAAAAAGTAAAAGAACTATTTAGGTCACAATTTATGTTAAAAATATTAGAATCAGATCAGCTGAATCAGTTGATTCAAATCAAAATTGGTCATGATTTATCTCACATCTCACTCTTAGACATTCCCGAACAACATATTTTAGGGTTTTTGAGACCGATTCTTGTTCCAATTTGACTCTTGATTTCAAGTTTAAAATCTTTGGCCAGAATATTTGTTCGTAAACTTTTACAGTAATGTATTGTTACTTATTCTAAAGAATTAAATTGTTACTTTGATGTTTGTAGATCAAAGAGAGAAACTTAGGATCTACTTGTTTGGTTGGTCATTAACCTAGTATTTAAAAAATAAAAAATAAAAAGTATGAAACAAAATCGATAGATTTCATATCAAAATTAAATTTTCTAAAAGTGCCTGGATTATTTATGGGCTTTTTTTTTTTGGGGGGGGGGGGGAAGGGGGTGATATTTCACCTAAAAGGCTAAAACATCAGCAGTTCAAATAACCAAGAAAAATATCAATTTTCAGAGATCCAAATTTGAGAAACCATTGGAGGAGTCAGAAGTGTTCAGTCACATCTATGGTGGGGGGACAACTTTTTTGGGTTCTTTTTTTCTATTTCTAGAAAAATCAAAATAAAAATATCACTTAATCTAAAACTAGACACCATGAATATGTGATAACAAATTAATTAAAGTGTAACCTAAAAATTACATATCCATGTGAAGGAGAAGAGAGGTTCTATCATGTTCTATATCAAGTTGGTCTTGAACTTGGGAACCCACCACGCAATCTCACATGCATGCGTGAATGCAGAAGAAGCTAAACAAAACCATTCTCTTTCAAGTTTCAACACAGAAAACTGTGTTTAAATACTAATGGCGGACCTCAGTTTCCTCAGCTTGGATGTGATTTTAATGGAGGATTGTCTATCTTTTTGCCTTGTCTCTATCACCTTTCACAACCACTCAGGCTTATATAATATGCTTATAAATTGAATGTTGCACCATCTGATGTTGATCTTTACCAAATATTATATATGAACAGTGAATTTAAGAAGAAGAGTCTTCAAGTACTCCATTCATTCCAAGTCCCTGCAGATAAGGTATGTGATTAGGTAGATGTGATACGGAGGATTCATGTGTTTTTTATATTTTGCGTCACCCCTTGAAGAATGTCATAATTATAAGAACACCCCCTTTGTTTCACTAAATTAGACTCAAACCCCTTAACATTAGTTACTGTTAAGTCAAGAATTAAAAATGACTGTTATACCCTTTTCACTAAAACTCATTTTATCCCCATTCCTCTTCACCCTTACCTATTTTCACCTTCACCGAGACATCAACTATAGAGAGAGAGAGAGAGAGAGAGAGAGAGAAGTTGATTTTGGTAGTAGAGTAGCAACCCACCATTGTTTTTGGTTCAAAACTTATAGGAGAGGAGGGTTTTGGGTGTGAAAGTCTATGGAAGTTCCAACTAATTCTTCTCAATCAATACAAACAGGGGAAGATACCAATTTAGAATATTAGGAACAGAGTAAACAAAGAAGAAACAATGGAAAAGTTGCAGACGTGCCTGAGGAAATTGCTTACCAGAGAGAGGGATATTAGACAGAACTGAAAGATAGGCATCCAACAAGAGCAACCAGCAACAATGAAACTTCTCTTGAAACTCTAAATCTTTAGCAGGTGGTTACATCCATTTATATAGAAGAGAAGGAAACAATTCCTATAAAAAGTCTGACATTGTAAATAGAGTTCTAACTTGTCACTCCCGGTATCAGATCGGTGACAGCATGGTTCTTTTGGATTCTTAGATTCTTGTTTGTTTGATTGAAGAGGGTTTTAAGTTAAGAACTTAATTAAACCCAGAATTTCAGTTCGATTTTCATCTTCATAGGAGAGTTCTCTCCATCAACGTGACTTCATGTCTACTCCGGCACCGCCTAACCTCTTTTGTTTCCTGTGAGAGTTTGAAGATGATGTTTCTTGGAACCTGTGCGTGACACCCAGTGGCTGCACCCATGCGCGACACCCAGTGGCACTCCTCCTACAGCCTCTCCAACCCAGTCTTCACTACAGTGGTCGAAAAGCTCAAGCCCTACATACTCCAATCCAACCTCTCCCTCCTTGCCAATTACGCCACCGCCATGGTCCTCTCTCGCCTTGCTCATGGCTACTCCGCCAAAACCCTAGCTTCTCGTTACTCACTGGAGCCCTACCTCATCTCCAAGATCACCAACATCGTCACATGTCTCCTCGCCACAAAGCTCTACCCAGAGTCAATGAAGATCCCCATCAGCCGTAGTCGTCTCCATTAAGCCTCCTAGGCCTTCGACGAGCTCACCTCCCTCCCCAACATGTGTGGCATCATTGATGGTAGCCCCATCAAGCTTCACCGCCTCGATTTGGGTGAAAGAAATAGGAACTTTTTATAAGGGTATTTTAGGTACTTCATATTTAATAAGGGCATTTTGATATTTAAAATAAAATATAGTTGCTGATATCAACATATAAGGTATATTTCTTAACAGTGACTGATGGTAGGGGGTCTAAGTCTAATTTAGTGAAACAGATGAGGTGTTCTTATAATTATGGCATTCTCCAGGGGGGTGGCGCTGTAAATTACCCTTTAATTTTTTTAATCAAATTGAATTGTTTTTAGATTTTGAGAGTAAAAGTATCTACGAGGGTAGAGCGGAGAGGGGAGAGGGTAACTGGGTAAAGGTTATAGAGGTAGTTTTTAGATCTTTTAGCTATGGAACTATCTCAATACTCTCCTTTACATGCAAGCCTCTCATTGCTCCGTCTTTGTGGGTTGAGCAAAGAGCTCATCTACTGATACCTTGTTAAGGATTTCATCTTAAAATCAGTTGGCTTGAAGTGGCTGGGTGGCCTCTTGTGCTTCTTATACATGTAACATGATAGTTGAATCACCCACAATCGATGTTTTCTTTGGCCCACTGGTTGCACGGCACATTTTGCACTAAGTTTTCTTTGCGTTTGCGATAGAAGCAATCAGTCATTCATAGATCATAGAAGGCATTAACTCACTAACTAGATGGGTTCATGGATTGTCGGTAGCCTCCCAAGTGCTCATGTTTTTCACAGATTTCTCTCTGGAAATGTTGATCCCTTCTGCTTTGTAAGACCATCTCAATAGTAAATCGCAAAAGTCTTGTTTTCAGGTAGTGGTTTCAAATAAATTTGCATCCTTTGGGACTAAGAAGAAAAAGAATTTTTTTTTTTTTTTAGAAAAGCCAACTGAGAAAAAACTGCCGATAAAAACGATCTTTAGATATTTAACAACGGTAAATATCAACTAAAAAGCCCTATTTTCTTGTAATTCTTTCGAGTGAAGTAACATCTTTCGGGTCTCAAAGAAAAAGAAAAACTTGCATCCTCTCATCGGGAAGGCCAACTTGTCATGGCCAATTTTATCTTCCCATGCATGTGTTTTTTGTCCAAGCTGAAAGCTTCACATCAAGAATCGAACCACACTTTTTTCATTGGTCAATTTTAACAATTATCATAAAATAAAAAAGAAGAAGGAAAGAAAGAAGCAAACTTAAATTTATATAAAATAAAGAAAACGATTGCTATGATGCTAATGTGTAGATTCACTATCCAACATTAAAACCACCTACTGGATGATTTGATTTCTCCCTCTCATTGGTCAAAACAGTATTCTAGCATCGTAATTAACATTCCATCTCTTCGATGAAATTATAACAATGTTGCTAGATTTGTTTATAATGAAGTGATATGCGTAGTGTCAGGGTTTTCTCCGTATACACCCCATCCAATTTTTAACAATAGACATGCTAACCTTTACGGTTTCTGAATCTATAAATCCCCCCCACTCTCTCTCTCTCTCTCTCTCTCTCTCTCCCTAACTAATCTAAAATCTAAATATCTAGCACTTTTTCTTCCTCTCATTTCTCTCTCCTTGAATTTCACTTTC
>NC_056558.1:25075049-25076094 GCF_013358625.1 Macadamia integrifolia
CCCCCCCCCCCCTTATTTTCTCCCTTTTCCTCTACCAATCTTATCTTATCCTGTTTTATCAGTCAACTTCCACCATGAATAAAAGAAAATTTCAATACCTCAAAAAAAAAAAAAAATTTGTCACTTATCTTAATATTTTATGGGGATGAATTTCTACCTTAGTAACATATCGTTACATAACTGAATCCAAAAAAAGATTGAGAGTTTGATTCTCCTACCCCACTCTCTTGAAATAAATAATAATAATAATAATAATATTACACAAATGTGACCTAATGAACCCCTTGTGAATCCCTGTTTAACCCGTAGTGTAGTGTAGGGCTTAGCACAAAAACAATGTTAATATTTTATTATTGGGTATATATTTCATGGTAACTCACGAAAAACTCTTGTTGGTAACCTATGGCTTGGAAAGGGAAAGCATTATATATATATATATATATCCATTATAAACAACGAGAGGTGGTGCATTAGGAAGAAAATCCTATTGATGAAGGGCCCACCAATGAGTCATGCATGAATGACGTACAGTAATTTTATGTCTTTTTCTCATGGAGAAACAGTGGAACGAGATCTAGCACCACATTCCTTCAATCCTCAAGAACATAGTCGTCTATCAATGGACCTCGTGGATGAATGAAGCCTATCCCCTAAATATAACAAGATTCATTGTATGTACATATGGAGACGTGCTCAGAGCCAATTAACAAATTTATTTATTTCAATGAATGTAAAAGATTGGGGATGGGAGTACTCTTTTGTGGTGTAATTGAGGAGAGTTGGTAACCCAAGGGGTAGTGTAATTAGCGAACAATGAACTTAGTATAAGCTCTAAACTTAAACGTCTTAAGTTCAAATCTCACTTGGCACACATTGGGCCACTTACATGAGGTGTTTAGTGCTCTTCACTATTTTCAATGAAAGTTGAATGGTTCTCATTAAACTCCGGTATGATCCGGTGGAGTCAGTATAGGTCTGTGAGATTAGTCAGGCTGAAGACCTGGAAATTTTTTTTTTTGAATCATAAATACATTTCCCAAAAAAA
>NC_056558.1:25076114-25124062 GCF_013358625.1 Macadamia integrifolia
TAAAAAAAAAAAAAAAAAAAAGAATTTCTTGAATCATCAGGGCTTGGGCTCGGTATGCTTACATCTCTCTCTCTCTCTCTCTCTCTCTCTCTCTCTCATTATCTAATGAAATGATCTAATTCCCTTTATATGTGATTTGGTTTTTTTCATTGATCTAATTGCCCTCTATATATGATTTGGTTTTATTGCATCTTATTAGTGTGCTTTCCTAGACTATAATATACAATCCACCCCCATCTCATTAAAAAAAAAATTACATAAAGAAGACAAGCAGCCGTTCGCAAGCAAAAACAGGCATTTGCATTTTGACAAAGTTGTTGACTAAAGACGCGGTGTTTTAAGTGCTAAAGGTGTCATCCAGATTTGGGACACATAATGATATGGCCCATGGGGGACCTCCGCACCTGTGAGCTTTGTGTGAGTTTGGAGTCATCCACGGCGTACGCGTAATTATTAGAGGAATGAAAATTGGCATAATCAAAACATTTCACAAAAACCCATCTTTCCTACTTCCTACGTCCTACTTCCTACTTCCAACTCACTTCCAACCACCTCTCTCCTAATTGATTATTAATGTGATCATTAATATATTAATGTATATTTCAACTTTGAAACCAAAAGTGGGAAAATGAATATGCTGATGTATGCACGAGTGTATACGTAGTTGAGCTGGAATTTTTGTTATCATTTTGTTTAGGGTAAACTTCACTTCTCTCTCCTGAACTAAGACGAAATATCAATTGAATCCATTACCTTTATAAAAATATCACTTCGCTCTCCTATAAGAAAAAGATGCTATCTAACAGCCCCAACTATTAAGTCAAGTTAATTTTTTCATAATCCCCAAAATACCCCCTATTTGTATAATACCTAATCTACCCCTTACTTTCCCACCCTCATCCTCATCCTCTGAAAAACTGTGAATGAGAGGAGCTCCTTGAAAGGGCTTCTAAAGAAGACGATGGGAAGATCTCCTTGCTGTGAGAAGCAAGGACTGAAGAAAGGACCTTGGAATCCTGAAGAAGACGAGATCCTCGTTGAATACATCAAGACCAACGGACATGGAAGTTGGAGATCTCTTCCTAAGCTCACAGGTTAGCAATTTTTTTCCCCTTTTGGGGATTCCTTTCTTTTTATCCTCCTCTAGTTTCGACTTCTCTTGAACTGCTATGTACAACATCTCACTGCATTCTTTAGCTATTGACACTGTTTTCATTCTTCTTCTTCTTCTTCTCTCTCTCTTATTGGGATGTTGTGATCCTTTGATTCTGGTTTAACTCTATTTCTGCATCTTCTTTCCTTTTCTTATTACCATTCCCTAAAATGACACTTTTTTCCTCATGAAGGCCAAGAGTTACACTATTATTGGAGAATAAAGAACAATTATAGTAGCAATTTTGATTCGATTTTAAATAACTTGCACTAGAAAACACATTACGTTTAATGAACTCTTATCATTTTCTAATTTTGCTGTTACCAATGTTGAGAATCATTTACCATATTAAACATATGAATAACCCTATAATATTTAGAATACAATAATCATAAAAGATATTTAACCATGGGTATAGTCCCTAAACCAAGATCAATAAAATACTCTATTCATAGATCTTAAAATACATAACCATATAGATTTACCATATCTATAATAATCAATAGAACATCCATGAGATGAACCATAAATGGGAATAGAGAAGTACCTGTGAGCATAGATCATAGACCTCTATCATATATGATTAAACATTACTCCTATGAAAATGACAATGACGAACTACGCAAGTGGAGTCTTTCTACTGAGATCTTCTGCAGCCTTTTACTCTAGGGTTTCCTTTCTTTCTATGCACTTGCTCTTGTGAGAAAGTTGTGCTCCCAAAACCAATAAGGCATTAAAGTAATGGCTGCAGGGACCATAAGTATTCTATTTATAATAGAATCCCTAAAACTCTATTCTACTCTCACAATGGAAAGAACTATGAGTTTTCTAATCAGAATGAGTCTATAATTGCTTGGGCCTAATGGATCAATCGGTATCAGTTAAGCCCACATAAAAATCCTAATAATCTTCTACTTGTGCTATACTGATACTGATGTCTTTCTATTGACAACTGATCAAATAATCTCATGACTGAACACCACTCAAATAAACTTTGATTTAATCAATAATCTCTATTGTTGAACAATAGTAGAAAATACACCTCAATATACGGCATATAACTATCTAATGTTATAAATAATAGAAAACTATCAATCCAAATCGCCTGGAAACATATATATAAGGAATTGATATCATACCTGTGATCACATAAAATATATATTTTCTTATAGGTCCTTTCTTGATCTAAAGATCATTCTACCTTGAAAACCTCACAAGTAGTAAACTTTGATATTAATCAATACTTAGGCAAACTGTCATTTTCTTGAATTAATATCTTACTTTGGCATACCGCCATAGCTAACCATCATTTTCATAGATTTAGGTTAAATACCCCCATAAATCACAAACTTTGACAAACTTCCTGTGGTTAATCACCATTACCATGGATTTATGTTAAATACTATCATAAATCATAAACTTTGGTTAAATATTGTCATACATCATAAATTCTAACGAAATATCGTCAATTACCTGAACTTATCGTCAATTACTTTGGTTAAGCACTGTCACTAAATCTTAGCAGGCACAGCCTTTAAACTTTGACTTTTGCCACCACGATATCTTTGGTTAAATGAGATCATAAAACTCCCACTAACCAATGCTATAAAATATGGCTCTTGAGCACTTTGTCGATAAACTTGGATGACATCACCTTTGGACAAATGTCACATTTACTTTGAAAAACACACAATTGAACTGAATGTACCACTTTGGTGGGTTTTACTCATTTATATCATGTTTTTCATATTTGAGATAAATATATGTACAGAAGTGTATGCTTTAATGTATTTCTTAAACAACCAAGGACAACACAAACAAATGAAACATAAATGTACATAAATAATTTAAAAAACGAAATTTAAGATAAAAGCAATTCAAAATTACTCCAAAGTCATTATAAACTTAATAGGACAACAAAATTATTCATGTTTCTCTTCAGTTGTGCTTTGATCAATAACACCTATTTGGGTTCCCTGAGAGCTAAAACCAGATCAAGTAACCCTAAAAATCTCAGATATGAAACATATACACTAAATAATCGGGTTAAAAAATTTAACATGTACATCTAGCAAATAAACTACACAATAAATATACATCTAGCAGATAAAACATACAAGAGTCACAACCGTAACTACATTCCTATCCTTTGGGCTAAGAATACACTGGCTCTCTTGTAAATCCAAATTTACTGTAAAAATACTATTATTTTTATCACATATGGCTTAGAAGCCTCTAAGTTATAGTCCTTTCTATATATGTATTTTCTTTAACTTGGGTGACATCATCTTTGGGTAAATGTCACCAACTTTGTTGCGTTTGAAAAAACTATGAAAAAATAGGATGTGTCATTTTGGTGGATTCCACCCAATCTTTTTATAACTTCCTAGAAATATACTGTGCAGCATAAACTGTGTAGAAGCTCACACCCATTTTAATTCTAACATATTTATCCATCATAGGGTGTTTCAAACAAAACATACAAGTACAAAATGACATGAATATAAATTTTCTATATATTTCAATCATAAATAATTTTTCAATATCATGATAATAATAAATCAATGCAAAACTTAAAATAGTTCTTTTGCATGAAAAATAATATAGTACACTAAATTTATTCTCCCACTAATTACCTAGTATACTGACATTTTACTAGCAATATCCTCCCACTGGCAACCTAGTATACCGAATTTATCCTTCCACTAGTCGAGCCACATATAACAGCTTAAGATCCATAATTTTATCCTTCCACTTGGTTCGATCAGCCATAAATTAATCAATTTATTGGAGAACACAATTCATTAAATGTGATATACATATAAATTTGTTCACATAAGCCCAAAAACAAAAGAAAACCCAACATTTATCAATTAATGTTTATAAATAGGTTTTTAAAGAACAATGACAGTGTTTAAGAACTTGGTATTGGATTGATCAAAACCGATACTAATCCAACCCAACCAATCCGAATTGATCTAATCGAAATATAAAAATAATATATTAAATAAATCTATTAACTATGGTCATAGTCATGAAACACTCATCCACCCTATTACCATTGATCAACTGTCTAATACCTTTTAGGACAAAAATCTTTGCTTTAAAAGCATAATACTAAACTATTGATTTGGTTTTCTTAGTATAGAAAACTAGGTCTTTGAGGCATATGAAGACCTAATATTCTCAAGCCACTTTTAAAGACATTCAGTTTAATGGTTCAACTCAAGGAAGAATAATCCATTCAATATTTAATTAATGTATGTAACATCAATAAAATTAAAATCAATATTATATTACTAACCATTAAACAAAACCAGAGTGTCAACCGAAGTACATTCTCAACCTTTGAGTTTGAAATGCACTGGTCCACTAAAAAAACTACAATGACCGTGGGAGCTCTTTAACTTCAAAAATTATTACCACTTTTAGGTGAATAGCAACCTCTAGGTTACGGTCTGCCTATAGTATATTTATTTTTATGCTTATCTTTGATAATTTCATATTTGGGCAAGTATTACCTAATTCTTACTAATAATTTTCTGTATTTTTGAAAATAAGACAAAAACTTTGAGTTGCAAACTTATTGCAGTAACCTTGGATTTGACCACTTTGGTGGGTTCTATCCATTCCACTACAACAGTTTACAATTACATTTGGAAGCTTAAATTTGTGGGTTATTTGAACATGAACTAAATATCAATTTACACGTAAAAAACATAAGCATATAACTATTAACAAAATAAATATTACAATGTTCAATTGTCAATTACTTCAAGAGTATCAACCGGAACTACATTCCTGACCTTTGGGTCTGAAACATACTGGTCCACTCAAGTTTCTACTATTACTGTGAGACTTCTTTTAAATTTTGAAAAGTACCGCCATCTTTGGATGGACAACATCTTCTAGGTTGAGAAATCCCTATTCTATTTTTCACTTACTTTAACTTTAACTTTTCTTTGATAATGTCACCTTTGGATGAACATTAGCAATCTTGCTACTGACCATTATTCTTTATCTTTTCAAACAAAGAAGACATTTGATTTGTATTCTATTACAATACGATTGAACTTTACCACTTTGGTAGATTCCATCAAATCTTACTGCAATAGTCTACAAATTCATTCCGACAACTAAAAGTAGGATTGTTTAAGCATGAATAAAAAAAAATATTCATTAAAAAAAGCATGAACTATCATTACCAAGAATAAATAAGTTCATATTCTGATATGCAAGTAATGTATGGGTTGATTTTCTTTTATTTCTTCCAATTAATAAGAAAATTATGAAGAATCATTAAACACCCATACTTGTAACTTATACAAAACAGATCGTAAAATTTGATCAAAACAAGGTTCATAATAAATCAAAACGAAGAGCACAAAAAATTAGACTCAACGCAAAAAATCAGGGTGAAAAATTCTTCACCGTTTGCCCGTATGAATCATTTGAAGTTACAGAAAAAAATGGATCAAAATCAATATAGTTTGCCCAAACCAACCGGTTCGCCCAAGTGGTCTAATCTGGTTCAGGCATATTAGTTATGAGTCAAAAATCTGGGTCAAACCTGATTGTCTTCGGGTCGGATATCTGGGTTAAAATTCGGGTAAAATGGCCAACCTTTGATCGAGTCAGACAGGTTGGTCATGAGTTGATCCACTACACCTCCAAGTCAACTCAGTAGGATTTTCGAGTTGACCCGACGATGACTCACTGCCTTCTTTTTTTTTAAATAATTTTTTTCTCTCTCCTCCGGTAGTCGATTTTCAATGACACGTGCCAGTGCGTCCAGAGGTTTTCAGTGACTTGTGATATATCGCTACGACCGTCTTCTCTTCTTCTACAACTTTTGTGATGAAATTTTTTCGATCCGAAACTTTTAAGTGATGGTAAAATTAAGATTTCTATGATTTGAGACCCAAACCTTACACAAAATCAATTTTTCTTTGATCTTTCTTGATTCTAAAACTATAAGGCTTGGCTCTGATACCATTTGTTGGGAATCCTTTACCATATTAAATATATGAATAATCCTATAGTATTTAGAATACAAGAATCATAAAAGATATTCAACCATGGGTATAGTCCCTAAACCAAGATCAATAAAGTACTCTATTCATAGATATTAAAATACATAATCATATAGATTTACCATATCTATAATAATCAATGAGATATCCATGACATGAACCATAAATAGAAATAGAGTATCTATGAGCATAGATCATGGACCTCTGTCCCATGTGATTAAACATTACTCCTATAAAGATGATAATGATGAACTATCCAAGTGGAGTCATTCTACTGAGATCTTCTGCAGCCTCTCACTTTAAGGTTTCCTTTCTTTCTATGCACTTGCTCTTGTGAGAAAGCCATGCTCTCAAAACCAATAAGGCATTAAAGTAATGGCTGTAGGGACCATCAGTATTTTATTTATAATAGAATCCCTAAAACCCTATTCTACTCTCATAATGGAAAGAGTTAGGAGTTTTCTAATCAGAGTGGATCTATAATTACTTGGGCCCAATGGATCAACCGGTATCAGTTAAGCCCACATAAAAATCTTAACAACCAAAAGAAAAAAAAGAGGATGAGCTGGGAACCAGGCATGAACATTAATGATCATAGTAGAGTAATTATTGTTTTTGTTTTCTTTTCCATATGGACTGCTTCTGGTTGCAGATTACACAGTTCCATTTTTTGCTGCTCTTCTTCTGCTGCTTCACCTGAGTCTCCGTTTTCAATCACGCAATTAATCCATCACAATAGCAATAAAACAAACAACAGACAAGAGAAAGAGAGAGTGCCTGCATCGTCGAGCATTGGCAACATTGAACAACGATGAAGATCGTCGACATTGCAGGGCCGAGAAGTGAATAACAACTTTCTCAATTTAGGGCTCCGCTCCTCTCACTCACGAATATTCATAGGATGAGGGTGAGGTGGGAAAGAAGGGGGTAGATTAGGTATTACACAAATAGGGGGTATTTTAAGGATTATGAAAAAACTAATTTGACTTAACAGCCGGAACTAACAGTTGGGGGTTGTTATATAACATCTTTTTCTTGTAAGGGAGGAAAGTGATATTTTTGCAAAGGTGATGGATCCAGTTGATATTTCGTCTTAGTTTAGGAAAGAAGAGTGAAGTTTACCTTTTTTTTTTTTTATATGAAAAGTACACTAACAACCTCTTTCTCTCTTTTCCTTACATGAAATAGTTTTATTACCTTAAATGAAACTATTATGTTGCAATGCATGATGTGCTCCTTTATGTTGCTTCTTCATAACCCTCTTTTATTGTTTGATTGTTTTCTCACCCTAATCGACCCAATGAGGTGCAAGAAAAAATTTTGTGTATGGTGCCTAAAGCTTGTGGTATGAAGTTCAAGGCATCACTCCCCTATCACATGCAACAGGACATGCATTTTTCATGAAAATAAGTGTCTGGCACTTGTGGGTGGTTGTCTTGGCCCCTTCTTGGGTCTGGCCCTACAGTGAACAATTTCTAATGCAATATAAATATATATCATGTGACAAATAAGGATGGCAATTTTCATGTGAAGGTAATATATATAGCATTTTGGTCATTTACAATGTTTTTGGCTTTTAGCTCCCCCAAAAGTAGTTGGTCATGTAGACTTAGAAAATAGAACGAAAAACAATTGAAAGCAATTAAATAACTAAAAGTACAAATAATAATAATAAAAAAAGAAGACAAATACATCAAGTAGTATACGATAGAATTTTCTGCCAAAAAAATATGTATGATAGAATTTAGCTCCCAAGTTTGATAGATGGACAATTTTTTTTTTTCTTTTGACAAAATTAATGGGCAATGTAGAATGTTCTATTTATCAAACGGGTAGAGTTGCATGTCTTGTAACCTTCCATGTGGCACAATTATGAGAATCATATTAGATGATCTTCCAATGTGGACTATGCAAAAAATTATGAGAATCATATTAGATGATCTTCTACTGTGGACTATGCAAAAAATCTTTTGCAATTACCTAATAAGCCCCAACTTTCTAAACATTTGGATTTTACTCTATGATGGCCTTGAAGAATATTCTAACATTCCTTCCGTTCGATTGGGAATAACGCGAGCATTTCTGAATACTCAAAGTTTCATATCCGAGGCGAGTTTTCAAGGAACTGCTTGAGTTTTAGCAAAATCCACTCTACAGGGTCATATTGATTGGTTGAAAGGCTAGAAATAAAACGTTTATAGGTTCTGGGACCAAGACTCTTTAATGTTTGTTGGTTTTAGTCTATTTATTTTATCATCAGTCTTGGTCCACGGTCAATAATTAGGCCAAAATTAAGTTCCTACATGTGTAATAGCCTCCATTCGATTTTCATTGGTCAAGTAATAGTCTATGTCATTTAAGTTGATTTTGTCATTTTATACTATAATTGGATGAAGAAATTGACCAATAACTTGTGTTGTGTTTGATATGTATTTTTGGAATAGATTCTCGTTTACAACGTATATTGAAATCCAGTTCTCCTCCATTTTGTTGTTTAAGAATATGTTATAATCCTAAAATCTATTTTAAACACATATATCATCCAAGATTTTTTTATTTTTTAAAACCAAAATCAAAACCATCTAGTAAGGGAATTGCTCGATTTTGTATTGGTATTCCAATTTTGTTCGGTGGATGTTATTTGATTTGGTCTCAAAATTGGTACCCTTTGATATATACTCTAATTTGCTGAAGACTAATTAATGGCATATTCTATATGCTCTTATGATTAAAGTTGAAAATTATTCCGGACGAATGAGGAATGTTATTTGCTTGCTTTTATTCTCATTCCCCAATAGAGGGTTAAATATGTCATCTCAAGGGAGATAAACTCAAAAAGGTGCTAGTGTACACTATCCTCCTAAACATTATTCATTTATCCTTTATTGATAACCAAAAAATACAAACTAGCAAGTATTAGTAAATGGGCACAATTGTTTCATTATGCACTATTGATTTGATGTATAAGATATCAATATATTAGACGATGTGTTAATTCCTCTCCTCTCTTTTCTCAGTTGAATCAAATTTTCTCTCCATAAATGAAGAATCATATTTGCTTGCTTCATGTGACAAGGGATTTTTTTTTTGGATGAATGTATTCAAGGGAACTCAAATCATCTGCCGTGAGTAGTGAATGACAGTAAAGTCCAATGGCTGGAAAGTCCCTAACATACATTTCAACCGCTAGATTCTTACTATCGCTCAGTCTTCCACAGAGTGAGCGATTATTATCTGTAGTGAGTGCGGTGGTACGATGAGCATCGGATGATCGAAAGGATTCGAACACATACTCCAAAATCATTTTGATCATTTGATGTTCATTGCACCACTGCCCTCACTACATGTGATGTTTTTATGGATTTTAGAGTGTTAAAAGGACTATACTTGATATATAATGGTTTCATAAGAAAGTAGAGTTGACTGAACCTCTGGTCAACAAAAAAAAATTAATAATCTTATCAGGATTAAAGCGTACTTCCACTTCCTACTCCCAATCTGCATCTTTTTCTTGTGACCCACGATAAATCGATGACCATAACCTGGAACGGACGTGAGACGTTACGTCATCACTATTGACAGAAATCTATTTCCTTCTTTCCTTCTCAGGTTTCATTGCAAGCCACAGCTTACTTCTCCCCCATTAACATCTTACTTTCCCCTAACGCCGTTTAAATCTTAACGGAGTAAATAAATTAAGTAAAATATTAATAAAAAATTCCAATAATAATAAATAAATAAAAGGAAAATTAAAATTTCCACGAAAGTTCTAGTCGCCTAGTGATCCCAAGGCTTTTCTTTCCCTCCTATTTAAGCAACCCTTCTTCCTCCCCAATTTAACAGGACACCTCCACGACCACTGAAGTAGCGAAAGAAAATCTCCTAATCCTAAAATTTCTGAAAGTTCTAAGACCAGACCAGAGAATCTTCTATGTCTGCATCACTACTCGGCTCTCGAATCATTCCTGGAACAACCAACAATTGCAGGTGCCATCACCGCAAGAGCTACAACAGCAAAACCATAATGTCCGCCTGCGTCGACAACTCCTGCTACGATTCTGAAATAACCCAGGTCGTCGATCGTTTTCTTGACAATCACGTTAACTTCTCCAGACCCAATTTCCCAGATCTCGTCACTTGTTCTCCTCTCACTCATCAAGAACAGAACACCTCTGCCTCCATCGACGGCGGTGTAGACAGGGATGATGAGATGTGGTTGAACATCCGAGAAGAAGCTCATAGCGATGTGGAGCAAGAACCCATCTTGTCTGGCTACTATTTCTGCTCGATTCTAGCCCATGATTCTCTGGAGAAAGCCCTAGCGACACATTTGGCGACAAAATTAAGCAATTCCGCTCTGCCTTGTATTACCCTAGTTGAGATCTTCTCCGGCGTCTTCAAGGAGGACCCAGAGATCAGGAAAGCGATCCGGGACGATCTCAGAGCGGCCAAGGATCGTGACCCGGCATGTATCAGTTACGTCCATTGCCTTCTCAATTTCAAGGGCTTCCAGGCCTGTCAGGCTCATAGGGTAGCCCATAAGCTATGGTCTCAGGGTCGGAACGTGTTGGCCCTGTTAATTCAGAACCGGGTCTCTGAGGTTTTCGCTGTGGATATCCACCCCGGTGCTAAGATCGGGCGGGGCATTTTACTGGACCATGCAACCGGAGTCGTGATCGGCGAGACGGCGGTGGTGGGTGACAATGTATCCATCCTTCATAATGTAACCTTAGGAGGTACAGGCAAGCAATCTGGGGATAGACACCCTAAGATCGGGGATGGGGTTTTGGTGGGTGCAGGGACTCATATTTTGGGTAATGTTCGGGTCGGTGAAGGGGCAAAGATCGGTGCCGGGTCAGTGGTGCTGAAGGAAGTACCCGCTGGGACCACAGCTGTCGGAAACCCGGCCAGATTGCTTGGATGCAAGGAGAACCCAATTAAGTTAAATAAGCTCCCTAGTTTCACCATGGATCACACCTCTTTTATAAGTGACTGGTCTGGTTATGTAATATAGGGAGGGAAATAAGGGTATGTATCTTGTTAATTTGTCTGCGAGAATGAAGTTCTTGGCATAGGTTTAAAATTTCGGATTTCGACAACATTTCAGTCTCTGTCCTGTTTTTATCTTATGCTCTTATTGTATAATGGATGTTCTCTACATAGGTTCAAAATTTCGGGTTTTGACCCTCTTTTCGATGCACATTATATAATAACTTGAAAAACCATTTATGTAGAAACTCAAAACCTTTTCCATTGTTTATGGCTGTGAAGTTCTCTTTCATTATTTTTGGATGTCTATAGTTCTATTTTTTGGCTAATTTTTGAACTTTGAAGTTTCAACTTCAACTATCCCTAAAGTGTGTTATTTTTCCACTAAAACTAAGGGCCCGTTTGAAAACGTTTCAAAAAATGCGTTTTTACCGTTTGTGAGTTCAAAATCGGCAGAAACAGAACAAAAAACGTTTGATAAACTATTTCATTTTACTTATTTTCAGAAATAGAAATAGAAATTTCTACCTATTTATGGTTTAAGAAATGACCCAGGCGAAACAAGTAGAACTTGTTTTGTCGTTTCTGAAAACGACTCGTGGCCATTCTTTAGCTGGTTACTATCGACTTTTAGAAACATGACTTATCAAATACCTTCAATTTCATTTCAATTTCTAGAAACGGAAATTTATGATTCTGCCATTTCTTGAAACAGAAACGATAGAAACATTATCAAACGGGCCCTACGAATTCTATAGGAGCTAGTTCTTTGATTGAAAATTCTTACAGATGATTTTTTTCTTTCTTCTCAAATGGATGATTTTTGTCAAGAATGAAAAAGTCAGAAATCCAATAAATGTCAGTGTGATACTTGACAATTGTTCTCTCATCTCTCCTACAAATGGGGAAGAAAATATGGAAGGAAAAATGGCCCTTTTGACAAGTTTGGTAGAGTGCTTCATGCTCATTGTGCCACGTGGAATAAGGTTTTAGTACATGGTATCAATGATAATAACGGTCTTTGATATAATGTTGATATTGATATGGATTGACTGTATCAATTGTATTGGTCGATTTCAATAAAAAATCAATTTTCTAATTATATCAATCAATATGTATCAATATCGGTATATTGTTTGGATTAGTTCTTACACCCTCTCCCCACCCCTCTTCCCCAAAAAAAAAATAAAAAAATAAAAAAATAAATCAAATTAGTCACACCTCAAATTTTAAGCCTAATTTAATCAAATGTGCCCTAATTATTGGCCTACATCCTGGCCATGCACAACTATGGTATGATCACCACCATGCACTCTCCCATAATCTTGATTTAAACTGTTAACTTGGCAAACCATGTTTAGACTAAAATTTCAAATGTGATCTGGGGACCTTGGGTCTACCTATCAACAAACTTTACTTCTCATTCGATCTACCACATGGCAGAAATTTATCCACCTTGATAAACTTATCATGGCAGACTATTTGAATAACTTTACCCATAAAATATAGAATTATTGAAAGCTCAATTATTTATTTTAATCACCTGATCAATAGTAAAATTATTTCATTATGATTTGCTGGTCATGGATTCAACTCAGGGAACAACCTTTCTATGAAGTGGAGGTGAGACTATGTCAATTATAAGTTTATAACCCTCCTCAGACCTCACAAAGGTGTGAGTCTCGTGCGCCATACGAAATCACCACCAAGATTCAAATTTCTTTGGGAATGGGTCCCCATGACTTAGTTTAGTTGAACAACAAAACTACTCCCAATTTATTGGCTTAAAAAATCAATTCAGTAAGTATACTTGTGTTTAATTTTCAAATTGTTTCATGAAAATTATGTGCTGAATATCAATGTGAAACTTCAAAGGCTGCCCTTCTCGAAGAGAAATAGGGCATAAAATAATCCATTTGGTCAAGGTTAAACCTGTGGTTAGATGCATAAAATAATCAAAGAATTAAGTTTGAGAGTCTGGTCAAAATTTTGGATAGCCATTATTCTTTGGAAAAAAATTTTGAGAAGCCCAATAACAAACTTGCAGCTGCTGCCCATTAGCAATCTGATACAGGCCTATGAGCTTTACCCCATTTTGTTAGAGAATGTGATCCATTGGATTGGCCCATTAAAGGTTGAAAGGCCCAAATGCTAGAAGGTTCTACAGTTCCCCTTAGGGTGTCAATGGGCCGGACCCGACCCAGCCCAAGCCTAAGGTCTTTTAACTTAACCCAAGCCCAGCCAAGCCCTAGGTTGGGCTGGGAGCCTGGGATATCTCAGCCCAGGCCCAACCCTGTCGGGTTCGGCCCAACCCAACCCAACCCAGCCTTGATGGACCCTGATTGGGTCGGGTTTAACCCAATCCAGTCCAACCCAATACTATCAATTACTTAGTTGCTTGATCTTGATGCATTGTAGAGGCCAAAGACCAAAGTTTTCGTATATACAATTGTGGAAAATAAAATACTTTTTTCTATAAGTACCAATTAATAATTATTATAACATATTTATATGATTATATATTTAATATACATGGTTGGATTGGGTTGGGTTGAGACCTCAACCCAGGTCCATCCCAACGCCACCTCGGGCCTGAAAATCTAAGCCCTAACCCACTGTATGGGTTAAAATCTCCGCCCAAATCTTGTTCAGGCTTAGGGCGGGATGAGGCTGGTTCTCGTTCACCGGGCTTTTTTTGGTTCTCCTTATCCGCACCCCGCAAACGAGCGCGCCTGAAGCCAAAATTTTGAATTCGACACAGCCAGAAAAGCTATAGGGTAGAGCCGCGAGGCCCGCGACCGCAAGTGCGAGGTCATCAGTGCATCACTTCCTCACCTCAGCTTAGCTTCAGGTACCACCACTCTTCCCTGTTTCAGTAACCTAGAGGAGCTCTTCAATTTCTGAATTTCTCCCGTTCGATTGCTGTAATATAGCCGAGGATCTGAAGAAGACGGCAGCCATAGGTTCAAAATTTCCAGCATTCCCCAGGAAAATGTTAGAAAAGGGCTTTCCAGCAACCGAACGAACTGAGACAAAGGCATTGACGTAGGTGAAAGGCGAATTCAAGGACGTTAGCAATGGTGCTTAGGAGTGAGAGAGTGCGTTTCAACCAGAATAAAGAGTACGAGACAGAAATTACGGAGCTCAAGATGTTGGTGGAGGAGAAAAATACAGAAGGTAATACTCTGTTACGATTCTATATCAGCTTATGGGGGCTGATTCCACATTGGTTTCCTATGAGAATTGATGTGGGTTGATATGGTCTTGGTCCCCTCACCTTGTATGCTGGTTTATGGGGTTGAGTTCTTCACCAAGCCTTGATTTGGGTTCCTTCGTTGTCTACCAAGGGTGACATGACTTCATGCTTAAATTGAAAAACATAAAAATTGATCCAACTGCTTTATATCCTAACTGAAGTGATGAGGTCTTTCATTTCTTATATTTTTTTTTGATGATTTTTTCTGGGTTTTATTATTCAGGAATACAGTTCAGGAGATTCAGCGACTCCTGATATTCCTGATGACATGCTTCTCAAAGACTTGAATCCTTGTTTGACACCTTATTTTGCCATGACAAAGTCTAAAGTAACATACATCGTCTTATTCAAACTTCTTTTCAGCATTCAGAATTTCATTCAAGTCTGGTTAAATTTCCTTTTGTAGTCCTCTACTCCCCCTTATAATTAGGGAACTGAAATGATTTCATTTAGGAGCTTGAGATGATGGGTTGTGAATCTCCAAACGAGGAGCAGTTGTTTAGAAGCGTGGAATGATAACTCCTTAGTGTCTCATCAGGAGAAACTGTCCAAGAGCTCTGAGTGTTGCCAAAGACCAAGTTTGAGGAGTGCAGCTGGAACTGTGGCGCGCAGGTTGGATGAGAATAAATATATTAATGGAAAGCTAATGTATCAAAAGCATTTTTTTGAATGTGAGTTGCCATTGGCTCAAGTTGCACTCCAAATACCATTTCCTTCTCCCTTCTCTCTAAATAGTTTGTTTATTTGGTTTGTTGCAGTAATCTGTAATGACATAGTAGGAATTAATGGGCTTTACTTATATCTCATCAAAATAAACCTGATGGTGTATTGTAATCAACTAATGTCGGGCATTGCTCTAATTGCAATTGGTTGGAGACTCAGAATTGACCAATGAGAAAAAGTCACCAGAAAGGTTGCTTAAGATCATCCAATTATCTTGACATTGTTTCTCAGTTGGGACCTTAATTTATGTATTTGCTATATGTAAGCTTTAGCTCTTGATATGCAATAGAGTAGGGTTTACTGCATATATCAGGCAAACGAGGTCAGACATTTTTTTGCTTTTAAAGTTTTGATTATTAGTTTTATATATGTCGGGATGAGAAATTGTGTGGCTGTTACTCAGTGAATTAAATGGAGACTAGCTGTGCTTGTTTGTGAAGATACTTATCGACGTTTCTGAATGTTTGGTAAAATGGTCTTCTATGAAGTATTAAATCCTCATTCTTATTACAGAAGTTTTCATTACAGTCATATTAGGATTTCAATGCATTTGAAGGAAACATAGTGGAGTCCAAAATTGTCCTTCAAAAAAATAAGTCATTTGTGTCAAGCTTGCTTGTGGACAATCTCCATGGCTTGGTGCCTTATTTTCATTGAAGAACTTGAAGCAGCTTGGGTCATTAGATCTTTCTTATGGCAAACTCTAAAAAGGTTGGCCCTTCCTTCCAGGTTCAGTTTGATGTGCAACCAACATATATGGTATACTAATATTATAAGGTTGATATTCAATACTTCTTGCATGCCCCAATGATGGGGAAGGTAGATATATGCTGGTCCTTGAGGTACAGGATGTGCTGCTTGAGTAAGCAGCATTGCTACTCTCTTGGAGCATTCAACAGTGCCAGTATTCAGATTTTAGAGCCTAAGATCGGCATTTTTGTAAGTCTATTGAGGTAGTATTACTATGGTTGTTGGATGTATCCTGTTTTGGGGAAATTTTGGATGCTATGGTACTACTATGATGCAGTGGGTTCATCAGCTTTGGAAAATTAAAAAGGGAAGGTACCAAAGATCAATTGTTCAGAAGCCTCGGGGCATGTAAATATTTCATCTTCTTCAGTTTAGTATATCGATGTCTAATGTTTGCTTCAATTTTCTAGTTTCAGTATAGTACACAGAATACTGCAGTAATGAATTTGTTTTGGAAGATTTTAGGTGGCTTAATCAGTTTCAAGGCACTAAACAAGGGATAACTAGTACAGGGAAACAAGGAACATGGTCAAAATACATAGCTTGGTACTTTGGGAACTTGAATATCTTTATAAGGTGTGATGTGGGGTTTATTGAAAATTAAAGTAGATAGCTACTTTGAAACGCATATTTTTGAATTAATGACCACTTAAAAACGATTTGATTAGACTTCCTAACTGAGGCGTGGAATCAATGAATACTGATCTATGTAATTGATGAAGGTGACCTTATTAGGGCACCATGTTAATCCTTTCTGGTGAACTACATTCATTGCCCAAGGACATATGTGTAGTCATCAATTAAATTCTAGATTACCATATGTGTAGACTGTAGTCCTCTCACACTAATGTTACAATTATCTTTCCTTATATGTCGGATATGATGCATATTTTACGATACAATAATTAATTTATCTTTCTCTTGTTTGAATTTTAAAAAAAATTATCTTTCCTTTTGGTGGTGATTCAAAATGCAGAATCAATGGTTCATCTGTGTGTGAATTCTTGTGATAAAAGATGGATCTTAACCTAATGCTCTTTAGACAGATTTTTTGTCTTTGTTTTAATTGCTCTTTAGACAGATTGGATATTTTAGTTTATACCAAGATCTTCAGTGATAAAAATATATGGTTTTGCTGCCATGATTGACTATATCTTGAATATTTGGATAGATAAATCCAAAGAATCTTGCTCAGGAAAAGACTCATGCTTCGGCTGCTTTGCACATCTTTGGCCTTTTCTGTTATTTTTCAGTTAGGCTATGTTTGGTAGCAATAAAGAGAAGAAAAGAAAAGGAAAAAAAAAAGAGGCACGAAAATTGAACTATTTTCTTGGTTTAAAAAATTCTCATTGTATTTGGTATGTCCTGAACTAAGAGCAGATTCTTTTTTTGAATTTCAAAATTCACCATAAAGTTTTCTTTTGTTGTAAAAAAAAAAAAATGTTTTGCTTAAAACATAAGAAAATAATAATTAAAAAAATTTTCTTTTCTTTCCTATCTTTTATTGATAGTTAAACAGACAAATTTTTTTTTTCTTTGCTTCTCTAAGGCTATGTTTGGTAGCCAAGAAAAGAAAAGAAAAAAAAAAGGAAAAAGTACATTTTTTGTACTTGGTATGTGTAGGAACGCAACCCTAAAACGATGCAGAAGATAATGGAAAAACAGAACAAACAATGCACACAGATTTTACGAGGTTCGGCAAGGTTGCCTACGTCCCCGGTGAGATGAGATCCTGCTTCACTATCAATGGAGAATATGGTTACAACGCTCTTCCTCACACCTCTCCGTATTGCTTGCATTACAGAGAAAGTAACCCTCGCTACAAATATATAGCGGAAAAAAAACCCTAATCCGGATCAAATTACAATTGCCACTCTAATCCGGATTAAACTACAATTGCCCTCAAATAAAAAAATTCGAGCGGGGGGCTGCGCCCCCCTACACCCCCTGCTGTGCAGGGGGGCCTCCTGCCCCCTTGCAACCCCCACGGCCCGCTAACCGGCTAGCGGGACTGCCGTCCTGGCTGTGTAGGTGCTGCACCAGTACTCCCTAGATTAAACTGCGACGGAATACAAGACATCATACACCAACAGTATGTCTTTACCCAAGAGAAGATTCTCCTTTTTAAATTCAAAATTCTTCTTGGGAATTGTGAAGTTTTCTTTTGCTCCTTCAAAAAAATTATGGGCAAAAATACAAGAAAACATGAAAACAAAATAAGACAAAAATGAATGATTACACAATGATTACTTATGTGTCTATCTCTCTCTTAAAATTCAAAAATTTTTGAATTTTTTACTTTTCTTCTGTTGGTAATTAAACATACATTCTCTTTTTATCTTTTCACCATTTCTTTTCTTTTCATCTCTTCTCTTCTCTTCTCTTTTCTTTTCTAGATTATTTTTTCTTTTCTTTTTTTCTCTTGGCTACGAAACATAGCCTAAATGATGATTTCATGAAAATTTTTATAATGCTCAAAGCCAGTGATGACCGATGACCAATGACTGATGACCGATGAATACTTTTCCATTATTCAGTATATCTAATAGGCGCCCTTCACTGTACTATACACTGAAGATCTCAACAATCTTGAATTTCAATATAAAATTTGACAAGGTGAAAATCCAGAACACTTTTCGATTCTAGTTAAAACTGTCACATCATTCTATTGCTAGGCAAATTTTTTTGTAAATCAAGGAAGTCAATCTTGATAGGCCGTGAAGTGGCATTTTTCCTTGATAAGAGATTTTTCACTTTTTTTTTAAATAAAAAAATGAAAGAAATTCCACTTAAAATAGGTGATGCATTATTTGAACTTGGTGCCTGGACCAGTTTTGACGCAAAGGGCCCAAGAACTTTGTTCTGCATTCTCTACCTTTAATACTTTTTCGTGGAAGTACTGAAGTGTGATTTGAAAAGTTCTTTAATCTTCAATTATATTTTTTGGGGATGGAATTTAGTATATACTCTCCACTATTGTTGAGCCAATGTCTTTCCATCTCCCACCAACTCGAATATGCACTCCAATTGGTTGAAATTCTACTTCATCTATGTTTTTAGTTTTTTTGGACTCACTCTTCAAAAAAAAAAAAAAGTTTACAAAGTGGTGAACTTATCAATGGCCCTGTTATTTATGTTTATTTTATTCTCTTTTCATACCCTATCTAACCCGACACATGTACATTGAGGCCGAAGTGATTTATTGGTGGTCCCACTATCTATCTCTATGACCCTATGTGCACTTGACTTTCTTGCTCTTACTTCTAAAGTCTCATCAAAATCATGAAAACTTTGTTGTGTCTTTCTCTTGCTCTTTTATTTATTTTTTTTCAATAGAATTCGACCTCATTTACATTTTCCTCTCTTTCAAATAATATCTCATTCCACTAAGATGATTTTGATGTTAGATTACAATTGAGAAGGGTTTCCGATAAAGACAATATAAGAAAAAATCTCTTTCTGGTAAGAATAAGAAAGAATCTATATGCAATCCCAAAGAGAGGTTGAAAAATTGTACTAGAAAAGAAGAGAGAACATCAATGTGAGCTTTTTTATTTATTGTGCTAAGGATCACTAGGGTCGCTTGAGCACTACACCAATATGAAGATCAATTAGGAGAAGTGCACAATATCCAACCAAAGGCAGGTTGGTCTTTTCACCACCCTTTTATCTTGGTGTTTGGGCACACCACAGGGTAGAGTCTTTTTTCCTTATTTATTAGATGAAGATATCATAAAAGAATCTATATAAGAGCAATATCTTTTTCCATGGCATAATAAAAAAAAAAAATGTCATTCATGCATATACTCTCACATTTCATTTTTGGATCCCACATCATGATTTATAAAATCGAATTTGATTGGTCACCGATGGTTCAAAACATCAATAGTTTTGTTAAAAAAAAAAAAAAAAATCAGTCCAATGGTCCAATCCCAAGTTTTAAAACCTTGTCTTCGACTATTTTTCAACGACCATGCCCCGCGTTCCTTCTCCTAATTTAAACCTATCCGTTATACTTCATTGACTCCCATGTCCCGTCTCCGGATATGAACTGAGCTTTTCCCTCCTTCCCTGCTTTCTTCCTCTATCCACCATCAGTCATACTCCACTACTCCTGAGTCCAGACATGGACTGAGCTTTTTCTTCCTTCCCCGCTTTCTTCCTCTCTTGACGGTCTCCTGCAATCTGCAAAATGGGAAAGATGCCACCATTTTCGTTGCCAAAGTAGTAGCTGCCTCGAGTCTTGTAGCTGCCCTGTGACTTTAGTAGCCTCGTGTCTTGATTTTAGTCGCTGCCACGAGACTTGACTTTCTCGTTTCATCTCTCACTCTCTCTTACTCTTTTAAATCTACTTATACCAGTGAATCTTACCTAGTTACGAACCAGCTCAGGGAGTCAGGGGATCCAACGAAAGAAAGAAGGAGTGCAGGCACGAGTACGATGTTCTTCCCACCCTCTTCCACGCTAATGTCCACCCCTACTGTTCTGTTCCTTAAGCCCATTTTTCTGCATGGGTTTTCCGCTTCTTCAAACCTTGTTTTGTTACTGGTTTTGTCATTTTATTGGGGGTGCAAGAGACTTACGACGCCCAAACACGAAGGTTCAGTACAGGGTCTAAAGCACGCCCCTTTTTGGTACTATCGATCCGCCCTTTTCGCATGTTTGGGTCTTTTTTTCTTTAATCTTCTTTTTTGCGCTTTAAACTACTTCTGGTGGCATAGAAATGGTTGGTCTAATGAAAATCTTGTGACCCAATTAGATTATGTACTGAGAACACTTGCTTGGTTTGCAATCTCTTCTTACTTGCATTTCCAATTTCATTCACATGAGCTGAGGTTTCCCATCCCATTAAGAATTTGGTGGGGTTTCTACTGCCTAATTTCTTGTTCCAGTCTTGTCATCGACACAGTTTCCTTCCAGAAACATCAGTTCTTACCAACCCAGTCTTGGATTTCCGATGTTGCCTCTGTTCTTGCTGGCTTGTTCCTCTGTTATGCTGGATTCTTTGGGAAGCAAAGAGGAGATGCCGGTCTTCGGGAGCCTCTTTTGAACGGTAGTAACAATAGAGCAAATGGTGTCGAGGGGTCAGGCAAGAGTATTAGCAGTGGCAATCTAGCTCCTTACTCAACTGCCAATTTTTTTTCTCTTCTTACTTTCTCTTGGATGGGGCCTTTGCTTGCGGTTGGAAACAAGAAAACTATAGTCCTTGAAGATGTTCCTGAGCTTGCCATCAGTGACAGTGCGAATGGGGTCTACCCGGGTTTCAAAAGTAAGCTTGAATCAGATGGTGTCAATGGTGATGGCAGTGCTGGTCATGGCCAAATCACCACACTCAAGCTGGTGAAGACAATTATCTTCGTAGCATGGGGAGAAATTATATTGACTGGTGTATTTGCCCTTCTACATACATTCGCTTCTTATGTTGGACCATATCTCATTGACAGCTTTGTTCAATATCTCAGTAGTCCTCACGAGGACAAAAGCAAAGGCTACATGTTGGTTTCCACGTTTTTCCTTGCAAAGCTTGTAGAGTGCCTCTCGCAGAGGCACTGGTTTTTTAGGTCGCAAATGGTGGGGATTAGAGCTCGTTCTGGCCTGGTTTCAATGATCTATAGGAAGGGTCTCAAACTTTCAAATGAAGCAAGGCAGGGCCACACAAGTGGCGAGCTCATTAATTTCATGAGTGTTGATGCAGATAGGGTTGGCGATTTCAGTTTTTACATGCACGACCTATGGACTATGATTCTTCAAGTTGTACTAGCAATGGTGATCTTGTACAAAAGCCTTGGGCTCGCTTCGATTGTTGCTTTGGTTGCTACAGTAATTGTGATGTTCGCAAATTTACCGTTGGGGACATTGCAAGAGAAGTTCCAGGGGAAATTGATGGGTTCTAAAGATCAAAGGATGAAAGCAACGTCTGAGATTCTAAGGAATATGAGAATTCTGAAGCTTCAAGCTTGGGAGATGAAGTTCTTGGCTAAGATCGTTAAGCTCCGAAAGGTAGAGACAGGATGGTTGAAGAAATATGTTTATACGTCAGCCATGAGTAAATTCCTATTCTGGGGTGCCCCCACATTTGTATCTGTGCTCACTTTTGGGGCAAGTATGTTTCTAGGAGTCCCTCTAGAGTCGGGCAAGGTTTTGGCTGCACTTGCAACATTTAGGATATTGCAAGGGCCAATTTGTAGTATTCCAGACACAATCTCAATGATAGTTCAAACAAAGGTTTCTCTTGATAGGATTGCCTCATTCCTTCGTCTTGATGACTTGCAACCTGATATAATACAGAAGGTCCATGTGGGTAGTTCTGAGATTGCAATTGAGATAATCAATGGGAATTTCTCTTGGGATCCCCATTTCTCTATTCTCACACTGAAAGATTTGAACTTGCAAGTGTACCATGGCATGAGGGTGGCTGTTTGTGGTCCAGTTGGCTCAGGCAAGTCAAGCTTGCTTTCATGCATATTGGGGGAAATTTATAAGGAGTCGGGGACTATTAAGTTAAGTGGGACAAAGGCTTATGTTGCACAATCACCTTGGATACAAAGTGGCACAATAGTAGATAATATATTGTTTGGTAAAGAGATGGACATAGAGAGGTATGAGAAAGTCCTAGAAGCTTGTTCATTGAAGAGGGACCTTGAAATTTTGCCTTGTGGGGACCAGACTGTTATAGGGGAGAGGGGCATCAACTTAAGCGGTGGGCAAAAGCAAAGAATTCAGATTGCACGTGCTTTGTACCAGGATGCTGACATTTTTCTCTTTGATGACCCTTTTAGTGCTGTGGATGCTCATACAGGAACACATATCTTCAAGGTAATTTTTCGTTTATGTTAGATTTTTTTTTTTTTTTTGGATAGAATGTGGTTTAAAACATTTCAAGTTTTCATTTTTTTTTTAATATTTCCTTTCCTTAGAAATTCTGGAGTTTGTCTCATAATATTGATTTAGAAAAACAGAATTTCGGCCATACAGGCAAACACACACACACACAAACATGAATTTCAGCTCTACCTATTCTTACTATAATGTCTTAGGACTAATTAACTTGTGGCATTGGATTATAAAATTATGCTTAATTGTCTGTCCTAACATTTACGCATTGCCTTATGAGTAATGACCTCTTTATGACAGGAGTGTTTACTTGCGCATATGGGTTCAAAAACTGTGATTTATGTTACCCATCAAGTAGAATTTTTACCTGTTGCTGATCTCATCCTGGTGAGAATTTATGGGAGCATTTATGATCTTTTTCTTCTCAAACTTTGACTAAATCAACATGTTTTAAGGATGGGTCTTAACCTCTTCTTGTTGGGTAGGTTATGCGAGAAGGAAGGATTACTCAAGCAGGAAAGTATGAAGAGATTCTTAGTTCAGGAACTGACTTTATGGAACTAGTTGGTGCACATAAGAAAGCTTTGGCAGCCCTAAATTCTACTGGTGGTTTGATTTCTTCTGCAAATTTAATTACTAGTGAGGAAGATGGTAATACAGGATATTCTGAGAAGACCTTCCAAGAAGAAGAGGAGAAAAGGGAATCGATAAATACTAAAACTGAAAAAGTAGTTCGGGCAGATGGGCAACTTGTTCAAGAAGAAGAGAGAGTAAAAGGTAGGGTTGGCTTTTCAGTTTACTGGAAATATATTACGATGGCATACAAAGGAGCACTAGTGCCATTGATATTGTTGGCACAAATTTTCTTTCAACTCCTTCAGATTGCAAGCAATTACTGGATGGTATGGGCAACTAATGTTTCAAAGGATGTGAAACCTCATGTTAGAGCCTCTACACTTATTTTGGTCTATGTTATTTTGGCCCTTGGAAGCTCTCTTTGTGTACTTGCAAGATCCACGCTAACTGTAACTTCTGGATACAAGACCGCCACACTACTTTTCAACAAAATGCATTTGTGCATTTTCCGTGCCCCCATGTCATTTTTCGATTCCACTCCAAGTGGACGTATTCTCAACCGGGTAATTTTGCATACATTTTAATTGGATGTGTAAGGCGTTTGTTTTTAATTTTACATTTTAACTAAATTCCATTTTTTGCATATAGGCTTCTACAGATCAAAGTGCAGTTGATATGTCTATTCCGTCTGCAATTACGTCAGTTGCCTTCTCAGTGATACAACTCCTGGGAATCATTGCAATAATGTCTCAAGTTTCTTGGCAAGTTTTTGTTGTTTTTATTCTTGTGATCGTGATCTGCATCTTGTACCAGGTAATGATTTTTGGCTCCTTACTTATGACCAAAATCTTAAATCAAGAGGTGATATCTTCTTAATGCTTACAGACCCAATTTTATGGGTTGCTTCAAAATTATCTGCCCCCTGAATTTTGAATTGGCAACAAGCTGTCTGCTTCATATCTGATTCATTTGAATACTATTTAGACAAGCTCCGATGTGATTTTGTTTGTTAAAATCTTATTGTACTATTGTTTATTCCCAAAAAAGAATTTGCAAATCTTATCTTCATTTTATTTTTTTGTCTTGATTGGAAGTCATTCTTCTCTAATCACACATAATCACTTCAAATAAACTCACTTCCATTCTTTGTTAACTGCACTAGTGATGCCTAATATCCTCATTTACCTGGTTCTCTCACTTGCACTCTCAGTGTTAACTAGTTAACCAAATAACTTGCCCATGATACTGCCTTTGGGATCTTTTTGCCTTGTCACACTCGACTATGGATGTGGGTGAAAGCCATTAAGCTAGACAAAAAATCAGGTTGATGACTCAGCCGAAATGATGCACTGTGGTTGATGGGATGCCAAATCCAAATTTCTAATTCTATATCCAGTCAACTGAGAAGAAAATCTTCAATGACCAAGGAACACATCTGAGGAGGTATTTATGACATTCTCACACAAGTTCCAACACTCGCAGTTAGATGGGAATAATCCGACCAAGTGCTCTAATCTAGCTGTTATATAGGGATTTCTAGTGTGAGACAGAGTATTTCCATCAGAGAACAAACCGATTTCATAAGTACAAAATTGTATCTTGGATTTGTGTCCCATTTTCAGAAAATCTCTTCTTTTCCCTGATAGATGCATAGAAAAACACCACTCCATGCATATTTGCTACATTGCCTTTTCTTCCAATTGCTACTGTGCAGGATCATTTGAAACATCCAGTAGTCCATCCAGGGTCCATCCTACACCATAAGTGGGCTGTATTTGAGCAAATAGGGATTATCCATAGCTTCTCTCATAAGGTTTATGTATAATTTTCCTCATTGCTTATTCACTTTCTCCACTCATCTCCCGGTTGGACTCAGTATATCTACCTATCGTATCATCTTCAATAGAAGGAAACCTTTCCAATTCCTTACAGTCTTAGACTCCATTTGTATTCCTATCAAATTCCTTCCTCCCTGCAAAAGCAAACATTCGTCCAAGATGATTCAATAAGCATGAGCAAACATAATATTCAGTCCCTTCAGAACTTTTTTTCACCCTATATGCACAAACTGCATGGTTCTCTTTGCATGCTACAACTCTTTATGTGTCTTCATTCTCTTCCAGGTTAGAAAACAAATAGAGAATTCTCCATGAACAATACGCAAACTACCGGTTATAATAAAATTCTTCCCTTGACTGTCTAGATGCCTGGAATTTGTAATTCCCATTCTTCCCCAGCTTCTAAGGGTCTGTTTGGCAACATTTCTGTTCCAAATTAGTACTTTTTAGTCAACAATATTTTTGTTCTGTTATAAAAAAAAATATATATATATATATATATAAATAAATAAGTAAATAAATAAATAAACTCATGCAAGTTAATAATGTTTTTTAATAAAAGGAAAAAAACTTCTATTTTCGTCTTGTCCCAACTCACCCGTAACCCTTGCACTTAATTAAAGAAAAATGATAGGATAGATCATGCTTTTCCATTAAAGTTGCCATCATCAGTATTTAGGTATAGGAGGGTGAGAATAACACAATATTGATGACAGAATTCAATTGTGTATTCTAATAAGTGAAGGGATGGTTTTCTTGGTTTTTGATTTGTTTTGGTTTTGATTGTGCTATTTTAGCTGCCGGGGTTGGCTTTTCCTCGTTGGCTTAAGCTCCCCCCCCCCCCCCCTCTCTTCCCCCTTTGTATATTCTTCCTCACTTGGTAATGAATTATTTATTCATCCAAAAAAAAAAGTGAAGGGATGGTGAAAATAGGTTTCTTCCATTAGAGTCACCATCAGAGATTGTTTTGACATAATTGAATAATCTAATGGTGACTGAGTGACTCTAATGGAAGAAACCTCTTTTCGACTCTGTAGAAGCTGAAATCGCAAAATCACCTGGCTTTATATAGTCAAACTGTGGGAGAGAGAAGAGTGGATGGTGAGGAAGTCATCTAGATGTGGAAGGCGTGCAAATGCATTGGTCTCATCTTTGGCACTAAGTGGGAAAGATGGTGGGTTTGTTGTGACAAAGAATCTGGAAACAGGAAAGGAGTTCAACATCAATGAGTTTGATTGTGTTCTTTTTACTTGGATCGTTCCAAAAGAACAGAAAAATGAAGCGGTGTTGCCAAACATAATTCTATTCTTTTTTCTTCCATAAGGACAAAAGAACAACAGAAATACTTAAAAAGAATGTTGCCAAACAGACCCTAATCTATTGCCTCCTCATTAGCCCCAAAAATTTCAGAGCGAAAATAATGGTGGATTTAGGTTGCCATGTGGCCATCCCAAAACACGAGTTAAGGACCCCTAGGGAAGAGTGAGATGATCCCAGATGTCTACCCTCCTTTGACACAGAAGGTCAGAAACATCACTGCAATTGCCAAGAGTTCAGAAAGCTAGTAATTATGACATTGATGGATCAATATCATAAGCTCTACAGGAAGAGCTTGTTTAACTGCTGGCACAACAATAGCATGCAAGTTCACTTGTTTGTCAATTGGCCATTCTCATCGTCTATAGAAGGAGATATTCACAAAGGATGCACAGAAGTTGATCTCGCTAATAAAGGCACTGCAGTCTCCAATTGCACTAAAGACCCCAGAGAGTGTTGGCCAAATATCAGTGGCAAGTCCCACTCCATAATTTATCCATTCAATTCCATCCGTCTTACAAACCTCAAGCCTACCAAATGGTATTTCCTCTCTCAGTGTGGCCATATTACACCAGTATCAGTTTATGAGAGTTGTCTCTAACTACTCCACTCATGCATGGAGGCCCGGATTTTTAAATAAATTGAGGATGAAACTATTTGCTTTATTTTATATTGAGCTAGGAGGAATGTGAATGAGTTCTTTTCAATTGAGATAATGAGTCAAAGTTATGATGTAGATTCGTACCCATGAACTGATCCAAACCCATCTAGCTATCCAGACAGAGTTGAACCGGATCCAATTTGGGACTTTGACTAGTAGGATCTTTTAGGATTTTTTTTCTACTTTCATGTAGTCTTTTTTTTGGTAGCTTAGTTAGGAGATAGCTCTTAGGATTTAGTTTCCAATTAAGTTGAGTTTCCAAATATTAGAGTAGGTTTCCTTTCATATTGGATTTCTTTTACTGTTTATGCCATGTAACCAATTGAGTAATAATTAGAGATTGATTGATGAATTGAGTTTGAATGTTTGAGAGCCTGAGGGCTGTGTGTGTGATTCTTCTTCTCCCCCTTCCTTCTTTGTGTCCGATTATTGTTTGGATATCAAATGGTATCCAAATTCATGTTTGATATCCGACTACTCAGATGATTATCTAAGTAAATGGATATGAATTTGAATCGAGCTGGATTTTCAACCATCCATTTACATTTTATAATCTTGAAATGGGTCCCTGTGATGTCCTAATGTGTTGACTCTAATCATGATGAGGTCTGTAATTTCTTGGATCAGCACTACCTATCTCAATACCTAGTTATCGCTATTTTCCCAAATAGTTCAAGCTTAGTAGCTTACTAACAAAACTATTCTTCAAAGGTTCTTTTGTCTTTTTCCAAAACAAAAAAGAGAGAATCTCCTTGAGATCTTAATTAATGTATTGAATGGCTATAAGGGCAAAAATCTCATTATTGCAAAGCTGAGGTCTTCCCCAATAGTTTTCATTCAAGAAAATTGAACCAGCTACTGCTGTCTTGTCCAGATTTTGTCATAGCTTGTTTATATAGCAGTTTAGGCATGAATAGTTTTATTAAACTCCTTATGCATAAGCTTTTACCATTTAAAAAAAATAAAAATAAGAGAAGCTTGTTGTATGTTTCTTAATAATTGTACATATGTTATACATTTATCTCATTGCATGTCATTTTCTTTATGACATATTTTTTTGCAGCAATACTACATTCCTACGGCACGAGAAATAGCACGGCTTATTGGAGTATGCAAAGCTCCACTTATACAACACTTTGCTGAATCTATTTCAGGGTCAACAACAATTAGGAGCTTTGACCAGGAACCAAGATTCATAGAGATGAATCTCAAGTTGATAGATGGCTACTCTCGGCCACAATTATATAATGCTAGTGCAAGGGAGTGGTTATGCTTCCGGTTGGATATGTTGTCATCCCTCACATTTGTCATCTCTTTGGTTTTCTTGATTTTAGCACCAAAGGGAGTGATTAATATTGGTAACCAAGTTCAAATTGAAATCTTGTAAAAGTATCCTTTAGGGCCCCATGATTGATTATATGTATAAATGCATTAACCTAAATCTTTTCTTTTCTTTTCTCTTTGCTTGTAAAGGCATTGCGGGTTTAGCAGTGACATATGGACTTAATTTAAATCTGCTACAAGCCTGGGTCGTATGGAATCTCTGCCATCTTGAGAACAAAATTATTTCCGTTGAGAGAATGTTTCAATACTCATGCATCCCTAGCGAACCTCCTCTTGTGACAGAGGTGAATAGTCTTGATTGTGAATGGCCATCACATGGGGATGTTGATCTTGTTAATCTGCAGGTAATTCTAATCCGTTTTCTACAATTCTTAATTCCTTCTTTGTTTTACCCTTTTCTTGAAAAAATCCTCATAGAAACAGGTTAAGGTAGCAAGTAGGATTTTATGAGAAAACATTTTTATTTAATCCAACCAGGAGAAGTCTGGTTTGTGTGATTAATGATTGTTTATCTGGTGTAGATCCGTTATGCCCCACACTTGCCTCTTGTTTTGCGTGGTATCACATGCACTTTTTCTGGAGGGATGAAGACTGGCATTGTTGGCCGAACAGGTAGTGGTAAATCAACTCTCATTCAGGCACTCTTTCGCATTGTAGAACCTGCAGCTGGTCACATTATGATAGATGGCATCGACATATCCAACATTGGACTCCATGACTTGCGATCAAGATTAAGCATCATTCCGCAAGACCCAACCATGTTTGAGGGGACTGTGAAGAACAATCTGGATCCGCTTGAAGAGTACACTGATGAACAGATTTGGGAGGTCGGTTCACTTCCATTTAATGAACACTCAAGTTGGTTATAGTGGTAAAATACCATTTTCTGTCACTTTTACTGTGGTTGGGACTCAGAGTTTAATGGATGCTCAGCTTGTACCAAAGTAAACATCCTGATTTGGTTAATCCTGTAACGTAAAACTTGTGAGCATTGCCCGGACTGTCAGCCCCTCTTTCTCCTTTCTTTCCAGCCATCCAAGTCATTGGATGGTTAAGACCTACTTTGATGGTCATTTTCATTCTCTTTGTCATCTTCAATAATTGTGCAAGGTAGGAAGTTGATAAATAATATTTGCTGTTTCAGGCTCTTGACAGGTGCCAGCTTGGAGACGAAGTTAGGAAAAAGGAAGGGAAGCTTGACTCTGCAGGTTTTCTTCTTCTCATATTCGCTGGTTATCGAAGTTGCACCGTAACTGATATTAATGTGTTCAAAAGTACACAAATCTTATTTTCAGCCAGTTTTAGGTTGTGAACTCATGATATATCTAATTCCTATTGTGCTTCTGAAACTACACATCTATAGTAACTGAGGCTGGAGAGAACTGGAGCATGGGCCAGAGGCAGCTAGTGTGTCTTGGCCGCGTGCTACTCAAGAGGAGCAAAGTCTTGGTTCTTGACGAAGCTACTGCTTCGGTGGATACTGTGACTGATAACCTCATTCAGCATACAGTTAGGCAACAGTTCTCAGATTCTACAGTTATCACAATTGCACACAGGTTAACATCTGTTTTAGATAGTGATATGGTCCTACTTCTTGACCACGGTTAGTACCATCAAATGTGTTCACTTTTACCTGCCGTTCATTCTTTTTGAGGTGATCTGGTTAAACATGTGTTTCATTTCAAGCAGGCCTTATCATGGAATATGACTCTCCAGCCAAATTACTAGAAAAAAAATCGTCATCATTTACGAAGCTTGTGGCCAAGTATACTCAGAGGTGAAGTTCTAATTCTGAAAGGTAAACTGATATTTGAATAGAAAAAATGCAATTGGCTGCATTCAGCTGATGTGCATGGCTTGATAATTATGAAAAGTATTTTGGACAAGATGGTGGAATGGTCTTGAGGTTGCATTCATTTGAGATGCATGGCTTTATCATTATGAATCTCTGTTGGATTTTCTGGCCATGAGGTAACTTTAGGTACAAGTACGATAGCTGGTTTACTTCGTAAGTTGGTTACTCTACATGCATAAATGGAAGGTGTAGCTAGGATATTATCAGGTTTGAGGCTTTCAGTTGTTGGTTAGTCTGGACTTTGGAGGGGCTATTCCTTCAACCCCTGGACACTCTCAATGGGTGAGGCAAGGACCACCAACAGAATTTGTGGATTGTAATGCAGATGAGATCTTGCTGGTTTCTGGAAGAGATGTTATCTTAGGAGATTTACTTCTGAACATTTCTATGATTACAGTAACAACAGTGAGTGATGAATGTCATTTGTCATAGTTCAGAGCTTGTTTTCTGTTGATGCACGATGTAACACTTCCTCTTGAATAATATTATCTTCTTCGTGTTTTAAGAGTCCAAACCATGATCTAACACCTTGACAACTGCTGCCAATGGCCGAGTGGCCCTATATACTTGAATCAAAATCAGACCAAATAAGATCACCATTGAATCTAGAAGCAAACTTGGCTAAATAATGAGTGACAATGATGTCTGCCCTTTGAGCTAGACCACAAGCAAACTGAAGAAACTGAACAATAAGAGTCAAAGTACCTGGCTTTAATCCAAAAAACTATTAATTCTCCAATCTGAGTCTTTAGAAACTTTATTATTGAGTCTAAGATAATTTTCAATGTTATACCCTCCCAACAGTTTTGCTGCCTTTGCAAAGTTGTCACTCATCTAAACAAGTTCCAACTAGCTATATGTGGGCAATTTAGTAAATTTATATTTCCTTTTTTTTTTTTTTTTTTTGTGTGTCAAATGACTTTATTTTCAAAAATCCAAAAACTAAGGCTCTCTTTGGTTTGGTTTCTATTTGTATTTATCTAACTTATTTCTATTTTTACAAGTGTTTGGTGTAATTTATAGCACTTATTTCTATTTATAATAAATTAGAATAAATCACAAATTACTCTCAAGCTATTTGTGATTTGTGACAACAAATCATTTATGTTGATTTTACTACCTTAAATGAGCACGTGTGCTAAATTACTCAAAATCAATGGTAAATATGTTACTTCAGTATGTTTTATATCATTCCAATAAAAAATCTCAAATCTTATCATTTCTCTCGCTCGAAGCTCAAAGCTCAAAGCTGAAGGTGAAAACTGAAACCTATTTTCTCATTAAATAATCTATTTTATAAATAGTAACTAAATGAATACTATTTGTGGTCCATAATTTATTGTCATAAATAATTTCTAAAAACTAGTTAATAAATACAAATAGAAATCATACCAAAGAGAGTCAATAATCAAGAAAGAGGGTACATACCCTTATAGACTTTGGAAAGGTTCCATATGATCTAAAATTTAGGTTTTGTTTGAATGAGAAATATAGGAATTTTAGTTAGAGGGGCACATGAAACCAACTAAATGTCAACACATTGGCTTAAATTTTCTATCATTTATTTAATTGATAATTTTATTTGAAATGTAGTTTTAGTCAAAATATTTTGAAATTTAGGTCCATAATTTCCGAATAAATTTTAAAATTTCGATTTATTATATTCGTTCTTGCATTCTTATTCTGACTTTACACATGGCCATTATTAATAGAAAAATAAATTTAATAGAGAGTAAATTACAGTGACCCCCCTGGAGGTTCTGACAATTCGATGACACCCTCACATTTGGAAGGTTATAAAAGTTGTGATTTCTAAAGTAATGATAATTAAACGAACAGACAAAGTTGGGGGCATACTCCCTACTCTCTCCTTTGAATTTGATAATTTCTCTGTCCAGCCAATTTTTCATAATTATTAATTTGTACAATTGCAAGAAGTTGAAAGAGTCCTCTCCAACTTGTATACTTCGATTCTACCAAAAAAAAACTTGTGTACTTCCGAAAAGTGGGGTTTATAACTTTAATGTCCTCAGGTTTTTTAGATTTGGAAAACTTAATTTCCATCTTGATTTTCCCAACAATAAATCCCAATTATCTGGATCAAATTAGTTACAATTTATTTTTTTAACATTTTTTTTTTTTTCAGGAGGAGTATTCAACTTTAGGTCGACTAAATCCCCCGGGCTCGTACATGACCCCCGCACTACGTACGAGCCATGAGCTTCCTGAGGTGGAGTCTCATGTCCCCTCAAAGCCAACTGCGTTAACCCCTTAGGGTTTTTTTTTTTTTTTTTAACAATTTTAGTTACAAGAAGATTTTCCCTTCAGTTGATTGCAAGGGGAATTAAAGGGAATTAAAATTTATTCTCTATTAAATTTATTTTTCTATTAATAATGGCCATGTGTGTCGTGTGAACTTAAGTGATATTTTTATACTTAAAAATAATTTTTTTGTAATCATTACGCATATGACTATCATCATTAACTCCAAATCATTCTTCAATTGTAGAAGTAGAATAAGCGGCTCCTCTCTATTTTTCGATGTAGAGAGGTGGCTTGTGTAATGATTTGGCTAGAGCTCTCTCAATACGCCACCTTTACCAGATTATTCAATTAATGAATGCGTTGTTGATAAAGAGCATAGCGGGTGGGGTTTTCTTGATCTGCTTTTGGCCTTCCCCATATGTGCCCACACATAGATTCTGCCACTAAGAATATTTTCGATCACATATTTTGTTATTAAATTTCATTTTACTTTGCATTTAAAATCCTTTATAATAAAATAGAAAATAAAATTATACATATAAAATGTTTCACTACTAAATATGATAAAAAATTCAAGTAATTTCTATGTTAAAAAAAATTCCATTTTCTTTTCCTTTGAATTTTCCTTTTTCCAACTAGCGTAAGCCCCAAGAAAAATGATATGCTCACCAGTCGTTTACTCCAATTTTTTTAAGATTAAAGTATTGCTCGTTGAAAACCTTGATTTTGACCATCATTAGCACTTTCACAGGGAAATTGAAAATTCTTTGAAAATAGTGATTAAGGGAGATTAAAAATAATCAATGCTTAATTGAGTGGCATGTGATTGTATTGTAATGTGACATAAGTTGTGAGGTTCAATGTTCAATTAGAAATTTTGTTCCCACCCATGCAAGTGTCTGAAAATGACTTAAAGTAACCTCTTATGTCCCAATTAATACTTTTTTTCGTTTAAAAAAGATCACACCCTACCATTATACCCTTATACTAGAAGAGGAGGCCGTATTTGAGAGAATAAATGGCGTGATAGATTTTATCTTTCATAGAGAGCAGGTTAATCATTTCATAAAGATTCAATATTTGTTAGTGTTAGTAACTCGGCCTATCAAGTTATGTTGCATTTATTACGTACCCTCATTTGCATATACAGTTTTATTAGATTCTTTACACATATGTTCACCTGGACGTCTCTAGATTGGGCTGCCTCATCTTCAGTTTTGAATATTTTTTCTCTGGCTCAGTCTTTTAATTCTGTAATTTTTTGTTCTATTCGAAGAGATCTTATTTTCCTTGCTAACATTTTGGCAACGAGAGTTCTTAAACTTAAGTTTTCCCATGTTTTAGTGCATCCACCCATTTTCATTGTAAATATATCTTTAGTTAATGCCCGTTATTTTTCCGAGGCATCCTTTTATCAATAAAATTCTGTCTTGATAAAAAACTGAAACAAGTTCACCCCGACGTACGTGTGAGGATGGAACACCTTATCTCTATTGTTCTTATATATTCTCATCTAGGGGTGTCAATCGGTTGGTATGGTTCGGTTCCGGTCCGAGTTGAGTCGGTTTCGGTGTGGGAAAGTTGAAACCAAAACCGAACCAATGAGAAAATTCCGGTTTCGGTTTGGTTTTGGTTTCGGTGCGGTTTTGGTTTCGGTTTGTCTTCGGTTTCTTAAATCAATTTGTAACCGGATTGGTTTTGGTTTTTGGTCTAGTTTGGATTCGACTTTTCATACAAATGTATATAAAACTATGCAAATTTTGATTTTTTTTAATAAATTTTGGAGTGTTTCGATTTCTTACCGGTTTGGTTTCAGTTTCGATCTGGGTATTGAGTCGGTTTCGGTTTGATTTCGGGTTCATCCGGTTTCTGGTGCGATTCGATTTGATTTTAGGGTTGCAATATTCTAAACCGAACCGAACCAATAAGACTTCGGTTTGGTTCGATCCATGTTGTTATCGGTTTGATCTAGCTGATTTTATCGGTTCGATTTAGGAATTGACACCCCTATTTTCATATGTATGTGAAGGTGAATATATGTGCAGTAGATTCAAACTCGCACAACATTTATTTTTTTTCAATATAAAACAAAATTCACTGAGCCCTGTAGAGAAGAATTGAGCACATGACAGGGAAAAAAAAATAATGGGAAGAGGGCTCCTCCACCAGTGGTGATGGATTCACCTTCATCCATCATCCTTTTTCCCTAAAAACAAAATCACTTTTTGTTGGTTGCGACTTTTCTTCGTTCTTTCGAACCTTTGTTTCTGTCCTGTTCTTGTCAAACACTGGCCACCAGTCTTGCGGACCAAGTTACCCTTGCCCAACTAACAGCCGCCTTGACTTTTCTGCCTCCATCACTGTCCTTAAAAAATATATATACCACCACTAGAGCAGAGTATCTCATTAGAAGTGAGAAGGGTCACCACTCACCAGAAGTGAGAAGACCCTTCCCATTTCCGAGGCCCAGGGATCGAATAAAAGAAAGAAGAATAAGTGCTTGCAAGAATACGATCATGTCTTACGATTCAGTCCACGGTACGTTAATGTTCTTCCCAAACTCTTCCACACTAATGTCTTCCCTTACTGTTCTATTCCTTAAACCCATTTTTCTACATGGGTTTTCTGCATCTTCACACCTTGTTTTGTTACTGGTTTTATCTTTTTATTGGGCGTGCAAGAAACTTACGACGCCCAAGCACGAAGGTTCAATACAGGGGCTAAAGCACACCTCTTTTTCGTACTATCGTTCGACCCTTTTCGTCTCTTTGGGGCTTTTTTTCTTTAATCTTCTTTTTTGCGCTTTAAACTACTTCTTCTGGTATAGAAATGGTTGGTCTAGTGAAAATCTTGTGACCCAATTAGATTTTGTACTCAGAACACTTGCTTGGTTTGCAGTTGCTTCTTACTTGCATTTCCAATTTCATTCACATGAGCTGAGGTTTCCCAACCTATTAAGAATTTGGTGGGGTTTCTATTTCCTGCTATCTTGTTCCTGTCTTGTCATGGACGCTGTTTCGTTTGAGAAACATCAGTTCTTACCAACCCAGTCTTGGATTTCCGATGTTGTGTCTGTTCTTGCTGGCTTGTTCTTCTGTTATGCTGGATTCTTTGGGAAGCAAAGAGGAGATACCCATCTTCGGGAGCCTCTTTTGAATGGCAATAACAATAGAGCAAATGGCGTGGAGGGGTCACGAAAGACTATCGGTGGTGACAACATAACTCCTTACTCAGCTGCTAATTTTCTTAGTATTCTTACTTTTTCTTGGATGGGTCCTTTGCTTGCGGTTGGGAATAAGAAAACTATAGACCTTGAAGATGTTCCACAACTTGCAACCAGTGACACTGTTAACAGGGTCTTCCCGGTTCTCAGAAGTAAGCTCGAATCAGATGGTGGCTGTGGTGGTGGTGGTGTAGGTCGTGATCAAATAACCACACCCAAGCTGGTGAAGGCATTGATCCTCTCAGCATGGAGAGAAATTGTATTGACCGGTATATTGGCCCTTATATATACATTTGCTTCTTATGTTGGACCATATTTTATTGACAGCTTTGTTCAATATCTCAATAGTCCTGACCAAGACAAAAGCAAAGGCTACATGTTGGTTTCTACCTTTTTCTTTGCAAAGCTTGTAGAGTGCCTCTCGCAGCGACACTGGTTTTTTAGGGTGCAACAGGTGGGGATTAGAACTCGTGCTGGCCTGGTTGCAATGATCTATAGGAAGGGTCTCAAACTTTCAAACGAATCAAAGCAGGGCCACACAAGTGGTGAGATCATTAATTTTATGACTGTTGATGCAGAGAGGGTTGGTGACTTCAGTTGGTACATGCATGACCTATGGATGGTGCTTGTTCAAGTTGCACTGGCATTGGTGATCTTGTACAAGAGCCTTGGACTTGCTTCAATTGCGGCTTTGGTCACTACAATAATTGTGATGTTGGCTAATATACCATTGGGGACATTGCAAGAGAAGTTCCAGGGGAAATTGATGGATTCAAAAGATCAAAGGATGAAGGTTACATCTGAGATTCTAAGGAATATGAGGATTCTTAAGCTTCAAGGCTGGGAGATGAAGTTCTTGGCTAAGATAGTTGAGCTCCGTAAGGCAGAGGCAGGATGGTTAAAGAAATATCTTTATACATCAGCCATGACAACTTTTGTATTCTGGGGTGCCCCCACATTTGTATCTGTGGCCACTTTTGGGGCATGTATGATTCTAGGAATCCCTCTAGAGTCGGGGAAGATTCTGGCTGCACTTGCAACATTTAGGATATTGCAAGAGCCAATTTATAATCTCCCAGACACAATCTCAATGCTTGTTCAGACAAAGGTTTCTCTTGATAGGATTGCCTCATTCCTTCGTCTTGATGACCTGCAACCTAATGTAGTACAGAAGCTTCCTGTTGGTAGTTCTGAGATTTCAATTGAGATAATCAATGGGAATTTCTCTTGGGACCCCAAATCCTCTATTCTCACATTGAAAGATCTGAACTTCCAAGTGTACCAAGGCATGAGGGTGGCTGTCTGTGGTCCTGTTGGCTCAGGCAAGTCAAGTTTGTTGTCATGCATATTGGGGGAAATGCATAAGGAGTCTGGTACTGTTAAATTAAGTGGAACAAAAGCTTATATTGCACAATCACCTTGGATACAGAGTGGCAAGATAGTAGAGAATATATTGTTTGGTAAGGAGATGGACATAGAGAGGTATGAGAAAGTCTTAGAAGCATGTTCATTAAAGAGGGACCTTGAAATTTTGCCCTTTGGAGACCAAACTGTTATAGGGGAGAGGGGCATTAACTTAAGTGGTGGGCAGAAGCAAAGAATCCAGATTGCACGTGCTTTATACCAGGATGCTGAAATTTATCTGTTTGATGATCCTTTTAGTGCTGTGGATGCTCATACAGGAAGTCATCTCTTTAAGGTAATTCTCATATGACCTTAAACCCAGATATTTATTTATTTATCTTTTATAATTTGGTTTGAAGCATTTCAAGTATTCTTTTTTGTAATATTTTCATTTGTTTTAAATTTAGGAGTTTGTCCCACAATTTTGATATAGAAAAAACAGAATTTTGGCTATACGAAGGAGACACACACACACACACACATAAAACCATGATTTATATGAATTCAGCCATGCCTGTTCTTACTATAATTAATGGTTGGAGGACTAATACAATTATGCTCACTTGGGTCTCTAAGACATTTCAATATTGACTTACAAATATTGATCTATGTATGACAGGAATGTTTACTTGGGCATTTGAGTTCTAAAACTGTGATTTATGTTACGCATCAAGTAGAATTTTTACCTTCTGCTGATCTCATATTGGTGAGCATTTATGATCTCTTTTTTCTCTGACTTCGATTCAATCAACCTGTTTTAAGGATGGCTTTTAACCTCTTCTTGCTGGATAGGTTATGAGAGGAGGAAAGATTACTCAAGTAGGAAAGTATGAAGAGATTCTCAATTCAGGAACTGATTTTATGGAACTGGTTGGTGCACACAAGAAAGCGTTGGCAGCCTTAAATTCTACAAGTCGTGTGGTTTTTTCTGAAAATTTAGTTACTAGGGAGGAAGTGGGTACTACAAGGAATTCTGAGAACGCCTTCCAAGAAGAAGAGGAGAAGAGGGAATTGATAAATGCTAAAACTGAAAAAGTAGTTGGGAAAGAAAGGCAACTTGTCCAAGAAGAAGAGAGAGAGAAAGGTAGGGTTGGTCTTTCTGTCTACTGGAAATATATTACAATGGCATACAAAGGAGCCCTTGTGCCATTGATATTGTTGGGACAAATTCTTTTTCAGCTTCTTCAGATTGCAAGCAATTATTGGATGGCATGGGCAACTCCTGTTTCAAAGGATGTAAAACCTCATGTTAGAGGCTCTACACTCATTTTTGTGTATGTTATTTTGGCCCTTGTTAGCTCTCTTTGTGTACTCGTAAGATCCACGCTAACTGCAACTGTTGGATATAAGACGGCCACACTACTTTTCAACAAAATGCATTTATGCATTTTCCGTGCCCCTATGTCATTTTTCGATTCCACTCCAAGTGGACGAATTCTCAACCAGGTAATTTTGCAAACATACTTTTTTATTGGTTGCATATAGTGTTTGTTTTTAATTTTACATTTGAAGTATATTCAATTTTTTGCATACAGGCTTCTACGGATCAAAGTGCAGTTGATACGTCTATTCCGTTTCAAATTGGGACATTTGCCTTCACAATGATACAACTCTTCGGAATCATTGCAGTAATGTCACAGGTTGCTTGGCAAGTTTTTATTGTTTTTATTCCTGTGATTGCAATCTGCCTCTGGTACCAGGTAATGCTTTTAGGCTCCCTACTTTCTTGTGACTAAAAAATTAATTCAAGATTTGATATCTTCTTCATGCTTTCACAGACAATTTTATGAGTTGGTTTAAACATATTGATGTAGGGGATTTCCTAGACAACTAAGGTCCCTACAAGAGTGACTCAATTAGGGCAAGACAAACTTAAGGGGGGTCTTGGGATTAGGTTAGAATTTAGATATGCTCAGCAAAACAAGATTCAAAATGCAATAAATAAAGACAAATCTACATGTAGCCAGGAGCAATATCAATCTAAGCGGAAAACACATAAAAACTTACTTAAGCTTCAAGTGGGGACATGGGGAAGGGAACAAACGTCATGCGAATGTTAGGTTCAGCACAAATCAATCAGGACACCAAATAAGATATGCAAACAATCAATGTCCTCTAGCAACCAACTAAAATAAAAAATCAGCAAGGGTTTTGGAGATATAACAGTGAAGAAAAGACTTAAAACAATAGGTAAAATAGGCATAAACGAAGGGGCAGGGGCTGGTTTCAACAATAATGGGCTGCAACATATAACAGTGGATTAATGGAGGTGGTTTGTTTAATTACTTACCTACTGTCCAAGTCAGAGGAGTAAAGAAGAACTTGAGGTCTTCCAAGATAAGAGTGCAGTCCACCTTATTTAATGAAGAAAAAAATTTCAGTTTGGTGATTAATTGTTCAGCAGCATTCCGATGAATATTTTGCAACTGAGTTGATCTCCATTCTGCAATACTTAGTAACCGCAGCAAACCAGAACAATAATCGATAAAACATGGAAGTGAAAGAGAGAGAGGGATGAGGAGAAAGAGAGAATAGTGAGAAAGAAAGAGAGAGAAAGGCGAGATAAGAGAGAAGCCGAGAGTGAGAGGAGATTGTGAGAGAGAGGAGGACGACAGCCTTTTTCATTCAAAAAAATAGTGTTCATTCGTTAACCCCATCGTGGCCTAGGCCATTACATAAATAATAAACTTAGTTACTAAAATAAAAAGAGCCAATTGGAAAGTAAATAAAGACTTCCTAAAAACTAACAACGAATAAAGTAGTTTCCTAATTAATTAAAAGACTAACAAGGAAAAGAATATGCTAAAAATAAACTACTAAACTAACAACTAATGGGGCCCACAAGATTTGCTGAAATCTGGAAAGAGAGAGGGACTCGATCCAACGCTGGAAAGGCTGGATCAAGCCTCCTTTTCTTCCTCCTTTTTCTTCTTCTTCTTTCTTCTTCTTCTTTCTATTCTTCCAGCCACAAAGATAGTTGTTTCTTCTTCTTCTTGCGTCTGTACACCTTGATGTCCCCATCACATATCTATCCCATGAATTTTTATTGGGAACAAGTTATTTGATTCATACCTAATTTGATTTGATGGTGGATCTAGACAAGCTTGGATGTGATATTGGTGCTTTAAACCTTATTTTACTGATTTTTGTATCCCTTCCCCCCCACACCCCCCAAACCCCCCCCCCAAAAAAAAAAAAAAAACCATTAAGAGCTTCTCTTCATTAAATTTATTGACATGCATGGAAGTATTCCGTTTCAAATCACACATGTTCACTTCAACTGAGCCCACGCCATTTCCATTCTTTGTAAATTGCAATAGTGATGCCTACTATCCTATTTTACTTGGCTCCCTCACTTGTACTCTTAGTAGTTTACTAGTTAACAGAAATAATCTTGCCTCTACCAGTGCCTTTGGGACCTTTTGCCTTGTCACACTAGACTATTGTCGTGGGTGAAAGCTAGACAAAAAATCAGGTTGATGGCTCGGCCAAAATGATGCATATGAGTGATGAGATGCCAAATCCTCTATGTTTGTATCCAGTGAAGTGAGAAGCAAATCTCTAATGACTAAGGAATGCATCTAAATAGGTATTCGTGAAATTCTCACACAGGTAAGGTTCAACGCTTGCAGTTGGATGGGAATAGTCCAACCAAATACTCTCTAATCTGGCTTTTATATAGGGGTCCCACTATTAGATTGAGAGTATTTCCATTGGAGAACAAATCAAATTCAGAAGTACAAAATGGTATATTGTATTTGCATCCCATTTTTAGAAAAACACTTCTTTTCCCTGTAGATGTTTAGAAAAACACCCTTCCGTGCATATTTGCAACATTGCCTTATCTTCCAATTGCTACTATGCATGATCATTTCAAAAGTCAAATTTTCCATTCAAAGTCCAATCTCCAGCATAATTGGGCTGGATTCGTCCAAAGGGATTATCCATAACTTTTGTCATAAGGTTTATGCACCATGTTCTGCAGTGCTTAATCACTTTCTCCATGCAGACAATCAGCTCCCATTTGGACTCCATATTTATCCTATCATATTCAACAAAGGCAAACCTTACCAATCCTTGGACTTTATTTATTTCCCTATCAAATCCTCTTCTTCTGACAAAAGAAAACCTTCTTTCAAGATGATTCAATAAGCATTGGCACACACAGAATGCACAGATAATATTAAGTCCTTTTTTAGGACTTTTTTTCACCCTGTTTACACAAAGTGGATCATTTTGTACATCCTCTTTTAATGGAAATGTATCCAGTAGCTTAGGCCACATATTGTATGGTTCCTCGACATGCCACAACTCGCTAGGTATCTTCATTCTCTTCCAGGTTAAAAAAAATAAAAAATAAAAAAATAGAGAGTTCTCCATGGCAAATACATAAGCAACCAGTTGTAACAAAGTCCCTTCCCTAGACTGTCTAGAAACCCTCTTGGACTTTGTATTTCCCATTCTTTACTAGTATCTTCTCTTTTGCCTTCTCGCTAGCCCAAAAATTTCAGAGAAGTAGCGGGAAAAGATGATGGTGGATTTAGATTGCCACACAGCCATCCCAAAACACAAATGTTAAGGATCCCTAGGGAAGAGTCAAACGATCCCAGAGGTCAAACCTCCTTTTGATGCAGATGATCAGAAACATCACTCCAAATGCCAAGTTTAAAAAAGGCCAATAATTATGACATTGGTGGATCTTATTATAGGCTCTGCAGGAAGAGCTTGTTTAACTGCAAGGACAACAGTGGCATGCAAGTTCACTTTCTTGTGAATAGGCCAATCTAATAGTCCAATAGAAGGAGATATTCACAAAGGATGCACAAAACTGGATCTAGTTGACAAAGGTGTTGCAATCTCTAATACGATGAAGATCACAAAGAGTGCCAACCGAATGTCAATGGCAAGTCCCCTTCCATAATGTATCGATCCAATTCTTGTCTTACAAACCTCAAGCCTACCATAATGGAATTCCTGTTCTCATTGTGACCAGACTTTAATAGTATACCACTACACGAGAGTTGTCTCTAACCGCCTCTCTTGTATCTAGAGGTCTGGCTTTTACAAATGGATTGAGAAACAAATTGTTTTCTAAAAGGTTCAAATTTGGTTTGCTGATTTTTAACTGAATCGGATAGAGAACCTATGAAATCAGAAACCGGGTCATTTCTCTGCGGTCTGATTCAATTGAATCGTAAACGATCGGTTCTGGTTCCATTTTGACACCAATCAAACACCACTCATATTGAAATACCTGCCTATTGCTCTGTTCCCAAATAGTTCAAGCCTGCTTATAGAATCATTCTTCAAAGTTGCATCCTTATTTTTCCAAAACCAAAACAGGAGTCAATCTCCTAATGTTCTTAATGTAGTGATTGTCTATAAAGGAAAATTTTTATTACTGCAAAGGTAAGGTCTTCCCTAGTTGTTGTCATTTAAGAAAATGGGTCTGTATATGGCTGTCTTGTCCAGTTTTTGCCTTAACTTGTTGATGTAGCAATTTAGGCATGTATAGTTTTGATAAATTCTTCATCAATAAGCTTGATAAATTCCTCATCAATAAGCTTATGCAATTAAAAAAAAAAAATGTTAAAAAGTTTGTACTAATTTTTTTTATTAACCATACTTATGTTATACATTTATTTCATTGGATGTCATTTTCTTTGACTTGTTATTTTGCAGCAATACTATATTACTACGGCACGAGAATTAGCACGGCTGGTTGGAGTATGCAAAGCTCCAATTATACAACACTTTGCTGAATCTATGTCAGGATCAACCACAATCAGGAGCTTTGATCAGGAACAAAGATTCATGGAGACGAATCTCAAGCTGATTGATGGCTATTCTCGCCCCAAATTTCATACTGGTGGTGCAATGGAGTGGTTATGCTTCCGTTTGGATATGTTGTCATCCCTCGCATTTGCCTTCTCTTTGTTTTTCTTGATTTTAATGCCAAAGGGAGTAATTAATCCTGGTAACCAAGTTCAACTTGAAATTTTATAATTTATCCATTTGGTCCCACATGATTGATTATTTGTTTGAATATATGAACTTAATCTTTTCTTTTCTCTTTGCTTGTATAGGCATTGCGGGTTTAGCAGTGACATATGGACTTAATTTAAATATGCTACAAGCCTGGGTCATATGGAATCTTTGCAATCTTGAGAACAATATTATTTCCGTTGAGAGAATACTTCAATACACATGCATTGCTAGCGAACCTCCTCTTGTGACAGAGGTGAATAGGCTTGATTGTGATTGGCCGTCACATGGGAATGTTGATATTGTTAATCTGCAGGTAATCCTAATCCTTTTTTAACAAATTTTCAATTCCTGTTTTGTTTTATTCTATTTCTCAAAAAAATGCTCCTAAAAACAAGTTGAGGTAGCAGGTGGGATCTTTATGTCACTGATAGATGGCTAGTTGGAGAACCTTTTTATATTGTCAACCAAGAAAAGTTTGGTTTGTGTGCTTAATGATTTCATCTGGTGTAGATCCGTTATGCCCCGCACTTGCCTCTTGTATTGCGTGGTCTCACTTGCACTTTTCCTGGAGGGATGAAGGTTGGCATTGTTGGACGGACCGGTAGTGGTAAATCAACTCTCATTCAGGCACTTTTTCGCATTGTAGAACCTGCAGCTGGTCATATTGTAATAGATGGCGTTGACATCTCCAAAATTGGACTACATAACTTGCGGTCAAGATTAAGCATCATTCCACAAGACCCAATCATGTTTGAGGGGACTGTGAGGAACAATCTGGATCCGATTGAAGAGTACACAGATGGACAGATTTGGGAGGTCGGTTCAATTCCATTTAATGAACACTCAAGTTGGTTACATTGGAAGAGGAAAACTACCATCTGTTGTTGTCCTATGGTTGAGATTATAATTAAATTTGATGCCTTGCTTGTACCAAAGAAAAACATCCTGATTGTGTTGATCCTCGAACATCTTATTTGAGGCATTTCCTGGGCTCTCAGCCTCTCTTTTCCTTTCTTCCCAAGCCATCCAAGTTATTGGATGATTAAGACCTACTTTGATGGTCATTTGCATTTCCTTATCGTCTTCAATAATTGTGATATGTAGGAATTGATACCCAAAATTGTTGTTTCAGGCTCTTGATAGATGCCAGCTTGGAGATGAAGTTAGGGAAAAGGAAGAGAAGCTTGATTCTGCAGGTTTGCTTCTTCTCATATTTTCTGGTTATCAAAGTTGTACTGTTACTTATATTAACCTGTCCAACTGTAGACAATTCTTTCGGATTCTTTGATTTTTAGCCAGTTGTGTGTCATGAACTCGTGATACGTGTCATTCTTATTTTGCTTGCAAAACTACACATCTGATGTTACAGTGACTGAGAATGGAGAGAACTGGAGCATGGGCCAGAGGCAGTTAGTGTGTCTAGGCCGGGTGCTACTCAAGAGGAGCAAAATATTGGTGCTTGATGAAGCTACTGCTTCAGTTGATACTGCAACTGATAACCTCATTCAGCATACACTTAGGCAACAGTTCTCGGGGTCTACGGTTATCACGATTGCACATAGGATAACATCTGTTCTAGATAGTGATATGGTCCTACTTCTTGACCATGGTTAGTACTATCAAATGGGTTCAATTTTACCCCCTATTCATTCTTTTGTGGTGCTCTGGTTTAACATGTGTTTCGTTTCAAGCAGGTCTTATCATGGAATATGACTCTCCAGCCAAATTACTTGAAAACAAGTCGTCATCATTTGCAAAGCTTGTGGCCGAGTATACTCAGAGGTGAAGTTCTGATTTTGAAAGGTTAACTGATATTTGAATAGTAAAAATGCAGCCAATTGCATTCAGCTGATGATGTGCATTTCTTGATAATGATGAAAAGTATTTTGCACGAGATGGTGGAAGAGGTCTTGAATTTGCATTCATTTGTGATGTATGGCTTAATTATCATAAATCTCCATTGGATTCAGTGGACATGAGGTTACTTTAGGTACGACTACAATACCTGTTTACCTATGTGGGTCGGTTACTCTACATGCATAAATGGAAGGTGTGGGATATTATCAGGTTTGAAGCTTTCAGCTGTTGGTTGATCTGGACTTGGAGGGGCTATTCCCTCAACATAGGACAAAAGTTTTGGATTGTAATGTAGACGAGTTTTTGCTAGTTTTTTAGAAGAGATGTTATCTTTGGAGATTTATTTGTGAAATGCAGTGCAATTAAAAATGGAAGAAGATAATTCATTTCTATGCTTACAGCAACAACAGTGAGTGATGGATGTCATTTATCATTGTTGCAGAGCTTGTTAGCTGCGGATGAACATGATGTAACTCTTCTCCTCTTGAATAATATTAACTTCTGTATTTGTTTCAGGAATCCAAAATAGGGTCTAAGACCTTGACGACAACAGCTGCCGACGGCTGAGTGGCCTTATTTAAATCAAAATCAGACCAAACAAGATCACCATTGAATCTTAAAGCAAACTCAGCTATATAATGAGTGACATATTGTCTGCCCTTTGAGCTATAACACAATGTAAACAAGTTCCCAACAGGTTTGCAGGACAAAAGTGTCACTCAATGTAAACAAGTTTAATCCCTGTGATGGGCAAATGAGAACCGTCAACTAAATTTGTTTTTCCTTTTACTGTTTTTCCTTTTTTGGGTGAGAACTGAAATTATTTATCAAAACCCCAAAAAAAACTAAAATAACCAAGAAAGAGGATTGTACATGGTGCACAACCGGATCAAAATGCTTTGCGGTAAGTAGTGAGTGGCAGTGAGGATCCAACGGTTGGGAGGGCCCTGGCTTGCACCTCAGCCGTTGGATTCTCATTGCTGCTCGCTAGCTGCCTTCCCGCAGACGATTTTTGTGCGTGCAGAACCATGTTCACAGTCGTCAGATGAGTTTAATGAGGGGTGTGTGTGCCAGAGACTCTCATTCAATGTGTATCTGGTTGAAACATGACCAACATGCAATGTTAATAGAAAAATTAAGTTTTATAAGTTGTAAAATTTGTTATTTCTAAAGTAAAGAACAATTGAATCATCATTCAAAGGTTAGATACTTTTTTTTTTTTTCTTTTGGTAAATAAGGTTAGATACATTAAATCTATGGAAGACATTGTTTTGTGCGTACTCCCTACTCTCTTCGAGTTTGGTGCATTTTTTGTGTCATGCTGACTACCAATTTTACATGACTATTAGTTTGTTTAGTTGCAAGGAGTCGGAAAAGGCCTCTCTTATGTTTATATTTTCGGTAAGGGGGAAAGAATGTTGTCTATCTAGCATTTACCACTGTTAGACACAAGCCCTATCTCTAGGAAGACTGAAAAGTCACCCCCTAAACTCCTAAAAAGAGAAATGAAAAAAAAAAAAAAAAAAATAGAACGCAATGATATAGAAAATGGAAGATGGAAAAAAGATTGCGCTACTTGGGCAATTTTCATCTCATCTGAATTTTGAATTTATTTTCTCACCTACTTTGACAAAAAATAGGCTCCACATGAATGGGGGGTTTTTTTTTTCAAAGGAAAAAAAACTATAGGCATGGCATGCAAATTAATCCCCACATTGGCAATGTGGAGACCCTCTCATAGAAAATATTCCACAGAATTTGGATTCTAGCTATTTTTGTTCGTTCAATGATTTGGAGTTCGATTAAGATGTTACGTAGTAGATAAAATATTCTAAGAATACTTATATTGAAAGGCCTTCTCTAGATGTGCTTCTATAGGGATCCTGCATCAAATGAATCTTATCATTGATTCTTATCCGCTACCAACAAGTATCGAAAATACTTTTCTGAGTTCAATCAGAGGGTTGAGATCCTGTGGCTGAAGAGACTCTCTTCACCACATAAGTTATAAATATATTTTTATTTTATCTTCATTTGTTAACATATACGAACATCACTTATATTAACAACAGTCACAAACACATTAGATACATGAGGTTTAATTTTTTTCCCCTAAAAGGCAACATGACCCCTACACCAATGTGGAGCCAACCAAAAAGTACATAGAAACATCAGTAATATAGGATTTTTACCTTTCATGGGGTTGGAACGATTATTTTACCCTGTGTCTAAGGGCCTGTTTGGTATCGTTTCTGTTCCAGAAACGCCGTTTCATTTCAAAAACGAAAATTTTTCTGTGTCAAAACGCAGTTTTTAAACGAAAAAATGGTGTTTTAAAATTTCAGATTTTTATCGGGAATTTTTTTTTTTTTTTTTTTATGGTAACCAGTGAAAGAATTGCCACAAGTCGTTTCCAGAAACGGAACTTGTTTCGCCTGGGTCATTTCTTGAACCATAAATAAGTAAAATTTTATATTTCTATTTCTATTTCTAAAAATAAGTGAAACGAAGGGCCCGTTTGATAACACTTCTGCTGTTTCTGTTTCAAGAAACGGCAGAAACAGAAATTGCTGTTTCTGGAAACAGAAACAGGTAAGAAGGTGTTTGATAAATTCTATTTCCGGGAACATTTCGGACAGAATATGATGTTTATAAGCCAACTACAAGTCCAATTGTAATTCCCACACCAAAGTCGAAAAACCCAAATATAGTACTGAAGAAACCCATCTCTAATCTCCTTCTGAGAAAGTCTCAAATCGAAGAATAAAACAGAAACCCACTTTTCCTTCCTCTGCAATCCTCAAAACCCATCAAAAGCCATCTCCAATCCTCTCTCAAATTCTTCGCCAGATCAACATCAGAAACCACCAAATTGATAAAAA
>NC_056558.1:25124082-25169832 GCF_013358625.1 Macadamia integrifolia
ATTTTTTTTTTTTTTTTTTGTAAAATGGAACGAAACTGGGAAGACGGAACTCCATTTTGGAGTTCCGTCAAATCTCGTTTTTTCAGTTTTTTTTTTCACTTTTTGTTCCAAAAAAACAGAAACGGACCATAAGTGCACCAAACAGAAGATTCCGTTTTTTCGTTCCAACAGAACCAAAAAACTCCAGAAACGTTTTTTTAGAACGATACCAAACGGGCCCTAAGTGTTGCTGTGTTGGGACTACAGGCCACAGGCCACGCGACCAGGCAGTGTCTCTCGTGCTATATCTTAGCCCAAACTTGACCCGGTCCTAAGAATCTCAACCCTGACATATTGAAAAGCCTAGCCCAAGCCCGCCCTCTGAATTTTCTTTGGGATCCATATTTTCGTTTGTTGCGACTTCGGACTCTCTTTCCTCTTTCCAGGCTTGCTCTCGCTGTTCCCTGTTCCCTGAACTGTTCCCTTTTCCCTTTCCCTGTTCTCTACGTCTCTGTTCTGGTCATGGACGCCAAGTGATGGCCGCCTTGACGTTTATACTTCCATCATTCTCTTTCCAGTCTTCTTATCTGCTGGGAATCTTCTCTAGTGAATCTCCCCTGGCCAAGTGGCTGTTGCATTGACTTTCTGCCTCCATGTCTCTCTTTTCAATCTTCTTATCCGTCTCCTTGACGTTTATACTTCCATCATTCTCTTTCCAGTCTTCTTATCTGCTGGAAAAAATCTTCTCTAGTGAATCTCCCCTGGCCAAGTGGCTGTTGCATTGACTTTCTGCCTCCATGTCTCTCTTTTCAATCTTCTTATCCGTCTCCTTGACGTTTATACTTCCATCATTCTCTTTCCAGTCTTCTTATCTGCTGGAAAAAATCTTCTCTAGTGAATCTCCCCTGGCCAAGTGGCTGTTGCATTGACTTTCTGCCTCCATGTCTCTCTTTTCAATCTTCTTATCCGTCTTTCAATCTACTTACACCATGGAATCTTCCCAAGTTGCGAACCAAAAGATCCTTCCCAGGGATCTTATACCACGGAAGAAAGAAGAAAAATTTCCGGCAAGATCACGAGTACGACGAGCACGATCATGTCTTATGATTGACTCCATGGTATGTCACTGTTCTTTCCGTCATCTTCCTCTCTAATGTCCTCCGATACTGTTCTACTCCTTAAGCCCATATTTGTACATGGGTTTTCTGCTACTTCACACCTTGTTTTGTTGCTAGTTCTGTCCTTTAATTGGGTGTGCAAGAGGCTTACGAGGCCCAAACGCGAAGTTTCAATACAGGGATTGAAGCAGACGCCTTTGTACTATCAATCGGCCATTTTCGCCTGTTTGGGTCTGTTTAGCTTTAATCTTCTGTTTTGTGCTTTAAACTACTTTTTCTGGTATAGAAATGGTTGGTCTAATGAAAATCTTGTGACCCAATTAGATTTTGTACTCAGAACACTTGCTTGGTTTGCAATCTCTTCTTACTTGTATTTCCAATTTCATCAAAATGAGCTGAGGTTTCCTATCCTACTAAGAATTTGGGGGGGCTTCTACTTCCTTTTCGCTTGTTCCTGTCTTGTAATTGACGGTGTCTCGTATGGGAAACATCAATTATTACCAACGCGGTCTTTGATTTCCGATATCGTCTCTGTTTTTGCTGGCTTGTTCTTCTGTTATGCTGGATTCTTTGGGAAGGAAAGAAGAGATGCCCGTCTACAGGTGCCTCTTTTGAATGGTAGTATCAATAGAGAAAATGGTGTCGAGGAAGCGGGCAAGAGTATAAGCGGCACTTACTCAACTGCCAATTTTCTTAGTATTCTAACCTTCTCTTGGTTGGGTCCTTTGCTTGCGGTTGGGAAAAAGAAAACACTTGACCTTGAAGATGTTCCTCAGCTTGCCACCAGTGATTCTGTTAATGGAATCTTCACAGTTTTCAGAAATAAGCTTGAATCAGATGGTGATAGAGATAGTCGTGATCAAATAACCACACTCAAGTTGGTGAAAGTATTGATCCTTTCATCATGGAGAGAATTTTTACTGAGTGGTGTATTGGCCCTTCTATATACATTGGCTTCTTATGTTGGACCATATCTCATCGAGAGCTTTGTCCAATATCTCCATAATAACCCTCACCAACACAGAAACAAAGGCTATATGTTGGTTTCCATTTTTTTATTTTCAAAGCTTGTAGAGTGCCTCTCACAAAGGCACTGGTTTTTTAGTTTGCAACAAGTGGGGATTAAAGCTCATGCTGGCTTGGTTGCAATGATCTATAAGAAGGGTCTCGAACTTTCAAACGAATCAAGGCAGGGCCACACTAGTGGGGAGATCATTAATTTCATGAGTGTTGATGCAGGGAGGATTGACGACTTTGGTTGGTATATGCACGACCTATGGTTGGTTCCTATTCAAATTGCACTAGCATTGGTGATCTTGTACAATAGCCTTGGGCTTGCTTCGATTGCGGCTTTTGTTGCCACAATAATTGTGATGCTGGTAAATCTTCCACTGGGGACATTGCAAGAGAAGTTCCAAGAGAAATTGATGGATTCAAAAGATCAAAGGATGAAAGCAACATCTGAGATCTTGAGGAATATGAGGATTCTTAAGCTTCAGGGTTGGGAGATGAAGTTCTTGGCTAAGATAGCTGAGCTCCGGAGGACAGAGACTGGTTGGTTGAAGAAATATGTTTACACATCAGCCATTATCATTTCTGTATATTGGGGTGCCCCCGCACTTATATCTGTGGTCACTTTTGTGGCATCTATGTTAATGGGAGTCTCTCTAGAGTCAGGGAAGATTCTGACTGCACTTGCAACATTTAGGATATTGCAAATGCCAATTTATAGTCTCCCTGACACAATTGCTGTGCTAGCTCAGACAAAGGTTTCCCTTGACAGGATTGCCTCATTCCTCCGTCTTGATAACCTGCAGCCTGATGTGGTACAAAAGCTTCCTGTAGGTAGTTCTAAGATTGCAATTCAGATTATTAGTGGGAATTTCTCTTGGGACCCCCATTCCTCTATTCTCATGTTGAAAGAGCTGAATTTCCAAGTATATCATGGCATGAGGGTGGCTATTTGTGGTTCTGTTGGCTCAGGCAAGTCAAGCTTGCTTTCATGTATATTGGGGGAAATGTATAAAGAGTCTGGGACTGTTAAGTTAAGTGGGACAAAGGCATATGTTGCACAATCACCTTGGATACAAAGTGGTAAGATAGTAGAGAATATATTGTTTGGTAAAGATATGGAAATCGAAAGGTATGAGAAAGTCCTAGAAGTATGTTCATTGAAAAGGGACCTAGAAATTTTTCCTTTGGGGATCAAACTGTTATTGGAGAGAGGGGCATCAACTTAAGTGGTGGACAGAAGCAAAGAATCCAGATTGCACGTGCTTTATACCAGGATGCTGAAATTTATTTGTTTGATGATCCTTTTAGTGCTGTGGATGCTCATACAGGAAATCATCTCTTCAAGGTAACTCTTATTTGACCTTAAGCCTAATTTTTTTTTTTTTTTAATGAGTGTATTTTGATTTGAAGCATTAAGTGTACATTTATGTAGTAGTTTCATTCCTTCAAAATTCAGGATTTTATTTCACACTTTTGATATAGAAAAAATAGAATTTGGGCCATACAACCACAAATAATCATGAAATTCGTATACATTCTTTATATAAATTTTAGCCTTATGTCCGATTAACCAGTGACACTGGATTCTACCATTATGCTTACTTGGATCTCTTAGACATTTCTAATTGCTTTATGAATTCTGAACTTTGTATGACAGGAGTGTTTACTTGGGCATCTAAGTTCAAAAACTGTGATTTATGTTACCCATCAAGTAGAATTTTTACCTTCTGCTGATCTCATCCTGGTGAGCATTTATGGTTTCTTTCTCTCTCACTTCGACTCAATCAACTTGTTTTAAGGATGTTTTTTGACATCTTCTTATTGGGTAGGTTATGAGAGATGGAAGGATTACTCAAGCAGGAAAGTATGAAGAGATTCTCAGTTTAGGAACTGACTTTATGGAACTTGTCGGTGCACATAAGAAAGCTTTGACAGCCATTAATACCATCGATTGTGTGACTTCTGAAAATTTAGTTACTAGTAAGGAAGAGGGTAGTACTGGGTACTCTGTGAAGGCCTTTCATGAAGAAGAGGAGAAGCAAGGATTGATAAATGCTAAAGCTGAAAAAGTAGGTCAGCCAGAAGGGCAGCTTGTCCAAGAAGAAGAGAGAGAGAAAGGCAGGGTTGGACTTTCAGTTTATTGGAAATATGTAACAACAACTTACAAAGGAGCACTTGTTCCTTTGATATTGGTGGTTCAAATTTTTTTTCAGCTCCTTCAAATTGCAAGCAATTACTGGATGGCGTGGGCAACACCCATTTCAAAAGATGAGAAACCTCATGTTAAAGGCTCTACACTCATTTTTGTCTATGTTATTTTGGCCCTTGGAAGCTTTCTTTGTGTACTTGTAAGATCCATGCTAAATGTTACTGCTGGATACAAGACAGCCACACAGCTCTTCAACAAAATGCACTTGTGTATTTTCCGTGCCCCCATGTCATTTTTTGATTCCACTCCATGTGGACGAATTCTCAACCGGGTAATCGTGCGCACATATATTTTATTGGAAGTATGTTTTTTATTTTTTAATTTGAAGTAATTTCTATTTTCACAAACAGGCTTCTACGGATCAAAGTGCAGTTGAAATGTCTATTCCTAATCAAATTGGATCAGTTGCCTTCTCAATGATACAACTCTTGGGAGTAATTGCAATAATGTCTCAGATTGCTTGGCAAGTTTTTATTGTTTTTATTCCTGTGATTGTGGTTTGCATGTGCTACCAGGTAATGCGTTTTGGCTTCTTGCTTTGTCATGACCAAAATCTTAAATAAAGCTGTAATATCTTCCTCATGCTCACAAGGCCACTTTATGAGTTGGTTCAAACTTATTTGAACTTGAATTTTGAAGTGGCAACAAGTTGTCTGATTCATTCTATTCGATATGATGGTAGATCCAAACAAGCTTGGATGTGATATTGTTGCTTTAAGCCTTATCTATTATTTATTCTGTTAAAAGTTTGCTATTTCTTGTCTTCATTAAATATTTATACAACAGTGAAAGTCTTCAGTTTCCAATCCCACATATTCACTCCAATGAACCCAATTCCATTCTTTGTAAACTGCAATGGTGATACATGCTATCCTCATTCACCTGGTCTCCTCACTTGCACCCTCAGTAGTTAACTAGTTTATCATATGACCTTGCACATGACATTGCCTTTGGGACCTTTTTTCTTGTTACAATAGAGTATGGTATGGGTGAAAGCTTGGCAAATAAGCAAGTTAATGACTCAGCTGAAATGATGCACTGTGGTTGACAAGATGCCAAATCCAAATTACCAAGTTTGGATTTAGTCCTGTGAGAAGGAAACCTCCAATGACCAAGGAATGCATCTGAGTGGGTTTTTGGGAAATTCTCACATAGGTAAGTTCTAACGCTTGCAGTTGGATGGGAATAATCCGACCAAGTGCTCTAATTTCGCTATTATATAGGGGTACCCTCTGTAAGACTTAAAGAGTATTTCCATTGGAGAACAAATGATCAATTTTGTAAGTACAAAAGTGCAAAAGTATGCACAATGTGGATAATTTCTATTTATCCTTTTTGAATGGGAATGGATCCTATGGTTAGGACACATACTGAGTGGTTCTCTTTGTATGCTCTGGAAGACAAACAGGGAGAGTTCTCCATGACAAATACACAAGCTACCAGTTATAACAACTTCCTTCCCTGGACTTTCTAGAAGCCCCCATTGGACTTTGTATTACCCATTCTTTACCAGCATCTGGCTTGTTGCCTTCTCACTAGCCCCAAAAGTTTCAGAGAAGTAGCGGGAAAAGATGATGACAGATTTAGATTGCCATGTAGTTATCCCAAAACACATAAGTTAAGGACCCCTAGGGAAGACTAAGATGATCCTAGATGTCCACCAACCTTTTAATTCAGATGATCAGAAACATCACTCCTATTGCCAAGTTGCCAGAAGGTTAGTAATTATAAAATTGGTGGATCATATCATAGGCTCTATAGGAAGATTATGTTTAAGTGCAAGCACAAAAATAGCATGCACATTCATTTTCTTGTGAATTGGACAATAGGAGGTGCAAATTCATTCACAAAGGATGCACGGAAGTGGATTTTGTTGACAAAGGTGCAAAAATCTCATAGGTGTTGAAGACCCCAAAGAGTGGCAGCCAAATATCAGTGGCAAGTCCCACTCCATAATGTCCATAATGTATCTATCAAATTCCATCTGTCTTACAAACCTCATTCTTAACAAAATTGAATCTCCTTTTGCATTATGACCTGGCTACACTAGTATCATTGCACAAGAATTATCTCTAATCACTGCACCCATGGCCGGATGCCTAGCTTTTACAAATAGATTAAGGAACAAATTGTATACATTTGTATTGACCTGGGTGGAATGTGAATAATTTCTTTCTACTTAAGCTATTACATCAAAGATAGAGATTATACAGAGTGAATTCAAAGCAGATACACGGTACACCAATATCTTGATTCATATCATGTCCATTGTCTTAATTCTGAATTCGAATCAACTAAGGAGTCGGATATCTGAATTCGAATCAGAATATTTGGTTATTTTTTATATAATCTAATATGAATAAAAATAATATATAATTGTTTCTACTTGATGAGAAAATAGATAAATATATAATATATAACACAAATTATATAAAATTATAATTGATCTGATGCTATTGAAGTGGATACGTTGATATTTGGGTCTTACTCAATATCATTAGGATATCAAATAATATTTGGATCAGTGTACTCAATATCCCACTTTTCTGATAAATATCTAGGTAAACGGATACAAATTTGGATATGTAATCAACATTTTCAAATATCCATTTAAATATCTAGTCAAAGGGTACAACAACAGCAACAACAACTCAGCCTTATACATGGATCCGATCAAAAGCAAAAAAGGAGAAGTGAAAGTAAATGGAATAAAAGTAATAGAAAAGAAGCCCAACACCAGCAAGTCAGGAAAATCTAAGCTATTAACTATGTGGATCCTTTCCCTCTAATCGGCTCTATCTGAGGTCATATTTGGGACAAGACCTAAACTTTGCATGTCATTCCTCACAACATCTTCTATGGTAATTTTAGCCCTGCCCTTAGCTCTTTTAACTCCTTCAATCGGGATCATATCACCCTCCTTACTAGGGCAACCTCAGGCCTTCGTTGAACATGACCATACCACCTCAAATTACTTTCTCTGAGCTTGTCATTGATCTAGGGAACTCCCGAAATCTGATCTAGTCAAAGGATATGCTCTTAAAACTGGATCATTTGGCAGCCTAATGTGCTGACTCTAATCATAAGGAGGTCTGTAATGTCTTTGGATTAAACACCACCTATCTTGGAATAATTGCTCTCTTCCCAAATAGTTCAAGCCTGCTAATAGAACCATTCTCCAAAAGTGCATCTGTCTTTTGCGAAAAGGAGAGTCAATTTCCTCTAGTTCTTAATGTATTAAATGTCTATAAATTAAAAAAAATCTTATTATTGCAAAGCAAGCCTTCTTGTTGTTTTTCAAGGAAATGGGACTGGATATGCTTTCCTAGCCAGTTTTATCGATGTAACAATTTAGGCATGTATAGTTTTAAAAAATTCCTCATCCATAAGATTATCCCATTTATCAAAAATAAAAAATATAAGGAAAAAAAAAGAGAAGCTTCTGCTATTTTTCTTAATAACCATACATATGTTATACCTTTATTTCATTGTATGTCATCTTCTTTATTACTTACTTTATTTTGCAGCAATACTACATACCTACGGCACGAGAATTAGCACGGCTTGTTGGAGTATGCAAAGCTCCAGTTATACAACACTTTGCTGAATCTATTTCAGGATCGACAACAATTAGGAGCTTTGATCAGGAATCAAGATTCATGGAGATGAATCTCAAGCTGATAGATTGTTATTCTCGTCCCAGATTTCATAATGCTGGTGCAATGGAGTGGTTAAGCTTCCGCTTGGATATATTATCATCCCTCACATTTGCCTTATTTTTGGTTTTCTTGATTTCAGTGCCAGAGGGTTTAGCTGATCCTGGTAAACCAAGTTCAACTTGAAATCTTATAAAATCATCTTATAGGCCCCCATGATTGATTACATGTATGGCTACATGAACTTAAATCTTTTCTTTTCTTTTTTTCTTGTGAAGGCATTGTGGGTTTAGCAGTGACATATGGACTTACTTTGAATATGATACAAGCCTCGTTCATAAGGAATCTCTGCAATCTTGAGAATAATATTATTTCTGTTGAAAGAATACTTCAATACACATGCATCCCTAGTGAACCTCCTCTTGTGATAGAGGTGAATAGGCCTGATCATGATTGGCCATCACATGGGAAAGTTGATATTGTTAATTTGCAGGTATGCTATGGTATCTCTATCAAATGCTCAATACCTTGATTGTTTTACTGTTTTTCTTTGAAAAAAAAATCTCTTAGAAACAGGTTGAGGCAGCAAGTAGGATCTTTCGTTATTGACCAATGGCTAGGTAGAGAATATCTTTTTTAATGCCAACCAGGAAAAGTCTGGGTTTTGTGCCTAATGATTGCTCATTTGGTGTAGGTCCGTTATGCCCCACACCTGCCTCTTGTATTGCGTGGTCTCACTTGCAGTTTTCCTGGAGGGATGAAGACAGGCATTGTTGGACGAACGGGTAGTGGTAAATCAACTCTCATTCAGGCACTCTTTCGCATTGTAGAACCTGCAGCTGGCCACATTGTGATAGATGGCGTTGACATCTCCAAGATTGGACTCCATGACTTGCGGTCAAGATTAAGCATCATTCCACAAGACCCAACCATGTTTGAGGGGACTGTGAGGAACAATCTGGATCCGCTTGAAGAGCACACAGATGAACAGATTTGGGAGGTTGGTTTTCTTCCATCTAATGAACACTCAAATCAGTAACAGTGGAATAACTGTCAATTGTACTGTGATTGGGACTAGAATTTACTGGATGCCTAGCTTGTACCAAAGAAAACATCCTGTATGTGATGGTAATTGGTTGGGGAGAAATTAGACTTCCCACCATAGCTTGCTAACCTTCAGGTGGAATGGAATTAGGACCGCTTGCTTGTGGTAGCCTCTGCCTGCCCATTGGGCTTGTGAAGTGGATAGAAGTTCCATGATCGAGATCTGGGCAGGTAAAGGTTGTACTAGACATGAGTTCTCTGCCATCTTCACCAGCTACTCTTCTCTCTCCTGGTTGATGTTCTTTACCTACGAGAGGAATGATCACTTCATAACGTATTGAGAGTTCTAAAGAAAGCAAGGCAGGGGAGGGAGAGAAGGGAAGAAAGACTTGGTTAATTTAAGAATTTGTGGAAAGGAGTTAGAGAATCATGGTGCCCGCATGGGAAACTGAACGAGCAATTGGACTTGCGAGGGGTGCATAAGGGGAACTTTTTTCACTTTTTAAGCCCCCTCTTCAGCATCTCAAAATGATCACCCTCCTTTATCCTGTAATGTCAAACTTGTAGGCATTTCCTGGACTGTCAGACCCTCTTTTCCTTTCTTTCCAGCCAACTAAGCCATTAGATGATTAAGACCTACTTTGATGGTTATTTGCATTTGCACTGTCGTCTTCAATAATTGTGTTTGGTAGGAAGTTGATACACAATATTTGTTGTTTCAGGCTCTAGATAGGTGCCAGCTTGGAGAAGAAGTCAGGAAGAAGGAAGGGAAGCTTGATTCTGCAGGTTTTCTGCTTCTCATATTTGCTGGTTATCTTTTATTAACATGTCCAACAATACACAATATTTTTCAGTCTTTGATTTTCAGCCAGTTTTATGTCATGAACTCATCATATTTCTAATTCGTAGTGTTCTTCCAAAACTATACATCTAATGTTACAGTGACTGAGAATGGAGAGAACTGGAGCATGGGCCAGAGACAGTTAGTGTGTTTAGGCAGGGTGCTACTCAAGAGTAGCAAAGTATTAGTGCTTGACGAAGCTACTGCTTCAGTGGATACAGCAACTGATAACCTCATTCAGCATACAATTAGGCAACAATTCTCGGAGTCTGCAGTTATCATTATTGCACATCGGATAACATCTGTTGTAGATAGTGATATGGTCCTACTTCTTGACCATGGTTAGTACTATCGAATGGGTTCAATTTTACCCTCTCCAATCTTTTGAGGTGCTCTGGTTTAACATGTGTTTCATTTCAAGCAGGCCTTATCGTAGAACATGACTCTCCAGCCAAATTACTTGAAAACAAGTCATCATCATTCTCGAAGCTGGTGGCTGGGTATACTCAGAGGTGAAATAATTCTGCTGGAAAGGTTAAACTGATATTTGACTGCAAAATATATTTTTGCTGCGTTCAGCTGATGTACTTAGCTTGATGATGACGATGAAATGTATTTTGGTACTTAGCTTGATGATGATGATGAAAAGTATTTTGGATAAGATGTTAGAATTCTTGAGGTTGCATTCATCGGAGTTTTGTGGCTTTATTATCTTTGAAACTTCGTTGGATTCACTGGGCATGAGGTAACTTTAGGTACAAGAAGAATAGCTGTTTGCCTTTGTAAGCTGGTTACTCTACATACAAAAATGGAAGTGGCAGTTTGAGGCTTTCAGCTGTTGTTTAATCCGGACTTGGGGACTATTCCCTCAACCTCAAAGACTGTCAACTGTCAAGGATGAGGGAAGTTGTGGATTTTGAGACACATGAGATTTTGTTAGGTTTCTGAAAGAGATGTCATCTTGGGATATTTATATACATAAATCAAACCAAACAAGATCACCCACCATCCAACCTAAAAGCAAACTTAGCTAAATGATGAGTGACCTTGACTTGATGGCTTTGAGCAATATTACACAGATGAACTGAAAAATATGAAGTAGCAAAGTTCCTAGCTTTAATCCAAGAAGACTAAAATCTCCAATCAAAATCTTTAAAAACTTTATTGTTGCAGTTGTTCACCATTAGTATCATAGAATTCAATAATTTATTTTTCAGGACCCCATAATCAAAAGTAACCAAGAAAGAATGCATTCCCTTTCAAGACTTTTAAAATGTTGGAATTTTTGTTAAAGGACCTTACATGGCATTCCAAAAATTGATACGTAGGCTAAAATTTAGTTAATTGATTATTTTATTTGAAACCAAATTTCAGTGGAAATATTTTTGAAATTTAGATTCACAATACTGTGCTCTTGGACAAAGAACATGTTCCCTAAAATTATTTATTTCGTCTTAATATATAGTTTTTTGGGGAGAGATTGATACACTAGCCACATACATTGGCATCTCCCACGCTAAGCAAATGGGAGGACGGGAGAGATTGCCTCACATTACATATACAAAACAGGCTGGCTCCTCTCTAACGATTGCTCCCTCCAACCAAACATTAGCATGCACCCTCAAATGTGTCTGTATCTGTGGTTGGGGAAAAAGATCCTTTCTAGCACCACTGACCCTCCAACGACCCATCCAAGGGCTGGGAGGATTTGGACATGCATCCCCATGTTTTGGCAAATGTTGGGATGCATGACCAAGCCCTCCCAACCCTTGAATGGTCGTTAGAGGGTGCAGTTGTTGGAGAGGAGTCGGATCCTCTGGTTGGAGGGTGGTTGGACCATCAGTCGTTGGAAAGAATCCGAATCCAAATGAGCTACATAGTCAAGGACAAGGTTTTAATTCATGGTATTGGAGTTGGTATCAATCACCATTAGTACTAATACCGTTTCAGATCAACTGTATCATGTTGATTCCAATATAATAACCCTTTCTTTTTTTTTTTTAAGGGTTTGCAGTGGGGGAATTTGAGAAAGTTATATATCTCTTTGTTTCCCTATAAATTGTTGCCATGACAGATTATGAGGGTTTCTAAGAATTCTTTGTAAACAGGGAAAAATACGGGGAAGAGAGCAAAGAACCCTTTCTCCATTGTTAAGTGAATACTGCCTTCATCTCTCCCATTAACATAAGCACATTATTGAACCATGTAAATCTTTGTATTACAGTTGTGTGACTATTTTTTCTTTTTGTTTATTGTATTTTCTACATCGTGAATAAGTTTCAATTTTTATTTCTCAATCATTTTTTCATATTTTTTTTCTATCAAACGGTCCACTCTCAAGAGTCAAGCCTCATCCCCCAATTTCAGGTTCTCACACTATGATTAGTGATGGCAACAAGTAACCCAGTAATTTTTTATATCCTTCCTTGATCACCACAATGATTGACTGTGTTGGCTTTGGCGTTTAACTTCTACCCCTTAGCTTTTGTGATGGTCCAGACCTGAGAGGTTGCCCCTGTTTGTCAATCAGTGATTGATAGTCATGTGTCACTAATTTTTCTTTAAAAATTTTTAGTTTCAGTGAACGTTAGAAGAAACTAATTCAACAGTGGCGTTTGGCTCCATGTGGAATTCGGAATCCCCCCCCCCCCCCCTCTCTCTCTCTCTCTCTCTCTCTCTCTCTCTCTCTCTCTCTCTCTCTCTCTCTCTCTCTCTACTTTGAAAGATCCCCTTTGAAAGATTTCCATTTTCTTTATATGCTCAGACTCTAAGAACACTCCATAGTGGTAGTGGTAGACTGGTGAATGGAAAAGTAGCTAATAGTGGAAAAAGAAAAGGGTGTTTGATCACGAGATTGAAAAAGATGAGTTGCGTAGTTTGCGGTTCATATCCCCTTGTAATCTTCCTAATATCAAATTCCTATACATAGGAATAGGGTCAGTGCATCTCCAATGCGTCCAACAAACAAATCCATGCAACAAAGACAAATCACAAACCTCTCATCACGTCCTTTCCACTACTTTCACACTCCACAGTCCACACACAGATGCAAACACATCTCTCTCTCTCTCTCTCTCTTGTCATTTGTCAACGATGCCTAAGAATCCTTATCACATTTTTTAGATCAATAAGACCGTTGGAATTTATATATAATTAAAGGTATGAAGATTTGCACGCAGCCAGTTTTCCAGCAAAACTGCACACGGGTGCCCCTTCCTCCACTTAGATCATTGTTCTCTCTCTCCTTAAAAGGGCATATCCAATGCATGAAACTCCCGTAGGTGCAAGGTCTAATGGGAAGAACTATGTAGCCTTGCCCTGAGCATGCATTGAAGTAATATTATGGAGCGGATTTTCACTTTTCATACATGAGGGGGCAGTCATTTTGCGCTCATTATGTCTGGACGCAGCCATGCTGTCTTTCAAGCTTATTTTCTCCTTAAATTAATCTACAATACGCATAATTTGTTGTGACTTGTGAGGTCAAAATGAAGAATGGTCAAAGGAAGAAAATAAATAAATTAAATAAATCAATCAAAACAAGAAATCATTCCATTGTCATTATCAACAAGATTAATCAAGTTTTATTTTCTACCAAAAAAAAAAAATCAAGTTCTATTTGTCCACCGTGTGTCTGTCTGTGTAACCAACAATAAAATAACACTTAGGTGATAACTAATACAAACATTAGATTAGACACTTTTCTAACCAAAAACAAAGAAAAGTAGGAACTACACGTGAACAGATTGGTAATTGTTGGGAGTTGCTGCAGAAGAGATTTGGGTTTAGAAAATACAAACCATTTTTTTAAGCACCCTAAACCCTGACTCTATTATTCATAAACTGATTTTAACATTTAACTCAATTTTCATTTCCATATTGATAGCTAGGTACCACTTTGTTGATTCCCACTGATCTTGAGTTATAACTATTTTTATATTAAAATGAGTTTTTTCTTTTATTTTTTTTCCTGCTATAAAATGTATAGGAAAAAGCTTCCCTCCACCTTGAGGGAAGATTCACCACATCATCTTTGTATTCACAAAATTTTATAAAATTTTAATATGTTTCACAAAATACCTTCTGTTATTTTTTCCTGTCATCTGAAACCTTTCATCAAAGGATTCTCTGTCACCATGGCTTAAAAAAAAAAAAACTATGACTGTTAAAATACCTCACACTTTCACACCTAAATTTATTGATATGATCTTGCATCTGAAATCGCCCATGATCAAAAGCAACTTTATTTTTGCCTCACCAAAAGAGAAAAAAAAACATAGTTGGCAACCATAATTCCATTGTGAGATGTTTCAATTTTGCAACGGACAGAAAAAGTAGCTGGCCACCTTAGGCATCTACCCCTACAAATCTTTCTTCTTCTTCATCATGTGGCTGAAGAATTAATTGAGAAAAGAAGGAATAACAACAACAAAAACAACAAATATCTGCTTAACCCAAGAAGAGATAAAGAGAGATAAAAGCAAACCAAGCATTGGTTTGAGGTCTCAGCCTTGGAGTCTTATCTTTGGCTCCTTCTTCCCTTCTCTTGATACCCATGAAACCCTTTTGGAGTTTGCACACTCCCTCTCCTCCCCTTCCCCCCACCCCCCTCACAAGTCAAATCCCTCTTACACTTGAGACCCATTACCCCTACAAATACTAGCTCCTCTCTCTCTCTCTCTCTCTCTCTCTCTCTCTCCACTTATACTGAATCTACTCCAACCAAAAGCTGAAAAGCAAAACTAAACAAAAATGGTGGTGGAAGGAAAGAGGTGCTGAGGAATATATCTACATATTATACAATGGTGGAAGAGAGAGAAAAGAAAGTGAAGTTAGAGGTAGTGAAGTTATTCTACATAAACGACCACAGAGACTTACTGGTAGAGATACTGAAGCGACTAGATGGCCACTCCCTAGGGGTGGCAGCCTGTGTGTGCCGCCTCTGGAGATCCCTCACTTGTAACGATTGGCTTTGGGAGACTATCTGCTTCCGCCACGTTTCACCATCACCTTACGACGTTAGACCAGTGGTGATGGCTCTTGGTGGGTATCGCCGCCTCTACATGGTCTGCCTCCGCCCACTCCTCACTCGCCTCTGCTCTACTCGTGACTCGGAGCGATTTAGGAGTAATAGTAACAGGGTTTGGACTAGGGACGAATTGCAGCTATCCCTGTCCCTCTTCTCCATCGATTACTACGAAAGGTTGGGCTCCTCCTCCTCTACGTCCACTTCCTCCCTTATGTTCCTCTGCAAGGCGGTGAATGTCTAATGCTTCTTCCCGTGTTCGTTCATGGCAAACTGGAGAAAGAAAGGGTTTTGATATTTTTTATTTTTATATATGGGTTGTCCATAGAAGCTGAATCTCGAATAAAGCAAATCCAGGCATGTCCAATTCCAATTTCTTTAATATTTGATTTTTATGTATCTGAAGTTTATTCATTTCTTCATTAGTGAAACGCAGAACGAAAGAAAAATTTATTGATGAATAGCTACAAAATCACTATTGTTAAATCATTTCATGCATTGTGGATTCTGGGTTTAACAGAGCAAGATATGGGAATTTTCCATTAGAGCTTAAGAGTCGAGATTTCAATCTGGGCATCACTTACAGCCTCCAGCGATTTCGTGTAACGGTAAAGAAGTCGTTTTTAGACATGAGAAGGTACAGTAACAGTTCCTGAACTCTGAATTTCATTTATTTTTTCCGCTGCAGAAATCACTGCAAAGTGACTGTTTTGATGGGTTGTCAACCAGTTGTGGAACCCACGTTTGGTGAAAACTCATAGAAACAGTTCTTTGAATTGCAGAGATTTGAGTACAAACATCCCTTTTCTTAGATGAGGAAAAGGTTTCCATGTCAGTTATTAACCAATCAAGATCAGGGCCATCAGGGTTTTAGGAATCGGTATTGCATTGGCAGAATCTTCAAGACTGATCCCATCCCATTTCTGGGCGATTCAGATCAGGTTTTTTTGGCCAATTCTTGCCTATTCTTGGCCGATTCGCCGGATTCAGGGAAACCAATTCCAAATGTACCTTGATCCAGATCAGAATCTGCACCGCCTGATTCGATTCCGAATCTGTTTATTTGAAACTTGGCTGATTATATAGTCCTTTTTACTTCTTAATTGTTCACAGTTGGATCTAAGATTTACAGTCTTATCATCAAAGACAAAGGAAAACAGAGTACCCCCCCCCCCAAATGCATTGATGTTGACCCATCAAAGCTGTACGGAACAATACATCCCCATCCCCTGTGACCTGTGAATGTGAGGGTAATCACAGAACACCCCCCCCCCCCTTTACCCATCTCTTTTACTGGACCTGTGTGTTCTGTGCATCACGTGTTTTGGGGACTTTCCCACTTTCATGTGTAGGTGGGATGAACATTCAAAATCTCAAATATACAGAAGTGCTAGAAGTTGCAGCCGGGTTTAAAAAATTGGAATCGGATTTCTAGAGTTCAGGCTGATTCTGGCTGAATTGAAATCAGAATCAGAATCAACTGAGACCGATCCCATTTCCAATTCTGCTTACTTGAACCTTGAGTTGCAGCCCTTCAAAAAACCTATAAATTTTACAATGAGCTTGTCTACCACCAAAGCTGGTAAACACATTTAGATTCAGTGAACAACATTTTATTTTATTAAACAAAAAAAAAAGTTGCTTCTGTCACAACTCTCTCTTCTTAACACACTTGACTTTTCTAGTTTAGTGTTTTACAACCCACACAGCACGTCTCCATGTTCACTGAAACTTCCTCCTCCATGGTCTCAGAACACCCCACCACTTGTAGCCATCCTTATAATCTGAAACAGGGCTGCCAACCAAGAAACCAGGAAATGTAAATCACAAATTGAAAAAAGAATCAGAAGCTAAGCATCAAGATTTAACAAATAACAAAACTTTCTAATATTGGATTAAAGGTTCTTGAAACTTTTTCCCTAACTTTTACATAAGTTTGAAACTACATAATCTCTTCATCCAAGAATATCATGATATGTAAGCAAGCATCAAGTCCAACTACAACAGCTTGGGTCCTTGGGCAACCAAGCTTTTTATAAAGAATTGCACTCTATTCAACATCAAATAGAAGGGAAAGCCAAGAATTTACCCTATGCAAATGTATCATAGATCAACACACACAAGAGGAAGGTTCAGAATGGCCAGAGATGGATTCTGGAAACAGGATGTAATAGTGTATTAAACACACTGGATCAATGGAGATTTCATAAGAATAAGGAAAAAAAGTGAGAATCTGCTACCCACATTACTAATAATAGATAAGAAAATAGCATTAATTTCCTGCATGCGAATCTACTCAATATAAATGTTGACATTGATAAGAAAAGCGACATCCAGGAGACAGGCATATAGTGTCGAAATGAAATCCCAGACTTCCCACCATTTGGTTACTACTTTGTTATTTTGCAATATGCAGTGATGAAGCAAAGGCATGTAACAAGAGCTACAGATCAGAAATTAAGGACGTTAGGAGTGGGAGGAAAAAGCATACATGATCCAATGACCACAAAAACAAAAAACCCAAGCACAATTGGCCCGACCGGGTAGTCATATCCTTTCTTCACTGAGGTTTCAGGGACGGATCCCCTCTTTGTGATATTGTTCTGAAACTTCACCACTTTTCTGTCTGCAAGGCGCCTAGAGGTAGTCTGTCAAACAGCAATGCATCAGGAGCACAAAACACCAAGATATCAACCACCAAGGATGGAACAGTAGAACAAATGCACTAAAGTGGCTAGCTTCAAATTTTTACTGCATTCAATGTGGAGTCATTGGACTACTGCTCATCAGATTAGTAGTAACAAATGATGGAATTGGTAATAAAGTCCATGCTGATGCTGTTGAGAGGCGCAACCTGACTGCAAGGCCATTTTCACAATATTTATCCATAGGAAGTAAATTTTTTGGATTTGTCCTGGTCATAGTGCACCTAGCAATGCCTATCATATACATGTCTGAATATCTATGTGGGTGTGCATACTTAACAGACTTCTCCAAACTGAGAATAAAGCATTAAAATTAGCCAAAAGCGAAAAAAGAAGAAGAAATATGACAGTAAGTACCCTTACATAAACTTAACCATTACAAAAAATCTCCCAAAATACCACAAGGTTTTCATGGGATCTTCCATAGTTATAGTTATGAGTGCAAAACCTGACTTGTTTGGCAAAATTTTCCGAGGGTAGTCTTTTATGAATACCTATGAGGCTAATTTAACAAAGAGTGGTTATAACTGAAAACTTGCAACTTAAGCCCAGAAAAGAGTTCGTAGAAATATGTGTGGCCTGCGCAGACAGATTCAGCTTGAGATGAAGGGCAAGTGAAAGCCTCAAGGGCAGCTAAAAAAGCTCAAACACCTTGGCATAACCACCTCAAAGATGAGGTAACTGAGAGGTCCTTGCTTCTCAGTTTTCGCATTGAACCTAATGTATCAAAGCTTATGCTTCTTGCCTCACCTCTTCGTACATTGGTCTTAGAATGAGCTTTAAAGGGAAAACTTGATTTGTTTTTGGAAAGTGTTGAATTTACAGAAAATCTACCTTTCTTAGTATGCATTCTGCATATAGTAGAAATGAGAAAGTTTTCCGTAGAATCATGACCAAATGTCCTGATCCCTTCTCTTGTGTAAACACAGGTCTAGAATGAGTTTTAATGGGGACAAGTTGGTTGGGATTGAACCAACACAAAGATTTAGAGTAAATAGCACAAAAAAAATTCACGAAAAAATGAGTTAAAATATAGAAAGAAGAAATGGTACTAAAAGTCCACAACCCCATGCGTTCTATCCTAATCACCTCCTTCTCATCCCTATAAGGGTGGAACAAAAAGGAAATTGAAAGACGCATTTTGACCAAAAATATAACAGTACCCAATAGATTGCCTTATAAAAATCCATATCAGTAAAGTTAAGCACTGGAACAGAAAAAGAAGAAACAAACTTTTATTCTAAGATAAAGAGTAATAAAAATCATATGAGCATGCACATTCCCCTTATCCATGATAATATCTCCACCAAAGGAAGAAATACAATCTGCCCAGTTCCCACCGGAGGAGAGAGAGGGAGAGAGGAAAGAGCCATAGGCAAAAGAAAAACACAGCGATCAGGAAAACCAGTGACCAGTGACCCGTCACCTGCGCATATGGAAAAAGATGGAGAGAAGAACAATTCCACAAAAGAGAAACAAAAATAAAATAATATCAATAACCAACACAAAATCAAACTTATCGCTACAGAGACATTTGAAACAATGCGGATAAACAGCAAATTAAGAAAGAGGGTTAACGAGATCAGAAAAGTAAACATTTCGAAGAACAAGACATCATAACAGAAACCCACCAAAAAAATCCCTAAACTATGAGGTCCCCAAACGAAAAGGGCTAGATGAAACAGGGTAACTAGCCCCGGCCTTCAAACCCATGAAGGAAAAACCATCCACCGAACAAGAGATTGTGGAATCATGGGAGCGAAATCAAGAAAACGGGTTGAGAGATAATTTAGATATTGAGAATTTTTACCATTTTCTTCGTCTCTGGGTAGGATTAGGATTTGGGGAACCGGAAGTTTTCAAACTTTAGGCTGCCCTGCAACTGCGATTCCACTCAAAGATCTGAAGCGAGAAAGGAAAATACAAGTTTTCTGATTTCCAGAACTCTCTTATTATGGGAAAAACTCATTTGAAGGGTCCGGTTGCCAAGGCCCGTCTTCATTGCCATGTGGAATGATGATGCAGCAATAGCATATGAGCTGATTAATAACGTTTCAAAATTTAGAGCCGAATTAGATAAAAACTCCTCGGCCGGATAATGTGGGAATCCTTTAGTATAGTAAGCAGAAATGGAAATCAAACTATTTAATAAACGGTTATTAAACAGTTTCAGTTTTTGGTAGAAATTAAATGGTTCTCTTAAAAAGGTTTATAATAGTTCTTATACAGTTACATGGCTTTGAGGCCTCCATATCCTCTGGAGCGCTCATTCGATAGTTAATGAGTTGTTTCAAATTTATGTCGGAATGTTTTTAGTCGTTGGATGTTGACTGCATTTGATGCAGGGATTTGGATTCAATTTTAAATCCTTTTTCGATTGTATCCATGTAAAGAGGGAGAGCGCTCTCGCACCAGCAGGTCCAGCACAGTGTCAATGATAAGGTTTATGAAAGCATCAATAGGGGTGGAATTTTTACCTTTCATAAGAGCTTGGTTAATCATTTCACAGGGTCTTGTGTTTGACCCGTGCTCTTGCACTATGGGGTTAATGAGATCACCCATTAAAGCATCAATAGGGGTGAAATTTTTATCTTTCATAGTATACGGCCAAATTGATTGCCCAATAGGGTAAGGACACGCGTCGCCCACCTGGACACATGTCACTCACCTGATAGAGGCTGCAAATATTCTGACCACGTAAACCGCGTGAAGAGAATATTCCCCACGAAGGGGATAAGACGTATCAGAATAGGACTCGAAAAGGAAAGGAGGCGGACCCGAGGAGGACTCCTCCAAGGAAAAGAGAAACCCTAAACCCTAAGGACTATAAGAGAGGGTCGGAGAGGAGGAAAAGAGGTAAGCAAATAGACCCACACCATTACTCCTGTAAAGAGCTGTGCGGCCGATCTCTAATTGGGGCTTCGGAGGACCAATCCTGGACAAAGCTCTAGGCCTCTACCTTCTGTGCTTGTGCAGGATCAGCTCATACTGATTTTCGGCAGCAACAAATTGGCACCGTCTGTGGGAATGACAGTAATGGTGGGGAGAACCTACAATCGTAAGAAGACAAGAGCAGCATCAAACATGAACATGGGGGAGGAGGAACCTTCAGGATGGCTCTCTCCCTCGACAGAAATTGGAGAAAGGGGAAATGATGATCGGGAAAGTTCCATGAGGGACCAGCGTTTGGTCGGATATTTGGTGCGCGGAGATAGTAATCCTCCACCCCCTCTTGGAGCGCAGGAATATGTGACAAGGGAGTAGTTCGAAGCCCTCCAGGAGAAATATGACTGAATGACAGAGGCAATGAAGGAGGTCTCCAAAGCTGTCTCTCAGAAGACCGGCGGAGCACTATGAGGCCCCCATATCCGGCCCGAGCGAGCTCGAGACGAGGACCAGAGCAGTACAGGATCAATAAGGTCCGGTCATAATCCTCAAAACTGAGCAATGAGGGAAAGTCCCACACCCAGGGGAAGGACGCGGCATGCCGCCGGGGCCATACATGGGGAACCACGCCAAGGAGACGAACAGAGACACGAGGACTCGGGGTTGAAGTAGATGATCCTGAACCTGAAAGATGAGATTAGGAAGGTGGCAGAAAATCAGACGGGAGCTCGTGAGCCAGACCTCACTAATGACACGGCTCTAGTTGATGAGGTCATGAGGGACCCGCTCTCGGTCGGCTTTCGCCTGCCAAAGTATGACACCTACGACGGGTCTAGAGACCTTGTCGATCATCTGGAAGGCTTCAAGATTGCTATGCAGTTCCATCGAGTCTCAAAAAACATCGTGTGTCGTGCCCTGCCATTGACGTTCAGAGGAGTGGCAAGACTATGGTACAACAGTTTGCCGACGAAGTCGATCCACAGCTTCAGTGGTTTAAGTTACTTCTTCGTGAAGGGATTCTTCAGTAGCCAACCCCTTCAGAAGACCCCGTTGAACTTGACCAACGTCAAGCAACATGAAGGGGAATCACTACAAAACTACGTGAAGCGCTTCTAACAAGAGAAGATCATGATCAGAGGTCTGGACCCGAAAGAGGAGTTCACAGCCCTGCTGGGAGGCGTCAAAGATAAGGAGCTGAAAAGGTCTTTGATGAAGCATACACCGAGGAACCTGGCTGAGTTGAGAGCTCGGTGCGATAAGTACATCCAGATGGAAGAAACCCTTCAAGCCGATGGAGCAGAACCAAGCCTCGTACAAGAGTAGCTAGCACACTCACATTTTGTAATTTTTGCTCCTAAGCACTTTTAAGTTGTAACTCCTCATCCTAAGCTCTCCGGAGGATTTTATTTATGAAAAATGTGTAAGCTGGTTTACGGCATTTGATAGGAATTCTCCTGTTTGGTGGCTTCAGTTTTGCCGAAGGGATACAGTCGAAAGTCTTCACCTCGGTTGGGAGCTCAGGCAAAGGCCGAGCGGACCTAACCGAAGGTCCTTAGCTTGGTTGGGAGCTCAAGCAAAGGCCAAGCGGACTTGACCGAAGGTCCCTACCTCGATTGAGAGCTCAGGCTGAGGCCGAGCTGACTTAACCGAAGGTCCCCACCTCGGTTGGGAGCTTAGGCCGAGGCCGAGCTAACCTGACCGAAGGTCATTACCTCGGTTGGGAGCTCAAGCCAAGGTGGAGCGGACCTGACTGAAGGTCCCTACCTCGGTTGGGAGCTCAGGCCAAGGCCGAGCTGACCTGACCGAAGGTCATTACCTCAGTTGGGGCTCAGGCCGAGGCCGAGCGGACCTAACCGAAGGTCCTTACCTCGGTTGGGAGCTCAGGCCAAGGCCAAGCGGATCTGATCGAAGGTCTTCACCTCGGTTGGGGGCTCAGGCCGAGGCTGAGCCGACCTGACCGAAGGTCCTTACCTCGGTTGGGAGCTTAGGCCAAGGCCAAGCGGACCTAACTGAAGGTCTTCACCTCGGTTGGGAGCTCAGTCAAAGGCCAAGCGGACCTGATCAAAGGTCCCTACCTCGGTTGGGAGTTCAGATCGAGGCCGAGCTGATCTGACCGAAGGTCCCCACCTCAGTTGGAAGCTCAGGCATAGGCCGAGCTAACCTGACCGAAGGTTATTACCTTGGTTGAGGCTTAGGCCGAGGCCGAGCGGACCTGACCAAAGGTCCTTACCTCGGTTGGGAGCTCAGGCTAAGGCCGAGCGGACCTGACTAAAGGTCTTCACCTCGGTTGGGAGCTCAGGCAAAGGCCGAGCGGACCTGACCAAAGGTCTTCACCTCAGTTGGGAGCTCAGGCAAAGGCCGAGCGAACCTACCAAAGGTCTTTACCTCGGTTGGGAGCTCAGGAAAAGGCCGTGCGAACCTGACCGAAGATCCCTACCTCGGTTGGGAGCTCAGGCCGAGGCCGAGCTAACCTGACCGAAGGTCATTACCTCGGTTGGGGCTCAGGCCGAGGCCGAGCGGACCTGACCGAAGGTCCTTACCTCGGTTGGGAGCTCAGGTCAAGGCCGAGCAGACCTGACCGAAGGTCTTCACCTCAGTTGGGGGCTCAGGCCGAGGCCAAGCGGACCTGACAGAAGGTCCTTACCTCGGTTGGGAGCTCAAGCAAAGGCCGAGCGGATCTGATGAAAGGTCCTTACCTCGGTTGGGAGCTCTAGCCGAGGCCGAGCTGACCTGACCGAAGGTCTTCACCTCGGTTGGGGGCTCAGGCTGAGGCCGAGCGGACCTGACCGAAGGTCCTTACCTCGGTTGGGAGCTCAGGCAAAGGCGGAGCAGACCTGACCGAAGGTCTTTACCTCGGTTGGGAGCTCAGGCCGAGGCTGAGCTGACCTGATCGAGGGTCCCTACCTCAGTTGGGAGCTCAGGCCAAGGCCAAACTAACCTGACCGAAGGTCCCTACCTCGGTTGGGGGCTCAGGTCGAGGTCGAGTGGACCTGACCGAAGATCTCGGTCACAAGTAGAATTAAAGCCGAAGCCGAAGCCGAAGCAGAAGGAATAAGGCCCAAGGGACGTTGATTACTCCCACAGGAAGAGCCTCCTAGAGGGAGTAAGGGGGCTCCTGATACAGCCAAATTAATTGCCCAGTAGGGTAAGGACACGCGTCACCCACCTGGACACGTGTCGCCCACCTAATAGAGGCTGTAAGGATTCTGACCACGTCAACCGCGTGAAGAGAATATTCCCCGCAAAGGGGATAAGACATATCCGAATAGGACTCGAAAAGGAAAGGAGGCGGACCCGAGGAGGACTCTTCCACGGAAAAGAGAAACCCTAAACCCTAAGGACTATAAGAGAGGGCCGGAGAGGAGGAAAATAGGTAAGCAAATAGACCCACACCATTACTCCTGTAAAGAACTGTGCGACCAATCTCTAACTGGGGCGTCGGAGGACTAATCCCGGACAAAGGTCCGGGCCTCTGCCTTCTATGCTTGTGTAGGATTAGCTCATATGGATTTTCGGCAGCAACACATAGGGTGGGATCAATCATTTCTTAGTGTCCTATGTTTGGGCATATAAGTCATGCTCTCGAGTGGATCTTTTTTTTCCACATGTATATTGTTATAAAGGAAAAAGAAAGCTGCTTGGTCACTAAACCGTAAAACCGTTTAGTAAATGGTTCAATTCTGGTTTCAAGTTTAAGATCGATTAATAAACGGGTTGGTACAATTTTAACCATTTAACCCATCAATTTCAAACCAAATCGATATCGTGAAAACTAAACCGTTTACACTGTCAAAACCAACCCATTTAACCCGTATAACGATTTAATAGAATAAAGGATTAACTGATGTGCTTTCAGTGCTTCATGCTCTTTTACTTTAGAACAATAACAATATGTTGTATTCATTAGCAGTTTTGTTTGTATTTCACTTTCTCCATGTAATATTTTATTTTGCTTAGTTGTTTGGTTTTAACAAAATAAAATGAGTTTAATTTAGGGAAGAATTAAGGACCATAGAGGTTGTCTCTATTCAATAATTTACTCCTATTATGTAATTAAATTCTTACTTGTTCATTGCCTAATTTAATTTGATACAAGATTGAAGCATTTATCAATAAAAGTAAATTTCAGTAAGCCTACGAATAAACTAGCAAACCAATTGCTAACCGTTTAAAAACCATATGGATTAAACTACGATCAAAACCTTTTAAAATCGTGAAATCGACATCGTTTAAAAATCATGAAACTAAAACTATTTACTAAATGGCTCTGATTTCAGAAAATGCAACTGTTTAGTAAACGGTTTAGTTTTGATTTAAATCAAATAAATGTGAACTGAACTATACTGTATACATCGAAATCGAACCAATTAACGCCCTTACATTATGGCCCCTGCACCCCCACACACACAGTTGGATTAAGATTCTTTCCTATTGTTGGGACGCCCAGCATGACATCCAACAATAGGGAATACTTGGGCAGACACCCTAACACATGGCATGCATCCTCAAGTTCTTCAAGCTGTCGGATACAAGCTGAGACTCCCAGCGGCTAGAAAGGATCTGAGTCCCACAAAATTTGAGGCAAAATGTCCATCCCACCTCTTGTAAAAAGCGAAAAATCCCACTCAAGTTGATACTTCTATTAGTGCTCCCATTGTCCCCTACACTGATATGGGTGAGTTGATTGATTGCAATTGACGATTCTACCACTAAGCATAAAAAATCTAAAGCAAGCTCAAGTAAGATCCGAGCACTGTTTGAGATTGAAGGCAGTGTGATCATTTCGCACCCCAGTTGTTTGGACGTAAGAGTCACATAATCAGTCCTAAATCAACACTCCAAATCGTCCCATTTAGTAACAAAATGGATCGATTCTGGCCCAAATTAACACCCTTAAGTGTGAGGCTGCCAGGCTAGCCCTATTCTGGTAAAGTGCAAAGAATATCAAATTACCATCCTCCCGCCGGTCACTACTAACACAGTAGAAACATGAAACCTGAAATATGCTCACGGCACAATGCACAAGTGGGGTAGTCCCGGTAGTGGGCGTCGTACGTGTAGAGTCTTTAGGTGCGCAATGCGCACAAGCGCGCACCATTGACACCCTCACTTATTAAATACCAACAAACTATTCATTTCTCTTTTTAACTGTGGGGTTCGGTTCGCAATAGTATTCCATTTCTGGGCTGGCTGGCCTGAGCCTGAGCTGAGCCGGAGCCTGACTCTATCATGGACGCAATAGAAATCCGATTCGGATTCTTCAGGTCTGGTCGGTCACCGGGATTTCTCACACAATTGACTTCTCCATGTCGATCCTTTTCCTTGCTTTCTCTCTGTAGCTTGTGTTGTTTCATTAATTTTTTATACAGTCATTATAAAAGCTGAGGTTGCGTTTAATCTCTTCTCTGTCGTTGTAGAACAGAGAGGCTATGTGACAGTCTCTGAAGTTGCTGAAGCTCTAAATAGAAACGATGGTGATGATCGGAGAGTTTTTGGTAAAGATCTCCTGCTCATTTCGCCATTTTTATGGTTATTTAGCTTGTTAAATTTAAGTCCATTTGAAACAGAGATCGAGATCCAGAAGCAACATTTCTTCTTTTCTTTCTCCTCTTATTCTTTTTGGTTGTTGGGTTTGACTCATTCTGGGTCGGTTTCAGTTAAATTGGGGGTTTGAATTGGCAATTGTAGTTGAACTGTTTTCTATTTTCGTGGGTTGGTGATGGGCAAGTTTTTTTCTAGCGTCTTGAGATAATTTTTTAAGTGTCTGAGTTTGGAATTGAAACCCTAGAAATGATGTTCGTCGATCAGTTTTATCCTTCTGGAGAGGGGTTTTGTAGTTTTGTTTGATCAAATTGAAACTTGAAAGTCAACTTAAATCTTTACGGAATTCCCAAAGTCGAAACCCCCTTCCCTTGTTTCGAATCCCAAGTGGGCCAAGTCCGATGAATTATGGCAACAAGGATTTGCGGAATTGTTGTTCTTCCTGATCTCTCTCTTTATCCATATCGTTGTTCTGACAAGTGGGTGTCCTGGATTGAGGTCTGAAGTCTATATCTTACGTGTAGCGCTTTATTGGGAATCGGGTTTGGTGCTTTCTGGTTTTTCGGGATGGAGTTGGATATAGAGGAAGCTGTTAGAGCCAAGGAGAATGCTGAGAGGAGATTCGCTGAGAATGATTTCGCAGGAGCGAAGAAATATGCAATTAAGGCCCAAAAATTGCATCCTGAATTGGAGGGCATCTCCCAAATGCTGGCCACGTTTGATGTTTATGTTGCTTCTCAGGTTCAGATTAATGGTGAAACTGATTTTTATTCGGTTCTTGGATTGAATCCATTAGCGGATGATGACACTGTTAAGAAACAGTACAGGAAATTGGCAGTGATGCTTCATCCAGACAAGAACAGAAGTGTTGGAGCTGAAGGAGCATTCAAGCTTGTGTCAGATGCGTGGACACTGTTATCAGACAGTGTTAAAAGGACTTCTTATGATCTCAGGAGAAACAGTGAATCCTCGACTGTGGTCAACCCCACCAACTCTACAGTTCAAAACACCAAGGTTAAGGGTGGTTTGAAGTCCAAGAACTCTCAAAACAGGTCAAAGCTTCGAACTTTCTGGACTGTGTGCACCTCATGTCGAGTGCAGTATGAATATCTCCGGAAGTATGTGAACAAGAGACTATCTTGTAAGAACTGCCGGAGAACCTTCGTGGCAGTAGAAACAGGGAAGCCTCCGGAAAACAGTTCTGTTCCTTTATGTTCTTGGCCCATTTTGCCTGAAAATGTCCATGGAAGTCATGGGTTCAGTGGGTTGACATATTTTCCGGCCAGCACCATAGTTTTCACAGGGACTGGGTTCGGGGGATTCCATTCTGGTGTGGGCTACGAGTATCCTAATATGGCTTTCCAGTGGAGTCCTTTCCCTGGAGCCCCTGCTGCTGGGTTTGCAGGTGTTCATGGACCAACAACAACAGCTCCTTCTCTATCTCCATCTCCATCTCCATCTTCAGCTCCATCTGCTGGCAGTGTTCATCAGCCCAGCAGCAACAATGTCAAAAGACACAGAGAGAAGATCAAGGCAGCAGCCAGGGACAAGGATCGTACAGCAAATGGCAGTGCAATGGGTGCCAAAGCTTCCAAAATGTTTTCTGCCTCCATTGACCCTACAACCTCTGGTAAAAGTGATAAGCATGAAAAGAAAAGGAAGATTGATGAAGGCACCTCCATGAACGGGAACCAAGAAGAAAAGAGAACCAGAACTGTGGCTTCAGAAACAAAAACAGCTAATGGGGTTGGAAACATCACACAGGATGCAAAGTCCTCCCGCAGAGTTGAGGCTCCAAATAAACGTTGCTCGGCTGCACCGGCATTTGATGCCCGGCAACTGCTCATTAACAAGGCCAGGACAGAAATCCGGAAGAAATTGGAAGAGATGAAAATCGCTGCAGCTGCAGCGGCGGCGGCGGCGGCGGCAGCTGAAAAGCCAATTGGTGAGAACTCTGAAGCCCAGCTACCAGTGAGGGCCATTGCTGATCAGGGTGGTCGCGCTGATAAATCACAGACAAACAAACCTGGACCTGGGTCCATCTCTATAAGCGTTCCTGACCCCGACTTTCATGACTTTGACAAGGACAGATTGGAAGAATGCTTCAAACCGAAACAGATATGGGCCATGTATGACGAAGAAGATGGAATGCCTCGATTGTATTGTCTGGTTCGCCAGGTAATCTCAGTGAAACCATTCAAGATTCGCATTACTCACTTGAACTCTAAATCGGACAGTGAATTTGGCTCTGTGAATTGGGTGGATTCTGGGTTTGTCAAATCCTGTGGACATTTCAGAACATCGGGTACTGAGGATATTGAGTTGGTGAACATCTTCTCCCATGTTCTTCCCCATGGAGCCAAGGCCGGCAGGGGAGGTTGCGTTCGAATTTTCCCTAAGAGAGGTGATATCTGGGCTGTTTACCGGAATTGGTCTCCGGATTGGAACAGCAAAACCACAGACGAAGTGAGGCACCAGTACGAAATGGTGGAGGTTCTGGATGACTACAGCGAAGATCTTGGCATCTGTGTCACTCCACTCAGCAAATTGAATGGTTTCAAGACGGTATATCGGAAGAATAGTGATCAGAAAGCAGTCCGATGGATTCCTCGCAGAGAGATGTTGCGATTTTCACATCAGGTACCATCGTGGTCGCTCCAAGGAGAAGTCAGTGCTAACATGCCTGATGGATGCTGGGATCTGGACCCAGCAGCGACCCCGGAAGAGCTGCTTCAATGTGCAGGTCTAATGGAAACAAGGACTATTGATGATAAACAACCTGAATAACCGTTTGGATGGATTAGATTTGGGAAATGTAGAAGAGGTTTGTATACACTTTTTGGTTGGCTGATGTTCAAAAAAAATTGACAGCCAAAAGACACTGAGGAATTGATCATTCATGTAACGCGAAACTCAGGGATGATTTACTTACTAATGGATTGGGTTCATTCTGAATTATTCGTATTTGTGTTTTAAAAATCGATTTGAATTAGTAGCCGGATATTTAATTGGATATGGAGTCAGAGGGCTTTTGATATCCAAACAATAATCCAATACGGATTCAGATATTGATGTGTCCGATTTTATTTGCCTCCCCATTGTCACAGGAGAGAGAGAGAGAGATACAGAGAAGTGCTGGACTATACTACTACATCAATGTAACAAGGAACTCGGTCCAATTTAATATTATGAGAAAAAGATTGTTGCCAGGCTGCGCGTGTCCTGCACTAATGTGGGAGTTGCGTGTGTCCTACACTAATGTGGGAGTCAATGAGAGGAGGGGCCAGGTGAGGTGGTTTCACCCTCCTTGTGAGAGTGCATAGGCTGCGGCAGATATCTAAAATTATAGTAAGGGAAAAGAGAGCTTCTAGCTAGCATGTTTCTATGCCTAGAAATAGGCAAGCGTGAAAAAACTACATTGCCCTTTGTCCCATGTGCTGAAAATGCCTCCATGCGACTTTCCATTGGTCTACACATTGGCGTACTGGCCACAAAAGCAGATGGCATTATCTTGCCTTATATATGATTATGAAAATAAGAAATCTAAAAAGGCAATGTGGTCCCTACACCAAACATTGGGGGATGCAAAATGACCACCCCACCCCCATGAAAAGAAAAAATCCTACTAATGTTGATGCTTTCACACGCTTCTCCATTGGCCACATTGCCTTTGATGGAACCCTCTCCCTATAATTATTTAAGAACTTAGGTGTCATGTCTCATGGGGGAGGGTTCTTTGTGAAATTGGCATAAAGGAGCGCACCAATGAGGTGTGACAAAATGATATCATACATAGGAGGGTAACGAGGTCATTTCTTGTGGAGACAGATAGGCAAAATTGCTAGTGTACCCCCACCCTAGCGGCTCAAAAAACCTTTTCCATGTATTACATGTGAGAAAAAGAAGCATGCACCTCCCCCTTATGCAGATTCCAATATAACCCTCACACATATTAAATGGTGAGGCTCTTTCCATGTGAACCCCATATGGATGATACCATTCACTTAGACCCTCATTGGAGTAGTGTCAAGATTACTTCTTACACTAGCATCATGGAAACCTCCACCATTATGTATTTGTATGATTACTTATATTCATATAAAGTAAAAATAATTGTGCATTACTTTTGTATTTTATATATATATATATATATATATTTCTAGACTAGACTAAATTATGTAATCAATATTATCAGATTTGAATTTGGATATCCGACTCCTTCGAAGATACAGAATCGGATACACAGTTGAAATGGTCATTGGATATTATGTGATTTGAATTTGGAATACCTGTTCAAGCTGCTGATCTGTTGCATGCTGAACCAAGCTTTAGCAAACCCAAACAAACTACAGCTTCAAAAATTGTCCATTGGTTAGTTGCACTTCTCTCATTTTAATCAACCTCTTCAAAATAAAAATGGCCTACATAAACTGATTCAGTTTCATTCTCCCAGGACCATGTAGGAGCAATCTAATCACAAAAATATGTCCTAATAATCTCTACAAAGCTAAAGCTGAGTAGCAAAAGAATAAATGACATCCTTAAAGCAAATAATTACATCGTACATACCCAGTTAATGTGCATAATTTCATAATCATGTATATGTAGAGTTCCCCTGTAGGGTGTCTAAACAATGTTTGAAAAAAATATTAATAAAATTAGAAAAGAAAGAAAAGATGATGTTGAGGACACAGGGTATATCACATGAGAAGCAAAAAAAAAAAAAAAAAAAATGTTTGCATTCGTACATACACACGGTTACTTTCTCCTCTCTCAAAATCGGATGCTCCACGACTGGGTTCTCATACAATAGGAAGCATGGATATTACAGTGAGGTATCACATCGTACAATGCAAGAATGGGCCTTCTAGGGAACATCTGGACTACGTGATGGAAACACCTACTTAGACAGGAATTGGTGGCGCCGAAGAAACTCTCACCAGTTGTGCAGTTCAGCAGCAATGCTTTTTACCATTGGGTGGTATGCTGTGTGTATATGCCTTCTAGCTTTAACTGAACCCGGTTCACCTAGCCACTCCTCATATAAGCTCTTTATCAGGGGATTTTCAAAAGGATTGGCAATGAAAACCTGTGAATTCAACAATTCCATAAAAATTTAGTAACCGGGAATTTAGAATAGATGTATGCATGTGCACATGCAAGTGTCCAGAAAACCTTTACAAGACATTATATGTTCCCTCTATATTAGTCTGATAAATAGATTAATGCAATAAGTTATAGGAGACACAAGCATCGTATTTCGTCCATGTGACAACTCAGGAAACTTATAATAATTTAAATAATGCCTTGAAAACTTTGACAGAGTAAAAATGTTTGAGAAATCCAGAACTCCAAAGAAGACTTACATCCTCCATATATACTACTTCTAACAACTGAATTAAATCCTTGGCAGATTGGCCGGCCACCGGTTTGATTTGACCTCCACCATTCAAACAACCTGTTAGTCAAAGTAAATAGCAGTTATTCCACTACCAAACCAGCAGCTTCAATCAGGAAGACAGACTCTAATTTGGTACAAATACAAAAAAGAAACAAAAGAAGTACCAGAAGGACATGCCATGACCTCCAAAAAGTGATAATCGCACTTCCCAATTTTAATTTTTCTCACAATATTCTGCAGGTTCCGGAAGCCATAACAAAGTGCAAATTTCAGTACTGGTTTTCCTTCCACCTGCATTGAAGGCAAATAGTTTCAATCATTAGATACACTTGAGCATCACACAAAAATCCTTGAAACCCAACTTAAATTGGTGGGTTTCTCCATTGTAAGCTATAAAAGTTGGGATCTCATAAACAGCAGGTCCGTTAGGAACTACAAGTGGAAGGAGAATTTGAATGTTTAGATCACTCTAGAATATTTCTTCTGTCAAGCATATTCCAGAACTGCAAAGTGGGGCTACGGATTCGTACATTATGACCCTCCCCAGACCCCACAGTGGCGGAAGCCTCATGCACTGGGTATGCCCTTACTCCAGAACTGCAAAATGGGGCCAACTGCGGCATGCCCAGAATTATAGAATTGGTCTTGGTCCAAACTATGAATTATGAGAATTTTGGGGTGTAACTCTGGAATTTTTTCCCCCTCTTAGACTCTTAGTTAATTCTGGAACTGTCACACCAGATCTAGAATTAAAATTGTATCCAAATGTAGATTCAATAGGTTACTTCTGGGCCTAGAAAAAATCCAAATGATGTGCTCATCCCCTAACTGTTCGAGTACTTTATTATTGGTAGATTAGTGTTCTTCAGGTCTCACAGACAGGTCACAATTTTCTCATATAGAATAATGAAAGAAGTGATCAACTTACTTCAAGATTAAATTCTCGGAAATCAGAATTCCGTATTATTTTGAAGTCAAGAGGGCCTTCAATTTCTTTTCCAAAAATCACTTTAGCAGCATACCGAAATATTGTTTCTGCATAACCACCAGAGCTTCCGTTGACTCCATAAAGATGTCCTCCTTCATCAACATTTGTTAGCCTGAAGGTACCATTACAGTATCAGCATCTTAGCTAGGATTAAATTGATGACATATGAAAATAATTATATTTGGATGAATGAATTCCTTACAGTCTGTCTAGAGGAGACTCTACCAATGCCTTGAAATCCACAGATTTTAACTGCAGGAGTCAGTAAACAGAACCATTCAATACCCTGATAAGAAAACATACCCCAATAGTGGCAATACAATAAAAAAGATTGAACTTACCTGTATCAAATCCAAAACCTCTCCAGTTGTCAAGACTGAATCTACCTCTGTAATACTCAGGTTTGCATCAGATTCAGGGCCATCTTCCCCCTGAGGCTCCACTGAAAACACAAAATCATCTCTAGCAGCTTCAAGCTTTTTATCATAACATGGCATCACAGTCACATGGCAGACATTATCCGGCCTATCATCAGATATGAACAAATTTTGAGTTATTAAAGAATATTAAGAGCATGAAAAAAAGCAGTTCGATGCTAAGTTGTATGTATCAGAATAAGGTCCAGCTCACACATAATATCTGACGACAGAAAATGAAGCACCACAAGTACCACAGGGAGGTGGAGAGTATGGAATCCAAAAGGAAAGCCATTAATAAAAACTAATTAAAAAAAAGGAGGGGGAGGGAGATATAGGTAATGAAGGACCACAGAAACATTTCCAGTCGCTTCTTGTCTACTGAAGATATACTGCATGTACTGAACATCAATTCCAATCAATGAATTGAACCAGCCATCCATCCAACAGTCAAAACTTAAATGTTAAAAAGAATAGACTCCAACAAATTTTGAACAAATTGAATTACCAATTTAAGCAATGCTCCGTGCAATATATTATATATCAAAAAATAAAAAAAAGGAGTATCAACATACAGACAGCAAATATACTAAAGAAGATCAGAATTCTAACTTTACAAGCACAGAATGTGTATACTAAAAAATTCAGTAACATCCCAATTACTTCATATGTATCCAAAAAAAAACCCAATTGCCTCTGTATTTTCCATTTTAAAAATATTTTTTTTGCTTTTTAAGTAAAAAATACACGACTGAAGACTCTCGAGTTAATGTCCCAACAATTAGACAACTAAGGAATCCATGCCCTCTCACTGTCTTCTTTTATTGGACCTCTTCCTGCAATTCTGCTCCTCTAGAAAACTAATATCCTTCTGGCTTGCATCATTTTTTATTGTTGCTTTCGCGCCGGGGGGGGGGGAGGCTGTCATGTGATAGTCAATTATTACAGAAAATGGATCTGAAGAAGGAAAGCATACTAATCACCATCTGGAAATTGTTTTTTGAATTACAGCCCGATTTCTGGCACCTCCCTTTTTCTCTTCAAGCTTTCTCTATACCTGTATAGTTGAAAAGTCAGCTTTTTTACTTTTCTTAGATTAGTGGAAAAGATATAGAATCCACGTTGAGCTATTTTAAGCTTCAAAATAATGCTCATATCCTTATGAAGGAATTCGGTTGACTAAGTTGAGCGTAAGCTGAGATTTATAGGGGAAGCTCAAAACACAAAACCTCCAATCCACAGTTTCAACTCAAACAGTAAAACCATTTCAAATCATAAAATCTTCTAATACGAAAATATCATAGATTGCAAAGGGAGATGGATGATAAAGCACTAACTTGAATCCCATTTTCTGACAAATGTGATGTTTGATAGTAGCCCCAATTGCTTGCTGGGGACTCTTCACGGAGGAAATATAAGGCAGAATATAAGATCCAAGTGTTTTTTCAGCATAGCATATCCAACCTGAAAGACAAAAATTATCACCTACATTAGCATCTCATGACAAAAATCGGATAGAATAAATTGAACACTAGGAAACAATCTAGCTGCATAAGTCTAACTGATTGCTATGATATCTGAAAATGTACAAAATCTTGAAATACATATTTTGTCCATGGTATTTTCATGGATAGGCAAAGGCCACAAAACATAAGGACTGACATTTTGAGATGTCAATCACACAGAACTAAAAAACAATTGAATACCCTATAGCTCATATCTCAATTGGTTGACACACTTGAGCAAAAGACCATGTCACGTGCTGCATGGACGGATAGTCTTGATAAAACATTAAACTTACTTCCAACTTTGATTCTCTGGGTCCTCACATTTCCATTCACACCCAAGTAAACTGTTTGCAGAAAGGCATTTCTAAGATGTATAATTAGTTAATTAGTTTTACAATCAGCTACAAAATAAAGGCGGACCTCCGCGCAACAGTAAGGTTGCTTTATTGCGACCTAGTGTTGTGGGCTCGAGTTGGGGAACAGCCTATCCCCGAAGCGAGGGTGAGGCTGCATACATTATGAACCTCCCCAGACCCCACAATGGCAAGATCCTCATGCACTGGGTAAGCCCTTTTTAAACAGCTACAAACTCTGCCAATCTGTACACATCATATACTACCAATAAGAATTATTCCCAACAGCGTAGTAGCTACCTTTAAGGGGCAAAACATTTCACTCCCATTTTTAATCCCTTCCTCACTCAAGTATATCTTTCTAGAGTAGATGTGATGGGGGGCCTTAGGGAAGAAAGGAAGAATCACACAAAGGGAAGGGAGGAAATTCACACGACCAAGCATAACCACAAAGTTCACTCAAAATAATTAATTCATCATTCAAATCATTCTCCCCATGTCCATCGACTACAGCCAATATAAAGAAAATAAAGACATGAAATTAGAAACTCTATTAACATAGTATCTAGCCTAAACTAGGAAATAACCATAAAAGGAAACTAATGCAAAGGAAATAAATTCTAACTTCTACATTCAAATCTGGAAAATAAAAGGCATGAAATAAAAGACTAAATAACTACTAATTTTATTTCCAACCCTTACTGGACCAAAACCCTGGGCTGGACTAAAACCCTGGTTTAGACCGGTTCTTCTTGGCCCTTGGCTTCCACAGTCGGTCATGCTGGTCCAACCAGGTAAGTGCAGTTGTATCTGCATCAACTCTCCCCTTCTGAAAAAGAACTCAACTCTGTTGAGTTTGGATGAGGTCCAAGAATGCCGTCAGAATCGATGCGCTTGATGAGAAAAGTACCAACTGTCTTCTTGAGCCTAAGAGGGGGAAGATCATTTCCTGAAAGGAACTTCATCTCGAGGCCACAGTGTTGAAAAGAGTATGTATTCTCATAACCACAGTGCTTGGCTTTCTTGTCGAACAACCATGGGCGCCCCCAGAAGAATGTGACAGACTTTCAGAGGGAGAACATCACACTGAACCTGATCAATCAGTCCACCAATGGAATAGGTGAACAAACACCTTTCATAAATTTTCAAATTATTGTTGTTCACCCACCCAACCTTGTAGGGGTTCGGATGAGGCTCAGTTTTCAAATCCAACTCGTGAACAGCATCTTCAGCAACAACATTGGTACAACTTCCGGGATCAATCACCATATTACATAAACTGTCATTGCATCGCACCCAGGTCTGAAAGATATTGTTACGATGCCAATCATCCTCCTTGGGAATCTTCTGTGTAGTCAAAAGAGAACGAATCACATAGAACGGTTGAGGCTCACCATCACTGTCCCCATCATTGATCTCATTAGGCTCACGATCACATTCAGCCTCCAGATGTACTGTACCTGTTTTCAGTTGCTCTTCTAGTGCATAGAGTATAAAATTGTCCTCGTCAATGTATGCTAACAACCGGTTAGGACATTGATTAGCTCCAGTGTTTTAAGTATCGGTACGTATCGTACCGTATCGGCCGATACATATTGGTATCGGTCATCATTGGTACAATACTTACCGATATGCTACAGGGAATTTTTGGATAAGTTAGGCATATCGTAGTTTCGGTGTATCGTAGTGTATCGGTACCGATACATACAATACTACCCATAGTTGTCACGGCGTCAAATCGATCCAAGGCAGTGGAAGAGTGGCTAATCAATTTGATGATGAATCGCCCATTATGGCGTTGCCATGGCGGTCAAATGGCCCATGTGTCATTTTTTATTTTCCTTATTTTCTAAAGTTATTTAGTATGCTACTTTTTTATTTCCCCTCTTCTCTAAAGTTATTTAGCATGCTATAAGCCTACAATATATACCCTATAACATATAAAACCAACATTAAGTAACATCAAATCATCAGAAATCAATATAGCCCTATCAAAATCACTTTGCATTTTACAAAAAATCGACCGCCTAGTGAATCAGGGGTGACCTGACGTCCATGGCGGTGCCATGGCGACGCCTACCAGCCAGTGACGACCGCCATTTGTGAGTCACGTAAATCGTAGCACTGCCATGAAAATTTTCCGCCAAGACGCCAAATCGCCACCTTGGCGACGCCATGACAAATGATACTACCAATATGAACTTTTGAACAAACAAATAAATTCCTTTCAGTATCGGTACGTATCGATGAGTATCGGTATAGTATCGTACAGTATCGATCGATACGTACTGATAAGGTACGATACGTGTTCTTTTAAGTGAGAAATGGTCATTTTTTGGTTTTGTTTCAAAACCATCTCTCTTCAGCCTTTCCACCCAACGCTGTTAGGGATATGCCCACACTCCTATAGTTGGTTTTGATAATAGAAAACATATGAAGGTTTTTTACAATTTTCCTTCAAGTATTGTTTTGTAGAGACTTCATATCAAAGATCGATTTTGGTGAATGAAAGGAATAAATGAAGATTGAAGTCATCAAATGAAGAGTATCAACAAGTTGGCATCAATGCTTGAAGAAGATATCAAAAGAATTTAAGCTTCAAGATGTCAAGACATAAAGCTCAAAGACATGGAATTGCAAACAAGAAGAAAAGAAGATGAAGTGCCAAAGAGTGGAAGGTTCAAGTGAAGAAGAAGACCACTAGGATAGATTGGTCATTTTTAATGTAATTTGAAACTTCCACATATATATATATATATGCACTCACCACAAGCATGTGCATTGCATTATACTAGAATGACCATAGAGCATACCTTGACCAAGTATGGAGAGTCTCTAAGTGGTGAGGAACATATTAGGAAAAATGTGTTCTAGTGAAATTCTGTGAAAACCACATTAACCTGACTTAAGGGTATTTTTGATAATCTTAGAGTCGGTATCAGGAGATGAAACCCTCATAGAAGTTGTAGGAAATCAAGTCATGATTTCAACGCAACTGATTTTAGGTCATTCCGAGGTCGGACCAGAAAGTTATGATCATAACACTAACGATTGGTCAGTATGACAGGGTTCTGTCAAAACAGTCGGTCATGTTGGCGGTCGACCGGCTGGAAGCCCCGGTTGATCGGAATTGTCCAAGACCATAGATGGTCGACCAGTAAAAAGTCCCGGTGGACCGATGACTACCTGGAAGTGCCCCAACGGCTATATTTTGCTATAACGGCTCTTTCCGGTCGACTGGCTACTGATGGCGGTCGACCGATGGTCCCAGAATACAACTGTTAGAGCCTGATTTCCTACCTAAAATGCTCTCCTAAGCTCACCTATAAATACCTCTAATGCTACTCAATAAAAAACAATTAATCCCAACTTTAAAGAAGCATTATTTGAGCATTAGAAGTGAGAATTGGTCTACACCATCTCTTGAGTTCAAGTTCTTTATTTTACATTCAAGAGGAACTCAAGACCATCTACAAGTCTTCATCTACATCTTGGCATTTACATTACAAGCATCAAGAAGACTTCAAAATGTGCATTCATTCTATCATCACTACATATTTCATTTGCACCACACTGGAGGTAATTCTCTTTTATTCCACTTCTCCATTTTCTATTTTACATTAAGTCTAGACTGTACTTAGGCTTGTGTAAGGACTCTCTCATCTTTAAGAGATTGTAAGGACCTTCTTATCCTTAAAAGAGTGTTAGGTGCCTCTCTACTTGCAAAGGAGATTGTAAAGGTGCCTCTCTGCCTGTAAAGGGGATTTGTAAGGATACTCTTATCCGTGAAAAAGATTGTAAAGGTTTTCTTCCCTACCTACCGTAGTGAAAGGGAGAACTAGTGGAATACCTTACAAGAGGATTCTTGTAGGGAGTGGACTAGACTCGGATTGAGTCGAACCACTATATATCTTGTGATGTGTAATTGTGCCTATTTTACTTATTTCGAATCGTTTTTAATTTGCAATCACACTGGGAACCTATACATTGAAAAGAGTTAAAATTTCTACTAGTATAACCTATTCACCCCCCCTCTAGGTTATTTCAAACTCTTTTCTCCATCTCTCTTCTTCTTTTCCCCTTGATTCAAAGCATTGAAAACTCCAATTGAAGGATTGAAGGAAATATTGTGGATTTGCATCTTGCAAGCAAGGAAAAAAGTTCTTGTTCTTGAGGAACCATCTCTTGAATAGTAAGTTCTTGTACATTTACACACTTTTTTCAACTTTATGCTAAAATTATCAAGTTTTTTTACAAATCTAAGATTCATCATACTTAGAATCACATTTTTTGCATCATTATCACATGAAATCGCTAGATTTATAAGGATTCAAATAAGGGTTTCAATTTTTTTTCAAATTTCTTAGATCTACTCATGCTCAATGGTTAAAAATGTTTAGATTTTTTATATGTTATATAAAAACAAGTATTTTACAACTTCTACGAAAATTTTTTATTTTTCTCAAAAATTTGTATTTTTTTTTAATTCTGAAATTAACTAAAAAAATAAAAAGAAGAAAAATACAAAAAAGAAAAGAAAAGAAAAGAAAATGTAGTTCATTCAATTCTTAAAAATAATGTTTTAACTTATAGTTACTAAATACATGATTTGAAATGAAACCCACACTTTTTCCCCAGAAAAATGAGAGTTTAAATTTTTTTTCTATTTCTTAGATCTATTCAAATTTATTAGTTCACAATATGTGGATTTTTTATATGTTCTTTAAAAACAATTAATCTTCAACTTCTATAAAAAATTTTAATTTTTCTAAATATTTTTTATTTTTTTTATTTCAAAAATTAATTAAAATACTAAAAAAATACAATTTTTTTAGAAAATTCAGTTCATTTTATTTTTTAAAAAAATTATAAATTACTTGGCCAATGACCATGATGCGAAATTATATGCACATTTTTTCCCAAAAAAGTGTGTATTTCAATTTTCAAGTTTATGTAAATTAGGAAAAAGACAAAAAAATCTTTTTTTTTTTCTTTTCTTTGGATGCATTTTGTTTTAGTTTCTAAAAAAATGCTATTATTTACTAAATACTAAATCAATAAATATGCATATTAAGTTTCATTATGTATTTATGTAGGAAGATGGCGCCTCAAGAACAGTCTAGGGATATTGGATGGGCTACAGCCGAGAAAGTACAAGGCAATAGATTGTGGACAAAATGCAACTACTCTGATACTACCCACCTAGGAAGTGGAATTACTAGATCAACATTTGGTTGGAGGATTTCTAATGTTGCCGAGTGTACAAAGTGCCCAAATGAAGTAAGCAAAGCAATGAGGAAGCACTTAAGTGGAAGTAGAGATAAAGCAAAAAAAAACTGTTGAAGATGAGGATAGATTGGTTGAGAATCTAAGGGATCATGAGGATTATGAAGGATCCGATATGGAGGCAGAGGATGAAGATCAATAGCTTGCACGAGCGATGCATATTTCAAGGGAGGAAGCAAAAGAAAAACAATGGATAGCAGAACAGCTAAGAAGAAGACAATCTGTAGGACCTAGACATGGTGGCCCGATGATTTATGAACAAGGTTCTGGCTCTAGAAGTCGTCCAAGTGTAGATATTGCATGCTCTGTGAAGGGCATGTTTGATAAATTCGCCTCCAGTGGTAAAGGCAAGGGGAAAAAGAGCCCAGAAATTAGAGATATGAGAAATGTACCATACAAACATCATGATGAAGGGCAACAAAGGATTGAAGAGGCTTTGCAACCAAAGACATTGAGTAAGAAAATTGGGAAAGCAATCTCTAGGCGGTTCCACAGTTCTATGATTCCACCTCACAAAGCCAAAGATCCGTACTTCAAGGCTATGGTCAAGGAGATTTAGGCATGTGGGAAAAATGTGAAGCCACCCACACCTCATGAAATTGCTGGGTCATACTTAAATGCTATTGTGAAAGAGGTGGATGAATATATTGAAGAGTTTAAATACAAGTGGCCTGAATATGGAGTGACCATCATGTGTGATGGGTGGAGTGGACCGACTAGGATGTCTATCATCAATTTTCTCATATATTGTGATGGGAAAACATATTCCATAAGTCTTTCAACGCATCCTCAGATATCAAAGACTCAATGTATTTGTTTAAATTAATGGATGAAGTTGTTCAGAACGTTGGGTCAGATAATGTTATCCAGATTGTGACTGATAATGCCGCCAATTTCAAAAAGGTTGGTATCTTACTTATGGTGAAGTATCCCACCCTATATTGGACACCTTGTGCAGCCCATTGTATTGATTTGATGTTCAAGGACATTAGTGAAATGAACAAAGTGCACACATTGGTTTCTAACGCCAAGATGATCACCAACTTCATCTACAATCACAGCTGGGTGTTGGCATTGATGAGAAAGTACATAAAAGGAGACTTGGTGAGGCCCACAACAAAAAAGTTTGCAACAAATTATATTGCACTTGATAGTCTTCAAAAATGGAAGGAAGGGTTGGTTAAGTCATTCACCTCTAATGAGTGGTTCAGTAGTAGATATGCAACCACTGAAATTGAAAAAGTTGTTCAAGACCTAATCACCTCAACAAAGTTTTGGGAAAGGGTATACCGACTTACTAAGATTATGCAACCACTATTTGTGATACTTAAAGTAGTTCATGATGATAAGGCACAGATGATAAGTGCATTGTATGGAAGTTGTCAAACAGAAGATAAAAGAGGAGAACCCAAAGTCATTAAAGGCATTTTTTAAGATTATAAATCGTCAATGGGAAACTAATTTGGTTCAAGACCTTCATTGGGCAGGTAATTTCTCAATTAAATTTATAAATGATTTTATTAGCAATTTAATATACTTAATCGTTAACAATAAATAATATGTAACCATGTGCAGCCTATTATTTGAATCCGGTTCTTCACTACACAAACAATTTAAGGTTTAGGAAAGATTTGATGGAATCTTTGAAGGATGTTATCAGGAAGTTAGCTCCGAATATTGATTCGGCCAAAGATGCAGTTGAAGAGGTTAGTAATCTACAAAACTTAAATATTGATTAATATTTAATACATTGAGTGGCATATTATATGTTAATACCTTTATAGGTGAAGCACTTCTAGGAGGCCACTCGTGGGTTTGCTGATCATTAGCCACCCGTGTTAGAGGAACACAATGCCTTGGTAATTTAGGTTTAATCAGCTATCCTTGTATATCAAATCATTTCAAACTCCTAATGTTGCAATTATCTTTGTACAGCTGATTGGTGGCTGAACTATGGATGGAGTGCTTCAAACTTGAGGCCAATCTCAATGAAAATATTATCATGCACAGCATCCTCAAGTGGTTGCGAACGTAATTGGAGTATGTTCGGATTGATACACACCAAATCTCGGAATCGTCTGAGTTATGAGAAGCTGGAGAAGCTAGTGTATGTGCACTACAACATGAAATTGAATATGAAATATTTAGAATTGGAGAAATTAGGGGATGATATTGATGTCAACCCAATTGACATCACCCACATACTCGACGAGGAAAATCCAGTTAGGGGATGGATTGAGGACACTGAAAAGGTTTTAGTGATGGACAAATTATCTGAAGATCGACGAGAAACCACACCTTATCCCATTATAGAGGACCTCATTAGAGATATGGGATAAGGCTAAGTTTTGTTGTTGTTTGTTGTTGTCATTAGAGATATAAATGAAGATTTTAAAAATATTGTTAATGAAACCCAAGCACCATCAACTATGCAAGAGGATGATGATAGCTCCGATGATGGCAATATCAGGAGGACGAGATCAGGTGTTACATATAGTGTAACTCAACCAGATAGTGATGATGATGATCAAAACAAGGATGGTGCCGATGATGATGATAATAATGACGATGATGATGATGATGATGACAATGGTGATGGTGATGGTGATGGTGATGGTGGTGGTGGTGGTGATGGCCAAACTTATGTACTGGTACATTTCACAGAGGAGGTTGCTTTTACACATGCAACCCAAGATAGTCATCATGGTGCTCAGACACAACCAAAGTCTTATAGTCGGAGGGGCGATCCCACAACCTAAGTGCTACTGATGCATTGATGAGTAGCATGGAGTCAATGAGTATTAGTTTAGATCCCGCTGGTTCCTCATCCAGACAAGGACACCATGTATCTTCAGATGCATCTTCAGACTATGGATATGGGACTTATGCAGGACAATCATTTGCCAATCCAGAGTAGTACAAAAGTTCAGATCACGCTGGTTCCTCATCCGAACATGGACACCATGTATCTTCAGGTGCTACTTCAGGCTATAGATATGAAACTTATGCAGGACCAACATTGGCCACTCCTGAGTAGTACAAAAGATTCTACAATGAATGGTAGACCCACTACCATAAATATTTCGACTGGGGTAAATATTATACCTATATTCGACAAGTGCAAAACATCATCTTAGTTGCTCCTATTGAAGAAGTTCCTAACCAAGGATTTGAAACACCACGACACTCTTCATGGCACTCATCACAGTGGCAATGGCAATGAGAAAAGAAAAAACTATAAGAAACCTCATCATTTTGAACATTTTCAACTCAATATACTTGTCTATCAATATGATACCCTCTACTTTAGTATTTATGCATTCTACATGTTATATATAACTTTTTTTAACTATTTTTTATACAAAAGTGTATAAAAATGTGTTTCTTGTCCATTTATGTGCGTATCTTAGCGTATCTCCAATACGATACAATACCTAGGGGTGTCAATCCTGAGCCCGCACCTGTAGGCCCGACCTAGCTTGACTCGCTTAAGGCCCAACCTGAACCCGCCTAGCCCGTTTATTAAACGGGCGTTTACGGTGCAAAGTTGTAGCCCGTCGGGTGCCCGATCAGCTTGACTCACTTAAGTAGCCCGTTAGAACCGACTCACTTAGCCCGACCGACCCGACCCCCTTTAGAAAAATGTTTAAATTGTAAATACCTATTCTAACACTAATACTACAAAATATGAGTAATGCTTAAATTGTAAATACCTTTTCTAAGAATCTTATCTTTCTAAATCCTAAGAAAAATGCTTAAATTGTAAAACCAATAGCTTTATCCGCTTAAAAAATGATTTTAGGGTAGGCCCGTTTAGAGCCTGTTTAGAACTGAATAGGCCCATAGCCCGTTTAAGGTAGTCCGATTAAAGCCCGACACCGACTGGCCCGATTACAAACCATACTATGCCTCCCCAAACCTAGGCACGGTGCAAGGATTTCACACCACCAGGTCCTATTAGGCCCGATCAAGACCGGCCCGGCCTGACCGATTAACACCCCTAATGATACCCTCCGATACGTATCTTAATTTTGACCGACCGATATGGCGACCGATACCGATACTTTAATCCTTGATTAGCTCCATGCCCATACCCCTTGCATTGGAAACATTGAATAGCATCCTTTGGAAATACTAAGTTCCTATCATAACCACGCTGAGATGAGTATGAATGATTAGGCCGTGAAGATGACATGTCTGAATTACGTTGAGGTGGAGAATACGGCCAGCTGGGTTGTGAAGATGCCATAGATGACGCACTAACTTGTGGTCTGCTGATTGACTTTTCCTGTGGGGATGACTGTGGCTGAATATAACTAGAACCCCTAGGAAAAACATCTGTAAATGGCCTCCGATTGTATGAGCGTTTCAGACTTTCCTCAACCTGATATGCTACTTGTACAACATGTTCCATTGTAGGCAGTTGGCTAGAGGCAACGGCAACACTAAGTTGAGGGTGCAACCCATTGCAGAATTGTACCACCAATACTTCTTCATCCTATGCAAAATCAGAATGAGTGGCCAAATAATAAAATCTAGCAACATACTCTTCAACGGTCAAATTCTCCTGTTTCAACTATACAAACCTGAGATGCATGCGTTGCTTGTAATCAGAAGGCAAGAATCTCTGGTTCATAACTTCATGCATTTCATCCCAAGTAGTGACTAAACTAATACCTCGGGTTCGGTTCTGTTGTTGTTGCTTGATCCACCAGACTCAGGCCATGCCTTTCAGTTTGGCCTCTGCAAATAGGATCTTTCGGGCCTCAATCAACCCGTACCATCTGAAGAATGTCTCTAAGCTATGAATCCAGTCAAGGTACAGTTCTGGATTGTTGTCTCCATAAAAATCAAGGATGTCCAATCTTGCTGCTCTTTCTGCTCCATCATCATATCTACCAATTCCATATGGTGGTGGAGGTGGTGGTGGTGGTGGCGGTGGCGGTGGCGGTAGCGGTGCATGATGTGGTGGCGGTGGCATAGTTTTTAAGGCATTGCTAAGGCGTCGTCTTACCAGCGCCTTGGTGTTGATGCGGTCTAAAGATGATAAGGCAGTGCTCCGCCTTATGTGAAGTGGCGCATTATGAGTTTTTTTTTTTCTTTTTTTAACACATTTTAAAATTACTTGATGAAGATTCCAAATATAGATTTCTTATTGGTAGGTGTATGGTTTTGTTAACACTTGAGATGTATGGGATCAGCTTTACTCCACTAAAAATAACCAAAACAAACAAAACAGAAACACGATTCACAAACAGGGTTTGGATTTTGTCAAGGATTTTAAGAAAGGGCTTTGAGAAGGAATCAAGGAACAAAAAAGAACCACTGCTCCAGGCCACCATTTTGCTCCGGCAGCGGTGAGCTTCATTCTTCTTTGACAGGAGTACAAATATAGTGGATGACCTTAGGGCTTAGGCACTCATTTTGGCATCATAGACGTAAGTATAATAAATACTTGTATTTTTTACGTCTTCTTTTCTTTATATTTATAATTTTGTTTCATAATTATGTATATATTATATGTTAATATGTTATGATGATTGATGATTGATGATTGATGAAGATGAACTTAGTTTATTCACTTTATTGATTTGTTTTCTTGATGAATATCTTACATTGGTATGAATATGAACATTTAGTATTTATTTTAACATATGAGTAATAGGATTCAACTAGGATTGGTTTTATAAAAAAATTACACAGGAACGCTTTAGTCAATAAGGCAACGTTTTATGCTCGCCTTATCACTAAGGCACTCCGAAAGACCCTCAAACGCCTT
>NC_056558.1:25170211-25284999 GCF_013358625.1 Macadamia integrifolia
TTTTTTTTTTTTTGTTCTTCTTAGATCGGGGGTTCCAACAGGTTGAAGGGATGGGGTTGGGGTCTCAGTTGGGACGATGGATAAAAGAGTTTTTTTTCTTTTTCTTTTTTTTTTTTTTGGCTGACAGAACTTTGAAGAGGGGTTCGATCACAGGAAGGAACTTGGGAGAGAAAGAGGATGGAAGTGAGACAAGGGGATCGATTCTGGTTCTCTGGACAGAATCCTTCTTTTTTTTTTTAATTTCTCAGTCCCTGTAGGAACCAGAACAAGGAATGAGAATGGAAGAAGAGAGATGGAAGGGAAGTGGATGGGGATCCTTCGCTTTGATACCAAGTTGATGGGGGGCCTTAGGGAAGAATCACACAAAGGGAGGGGAGGAAATTCACACTACCAAGCATAACCACAAAGTTCACCCAAGATAATTAATTCATCATTCAAATCATTCTCCCCATGGCCATCGACTACAGCCAATATATAGAAAATAAATACATAAAATTAGAAACTCTACTAACACAGTATCGAGCCTAAACTAGGAAAAAACTATAAAAGGAAACTAATGCAAAGGAAATAAATCCTAACTCCTACATACAAATCTGAAAAATAAAAGGCATGAAATAAAATACTAACTACTAATTTTATTTCCAACCCTTGTTGGACCAAAACCCTGGGCTGGACCGGTTCTTCTTGGCCCTTGGCTTCCACAACTGGTTATGCTGGTCCAACCAGGTAAGTGCAGCTGTATCTGCAGTTAAGATTGTTCAATTGGATCAATCAGGCTTCAGAAGACTTCATTTTGGCCAATGGTTGGATTCTATAGAGTTGGGACAAAGCTGAGTTAGACCTTGGGTTTCTAATTTTGGGGTTTTATTGATGTAATGGGCCTAATTTATAAGCCCACAAATGGGGGTAAAGTTAGTACACGGGATTAGTAGTTAAGTGTTTGAGTTACGTTAGAATACTTAATAGCTAAATAAAATTAAGTTTTGAATTTATTTACTTTTTGAGTGTTTCAGTGTGATTAGGAGTTCTTTCATGAACCAAATTAGAAATTTTAGGTCCTTATATTTGTAATACACCCCCTATAATTGCATTGGAGCAGCATGCATGGATTCTAATCCAATTCCAATTCAAATTAGCCGGAATCAAATTTTCATGTCCAAGGAAAAGAAATCTAGAGAGTAAAATAAAGACTTCAGACTACGCTCTCTGCCTACCCCTAGCTCCCCATGGTCGACCAGCATTGAGTGGTGCTACCACCATCTAGGAACCCTTCTCCTCCCATCTCCTTTGCTAACTATCTCTCCCTTCCCCTTCTATTGGCCCTTCTCCTTCTCACGGAGGCTTTTCCTAGTCCTCCCTTTGCGGACTATACACATTGTCTGTGGCGATGGACTCCCTCTGCACTTCATGCACCCTACTACCATCAACTCCTCCAAAGTAGTCTGACATGAATCTAGTCTTCTTGTTAACAAGGCAAGGAAGTGGGAAAATGGCCTTGTTAGGCACTTAATCAACAGCCACCCTTATTTTCCCATTGTTAAATCTTCTATTCCAAACAATGGAAAATACAAGGAAGATTAAAGACATACCTTTTGGACATCGGCTTTTTCATGTTCAAATTTTCAGATGAAGGAGACATATCGCATGCTCGAAGGTGGCCCTTCGAATGTTGGTCGAGAGCTAATTCTCCTCAAACAATGGAATTACTACCTCCAACTCAATAGCCTTGACTTAAGCTCCATCCCCCTCTGGGTCTCTCTGCCTGGTTTAGAGTTGCATTTTTGGTGCAAGGATAGGCTGAGTATCGTTGGATTAGTCCTTGGGAAACCTCCCTATTCTGATGGGAGGACAAAGAAGCAAGATATATTAGCCTTTGCCAGAATATATGTAGGTCTCTGTTGATTCTCCCTTGCCATCCTCCATTCTGGTTGTAGTCGATGAAAGCTACTCTTTCAGTCACACAGTCTATTGCAACTGGTCACAACCACACTACACCTCCTATAAGGTGTTCGGTCACCCCTCTAGGAAATGTCCGGCTAACCTTGCAGCTTATCCCAAACACCATCAAACCCTTGCTCCAAAATCCCTTCCCCAACCCCCTTAAGATCTAACAGTTGCAAATCTTCCTTTCCTGCAATCTACCCCTTGTTCTATAAATCTAGAGTTTGGTCTTCAAGCTTCCATCACCTCCCTTTATCCCCCTCCTCCCCCCGCCATCGCCACCTCTCACACCATCATTCCCTCCCCCCATTGTGGTCGTCGTTGTAGTCAGGTGAGAAAAAATGACTATCGGCGAGCCTAGGCTTCTAACTCTCCTCAGGGCATGTGCCTATTAACCCCATCATATCGCTAGTCCTTTATACTCCTGGGACAGATTGCCTCGATCAATTCCTAGCCTTAAGTATTGTGGATGTTAGTGCTGACCCTGAGTAGACTACAACATCTGCCACCATCACTTCTCCACTCTTTTGTTGTCCTCTGCCAGCACCTCTGTCATCGAGCCTCCAAGTCACAATTTTGCTTCATCCTTCAATCCATCAGTCAATAGCCTTGCTAGGACCACTGGTTTCAACTAATTCTCCTCTCTACAAGGCGATAATGCCTCTCTGATCTTCACTTTTGTAGTCAAATAGTTGCCATCCCCTTCGCCTGAGGAGTTGACTCTCCTTGCAATCGTTCCCTCTCCTCCACATCAATCTTATGGTCAACATCGCCATCTGACCCCTTCTGCGCCTTTGATGGCTTCTTCTCCCTTTACGCCTTCCATAGTTGTCAAGGCATCATCAAGGCGACGACTAGGTGGTCTGCCCAGAGCCTAGGCAACAGCTGCCTTATTGCACTGCATGTCGCATTGTGTTTTAGCACTTATTTATGCCAAAAATCATTTACTTAAGATATTATTCATAAATAAGAAAATACCCCGTATTTAAATCCAATAAAAATAGTTTAAAATCAAACTCCAAAAGGATAAAAAGTCAAACCCCCCGGGTCCAAGAACAAAAACTGGATTTTGGTTATAAGGGTGATTTTCAACTTTTAACTGCTAGGGTTTTCCTCAATTATGAAAACTTTATAAATCCTATCAAGTTAAAATATTACTAATAAACAAAAGTCTGGTAAAATAATCTTTCGTTTTTTCATTCAAGAGATTTTAACAACATTCACATACTTTAATAAGTTTGACCGGAGCATAACTTTGTCATTACAACTCAGATTTAAGTAATCTTAGACTTGTTGGAAAGTTGGTATTACGTTATACTTAAAACAAAAAGTTTCATGTAAAAATAAAATCATTCGACCAGTTAAACTTATTATAGAACTAGAGCATTTCTCTAAATGTTGATTTTTTATGACTTAATGTGACTTAGTGTTGATTTTTAATGACTTGATGTGGCTAAATTTTAATTTTTAATGACTTGATGTGGCTAAATTTTGATTTTTAATGAGTTGATGTGGCTTAATTTATGATCCAAGGTATATGTAGCTTACTACATAATGTTAGAAAACAGGAAAAATAAAAAATATCACTTGGCCGCCTTGTTCACCTTAAGGCAGGAGCCTTCTCACCTAAACGTTTAGACAACCCTCCAACGCCTTGGTTCACCTTGGCGCCATGACAACTATAGCGCCTGCTCCCTTTTCGTAAGTTACACCTCTGCAAGTGTGGGAATAAATCCCTCAATCCTCCCTCCACTCTCTTGCCCCTCCTTATGCTAAGACTGTGGTGGTCACCCCTTCCATCATCATCCCCTCTCCGCCTCTCATCCCTACTGGCCTTGATGGTCTAGCCTCTCTGCTTGGCCCATTAATCTCTAATGTCATTCCTATTAGCTGCATGGCCCATTCCACGTTCCCTGGTTCCTCTGGCCCATCTCATTTGGCCCTCCCAATTTTGCCCCTGGATTCTGCCCTTGGGTTGGTCCCTCCTATTCCCCTAATCAATGACCATCTCTCTCCTTTTAGACCCCTCCAACCTCTTATTGTCCCTCTTCCCCCCACTTTTTGTTTAGCACTATCGCGACACTAACTCTCTTCCCAAGAAGCGGCCCTACCAAGACGATTCCTTCCCAACAATAAGAAGATTTTGCCTCTCAGCAAGGATATCTAAGACCATGTCCTTTTTCATGATTCAGTGGGCCATTATGTATTTTCAGCCTTCTCCTAGACAGCCTTTTTTTTTTTTTTTTTTGTGGTTGGGGGTCTAGTTGCACGTTATAGTCAAGCCTTTCCCCCTTTTTGTGTAGTGGTTGATTGAAGCTCTTCCCACTTTCCTTCTGCAGGCCCCTCCCCTCTCCTCCCCACCGCCCCAAATTTTGTATAAGCAAGGCCATGCAATTTGTTTATGCTTTGTTCGTTCTCTCCCACCTGGTAATTATTTTTTATTCATTAAAAAAAAAAATACACCCCTCTCGATTAGAGATGTTTGAATAAAGAATGTGAGTTTTTTTAAGAGTTTTGGTGTTATTGAGCAATGCATATAGGATTGGTATCTCAAACCTGAATTCTTCTCTTCTCTTCTTCCTCCCAAGAAGATCAATCTCATCTCTTTTCTCTCCCCTTCTATCATCTGATTTCTTTTCTTACCAATGCAATTGATTCTTTTATCTCAAATTTGAGAACAGATTTGACGATTGGGCCTACTTGCATCCGAGATCCACACTCCAGATTTTTAGATTGTGTTATGCTATCAGAGCTAAACTTGAAGCCTCATTACACTCCAAGAAAGTCTGCAAATGGGATTTTGTGATCTCCAAATAAGGCTTCTTGAACTTAAGACAGGTTGTCAAAATATTGTTGATGATACTAATCACTTCTGTGATGAGATGTCAAACATGATAGAAGCTTCAGATGATGGATCAAAGGTGGTAGAAAAGGTGGACAACAAAAGTCACGATTAAGATTGAAGCTGAGGAATTGATCAACACTCCAATTGTAAATGTGAAACCCCACGATCAAAATCCAATCAGATAGGTATCATTATGATAATCAAGAGAGCATGACTGTTGATCATGGGATATGTTGGATCATTGCCCCATCAAAGCAAATGATCGTGGATGTCAATTAAGGGGTGTTGATTCTCCCATTTTACAAAACTAGAAAGTGAGTGTTTCTCAACATCAGGAAAATTGATACAGTTAAATTGTCAAATTGGTTCAACCAGACCTCATAAGATTCTGGCCCATGGTTGGATTCTATGGACCTTGAGCTTCTTATTTTGGGGTTTATTGATGTAATGAGCCTAATTTATAAGTCCATAAAATGGGGACAAAGATAGTATTAGTAGTTAAGTGTTTGAGCTAGATTAAAATACTTAATAGCTAAATAATTTTATGTTTTGAGTTTATACTTTATTGAGTGTGATTAGGATTTCTTTTATGAGCCAAATTATGAATTTTAGGTCTTTATATATGTAATACACCTTCATCAATCAGAGATGATTTGAATAAAGAATGCGAGTTTGTTTTGAGAGTTTTAGTGCTTTCGAGCAGTTCATCTGGGATCAGTATCCAAACCTGATTTCTTCTCTTCTCCTCTCTTCTTCCATATATTTTCTCTCTTCTTCCTCCCAAGAAGACCGATCTCTTCTCTCCTCTCTCCCCTTCCATCGATCTGATTTCTTTCCTTACCAATGCAATTGCTTCTTTTATCTCAGATTTGACGATAGATTTTATCATTGGGCCTACTTACATCTGAGATCCATAATCTGGATTTTCAGACTTCAATGAATTTAAAGTTATTTCCTCCTGAAATGGATTCTTGTCAAATAGCATATTAACCATTTAAAATTTTCTTGATCGGTTCATTTTCTAGACCAATCATCTCTGAAGTCTCTGCATTTTAAGATGCACATTGAAACTTAGCTGCAATGCCAAACCCAAGCCCAGAAAAGGAGGAAGGTGGATGCATCAAGTTGGCGGCTGCATTCAAAAATTTGATCAAACCTTTCTAGTTGGGATCCTGATAATTCATTGTGATGGCTCCCAATAGAGTGGAGTGATGGAAGAGGATATATCTAGCCAACCCATGTTATTTGGATAAGATCAAACTTGGTGAATATATTTTGAGCATAGTAGTCAAGGCATTGCCTAGACGTTAGTCGCCTAGGTGCCCTTTGCTGGAAGGGCACCCTGGTCGCCTGGCGCCTTGTTGGTGTCGCTTGTCTTTTCCCTCAGCCACTGCCTTGGACCACCTTGTCGACGTGACAACTATGATTTTGAATGATTTTTAAGCATGCATCACTAAGAAGTTGTAAATATTATTCCCATTATATAGCATGAGCATGGTTCAAGAACTCGGTCAAAACCAACAAAATTTCGCCAGTTTCGACTGTATCCCTAGGGGTCGGAACGATATGTCCTGTGACTTTTAAAAGACACAGGTTTCGACTATGTTTCAACCAAATTCGACGAAATTTCCCATGTTTTAGTCGAAACATGGGAAATTTCGACCAAACCAATTGGTTCGACCCTTTCAGTGGAACCAGGTCCTATATAAGTTAGTTTGAAAAGAAACCCAAGCCTTCGTTAGCAGAATTCGACCCTTTCTTCTTAGTTTTTTCTTCTAGGAGTGGGAAACTTGGGGAAACAGTGGAGATTTCCATTTTTTGCCTAACAAAGTTGAATCTCATGGTGGTTCTTACTTCATCTACATAAGAAAGAAAGCTTGGACCAAAAATTTAAGTCCCAACTTCCCCAAAAATCATTTTTTTTATAGGACATACTTGGAAATAGAGTAGAATTATGTAAATTTTTTATATGTTACTTAGGAGGACTGGATCTACGCATTCACAGTGGCCGATTTTTTTTTTGCATGTTAATGCTTTTTTTTTTCTGTTTTTAAAAATGCATTTAACTACAACATATTTCAGTCAACAACTTAGCGTAATGATTGCCGAACCTTTGGTTCACCACACAAGTGTGACTTTATGTTTTTTTTTATGAAACTAATGATGTGAGTTAGAAATGTTTAAAATAGGATGTACATAAAAAATCAGGCAAAAAAATACATTATTTGGGGGTTGAAACCTAAATTTCCACCAAACAAGGAAAAATTCCCTGGTTTCCTCGAAATTTCCCAGATTTCAACCGAAATTTCGGTCTCCCCAAGGCTCGAAACCTAGTCGAAACCCGATACCTTGAACTTTGAGCATGAGTAACACTTCTATCATTCTTGACCATCAGTTGAATGATGCTAATTGAAACAATTGATGCATTAATTACAAGATTTAATAAATCCACACTGCAGCTCATATCAAACATAGCCTTCACTTTAACGACATGCATAATCTAATCAATTAATTTAAGTTTGGTATTTTCATATTGATAACCCTTAAGGTATCAAATGATTTGTAACCCTACTTTTTTACCCTTTTGCATAATCCACTTTTTTTCCAAAGTGGGTAAATACTATCATTTTACAAATGCATTTGAAAAATTTGTATGACAATGACAACAGCTTTTGAGAATGATATAACGATAAGTCACTTTCAAATTAATTTTAAAAAACCTTTTTATAAAAAGAATGTGTCAAGTTCTAAATACACCTATAAATACACATATAGAGGTGTCATTTAAACAGTCCCTTTAAGAATTGGTCCAACTACTTAGCATTGGCATGGTAAACTGATCAAAATGGCAGAAGGTGATAGATACCTGGACATGCTGAAGAAAGCATTGGGAGGGACAGATTCCGTCCTTCAACATCAGTTGAATAATGTTGTTTGAATCTTGTCACAAATTCATTACAAGCTTCAATAAGTGATAAATCTCTACTGCAGCTTATATCAAATACAGCTTTTGCACCCAATGACTTGAAGAAGGTCGTGAGTTTCCTGAAAACCTGCAAATTGGAAAAGAACAAATTATTTGCAGATATTTTTCCCCCGAAGAAATATGCAGAACTCACGGTAAAAGGTCCACAATATCTAATGTACCCTTTTCCATGAAAGCAAAGAAACCAATATGATGTAAGCTGTCACACTATCTTACCTGGAGTGGAGAAAGACCAAACTGAGCAGCTAAAGAAGCCCTTGATTGTGAAGAAAGAGAGACAATAACAGCCTTCCCGGACTCTAGATTAGAAAGGAACTCCTCCAAACTTTGCTTCTCAAGCATTACTGTCTCTGCAGAGGTTATGCAGCCACTGTGTTACAGGAGAAGATCACTTATCAGCCTTAAATTACAATATGGTGACAAGCTATTTTGTAAAGTAAGGAACTGACAAAGAAAAACAAAATGCACATGAACTGGTCAAAAAGTATACTACGCATTGTAAAAAAAAATGCCAAATGTTGGATCATTAAATATCATCTGTTTATGCATTTCTGTAAGACTACTAAATTATCTTCAAATATTTGCAATTTATATGGAAGTAAGTAATTAAGGAAGTAAAATGAATGGAGAAGACACCAGAGAGGCCGTAAACATTCTGTTCTGCAGGTTCTATTACAATGTCCTCCAGGCTTCCCCCCCCCCCCCAAAAAAAAAAAAGAAGTCAATCTCACCAAGAGCTGTACTACTCATAAGTTTTAAAAATGAACATATCACGTTCGAGAGATCGAAGATTCAATTCTATCTAAACTAAACAATTCTGAGCGCAGTCACCTACCACCTGACAACGAGGACTCATCTTCACTACTAGCACCATCCTGCTCTAGGAAAACCCGCTTTGAAACCACCTTGAGAAAGAGACTTTCAGGTGACCGGTTTCATCTAAGGATTAGGAAAGAAATGGCAGAGAAATCAACCTCTCGGATGCTGTCTTCCTTCATTCTCTTCTCTTGGGGCAGAATGCAATGTCTCAAAAAGGTCTTGACCCATTAGAAAGGCGGTTGAAAAGCGACTTTCTTTGTCATTCTCCTTCTGTAAAAGGGGGTTCTCATTTGTGGAGTGGACTGGAATTTTTGCTCGCAATGAACATGAGTGAACCTGACACCTTTCTATCTTTCTTTTATCTGGAAGTCAGGTAAAAAACTTAGGAACAACGCACGCAAACATTGAATGCCTCAGTGGTGGTTCTTTGTTCGGTACTTTAACTAAATGGACAAGACCGTCTTCAACTTCCTTCGAAAACAAGTAAAAGAGAAGAGAGTAGGTGCACTTCCATGCATGCCAATATATGAATAAAAAGCTCTACAAGAGAAGGGACCAGGGCAAGCTGAGCAGTTTCTCCTTTCCACTATTGACTGACTGATTCCAGGACCTGTCCTTATATACGACCATCTTCTTTTAGTTTAGTTGCTACCCTATGGTTGAGTGCTTTGTTTTGCTAGTTACGCGCGAGCTCTTTCTTCGCTGCTTCTCCTGGTTGCCTTCTTTTCTTTCGTGCTTGCTTATGGCAGGCCCTTACTGAGGGGTGGGTTGAAAACGTTGGATCGACTGACCCTTTCATCGTCGGTTCATTCAGTGGCTCATTCGCAGGGCATTTGAGTTTGCTAAGAGGCCCACGGAGCGGTATAAGCCCTATCAATCCACCCGGGAAAAGAGTTGAAAGCTGCTACTTTGACCATTTAGGAATCTTTTTTTTTTTTGCTTGAGCGGCTTTCAAATCTTACCTTTAGCAACGGCAGGAGTCTATCGTAGTGCAATACCTTTAACAGCCCTTAAAGTGTGCGAGTGGCCTCCGAAGGACTAATACTAATAAGGTAGTGAGATTGAAAGGTCCGAAGGACTAAACTTCACCCAGTACGCAACTCGGTTTTCCGCCTAAACGATCCTAGCATACGGAAAAAAAAAGTTCATTAGTCCTATCTCTCAGGGAAGGGAGGAGCATAGAACTATGTTGATCCCCATGAATGTTGCCTCATCCTTCTCTATTGGAAAGGCAGGTTGCATCTTCGGCCAGGACCCAGGTTGTGGAGAAGCAAGACCAGCTTGCCCTCATCTGGAAGTATTGCACATCCCTCCTTCAAACTTGAAAGGCCACAGAAGGTGATTGAAAGCAATGGGGGAGGCACTAACCAATAAGAGGGGGATCTCACCACAACATTACACCGGGTTACCGCCACTAGAAGTTTCTTAATTGTAAACTGGAACTGGTGAATCGACAACCAAACAAAAAAGGGAGAGAACGCATCAAAGTTGGAAGGGCAACGGGGCGACCGAGGTGCATCGAAGGTGCCGGCCGGGCGGCTAGGGATCAAATCTTTGGAACAGGGGCTGGGTGGGCCGTACGACCGGCGGACCTTTCACTCAGAGCTCTTTCTCAGGGGTTCTCCCTCACACGGGGCGGGGTGGACCGGTGCAGCACGGGTAAGATCTTCACGGGCTGGGCTTTCTCACTAATTCCTACGAAAATCTCTTTCTCTTCTCCTTCCCCACTTTCTCTATTAGTATCCTCCCCCAAAAGTGGATCCCTTTGGATGACTTGCAATCGGTAGTCATTCTAATCAGTGGTTGGTACAGTGTGTACCGGGTAAGGTGGTTCGATAGTGACCAGTTCGTATCCTCTTGCAAAAGGTGCGTGCAAAAGAAATTATAGACACTAATACAATTAGATTAGCTCTTCATAGACAAACTTGGGATTTGCGAGCCCGTATAAGACCCGCTTCGGAGCATGGCATCCTTTTCTATCAGATAGGAAGGGCTGTTGCACAAAATGTACTTTTAAGTAATTGCTCCATCATAAATCCTATATCTATCTATTATCTCGGTGCCTTCCTACTTTCCTTACCGCTCCGTGGGCCCCAATTCTTGCTTTTGTTCATCAAGATTGGGTTGGTGTGAAGTTAAGATCAAAAGCTAACTACGGTCTCTTTCTTTCTCCATTTCTGTATCCAGTCGTGAAGAAAAGGAGAAGTCAAATCACGTAATCATAATTGCATAGATAATGAGAATCACAGTTGCTTGACTTTGTTAAGTTAGAGGCGTGTATCGAGAAACCTCCGCCCAATAGAGCCTAGCCCACTTTCCCTCCATTAGAGGTGGAGTGACTTCCTATCCTCCCCTATCTGTCGAGCTGATCGTAGACCACCCTCTCTCAAAGCCAATATATATGTTTCACATACCCCTGTCTGTCAATCAGAACTTTGGTTGCTCACCAGTAGACAGAATCTGGAGTACGCCCGGTTGTCCATTACCTGTCCGTGCTCCGATACACATAGGGTGCTTCAACCAGGTCCCAATCTTGATCTACTGCGCCTGGACTGGATCAGTTCAATCGAATCAACTAAATCCAGTATGCTCTTTATGATCTCGGCTCATGATTCAATTGCTATGTATTTAGCTATTGAGCCTCAAAGTTTATGTTTTTATGTGATTGCAGCATCAAAAAGAAAGTCTGAATTTTCCACGGAAGCCGGCTCGAAATATTTGATCTTAGGTGCATTTCCCTCTGGAATATTATTGTTCGGGTACGACCAAACAACTACCGATATCTAAAAATATCTTTTATTAGAATGTTGTTAAATTGTTAGATATATAAAAGATACAGTCTAGGCCACGCCCTTTTGCAACTAATCCCTGCTTATGGTTCCTACTGACAGAAAAAGACCCTTAAGCGTTGTGGGCTTTCAAGCTAAGGATGCCGTTCAGTGCTATGTTTGGCTCGGGTTGCTTTGCAGTCAGGTACTATGATCAGGGGGTTCTTGATCGGCCTCGACTAGCTGTGTCTTTACGTACTCCAGTTTCTCCAATAAGTGGTGTTGGTTCAGATCTAGATTTTGCCATCCACCTAAAACCTCTTTTGATTAATGGCTTCACCTTCTTCTTTGTTTTCCTCTCCCCGTCATTCTACTTCTTCCCGTTCTTCTTCTTCCTCTTTAGATTATCTTTATGAGCTATCTTATGTCCCTGATGATCAAGTCATCCTTGCTACCCCTACTCCCCTCCTTAATCCCTACACGGTTTTTCCAAAAACACCTACCCCGTCTAAATGGACTACTCTTCTTAAACCTAAGAAGACTCCTTTGAAAGAATTGGTACAGGCCTCTCGTTTTGATCAACTACAAGTCCCTACTACTGATAAAGAGCAGCTTTTTACTCTTGAGATACCTTCGGATCTCATCCCTCAATGGATCCAACAAGGTTATACTCATCTCCACCTCGGAGCCATCAAGTTTGCTCTCTCTTTCCATGGTAGAAAAGGACTCCCCGTGGTTTCTAGAGTCGCTCTGCTTGATAGTCGGTTTTTACGATATCAACATGCCGTGATTGCCACTGTCCATACTACATTGAATGCCGGAACAGTGTTTTTAACGTTGTATCCTAATTTTAATATTCCACTGTCTAACCCTCTTCTTTCCACTGCTTTGAAATTTCAAATCCATATTACTGGTGTCCCCAGAATGCTATTACAAAGGCTGCCACCTTGCACTATCAGATGGCTTATCGCTTGCAAAATCATGCATTTGATCTTCTCACAGGCCATTCTGACGATGCGTTGTTTATAACAATGGACTCTAACCAAGTCCCTAGTTGTACCTATGTTCCACGACAAATATCCAGAGACAAACTTCTTCGTCTCCTTCCCTCTTCTTGGGTTACAGCCTATGAACAACACGTCTCAGCCTCTCAACCACAAGCCCCTCCTGAACCAGTTCAGTCTACTGATCCTGAATATATTACTCATTCCAATGGTGAGGTAGAAATCAGTTTTCCTGCTCCTCGGCCCCGTCCTTCTCCCTTTCCAACTTCTTTTGGTATGATCCAAGAACAAATCCCTATCAAATCTTTTGATTCTAAGGGTGATCCAATTTATTTTTTTAAAGATCCAGTTACTGGTCATAAATACTTTGACCTTTGTGACTGTGATGATTGTCTACAAGACTCTGAAGATGACTTTCCTCCTCTTCGTCGTTCCAATAGACGAAAGTCTACTCAACATCAGCTCCAAGAACGATATAAAGCAGGAGATCCTTCAGTTGGACCCCTCAGCACTGAATCAAAGTATCCTTTCTTTGTCAAGTATGGTAATCCCAAGATTTCTTCCACCCTGTCTTCTTGTAAACCCCTTCCAACACCAGACATGCCTCCTCCACTCATTCCTTCCTGTTGTATGTACACTCCAGGCTCTTCCTCTTCCTCTCCCCTTAAACCTTTTCCCGAACTCCATGATTCTGATCCAGATGTTCATGGTATCCGACAAATCTGGAAAGTCAAACCATCAGTTCAAGCCACATGACGTTCTGAACCTATTTCTCCTGCTGAAGCAGCTTTGAATTGGCAGGCAGAAAATGCTACTATCCAGAACCAGTACCTTGAGCGTATATTGGCTCAGACCCAAGAAACTCATGGCACTTTGTCCCATCATGATCATCTTCTCCAATCTCTCCAAAGAGAAATTGATCAAGTCCACATTGAACTTGCTGGAATCACTTCTAGTGTTGCTGATACCACTACAGCTTTTGCTCTTATTGGCCAAAAAGAAAAGCATCTCCGGTACCTTGAAGCTCAGCTTCATCAAATGCAACAACAACCACGTGCTCCCTCTTTTGCCTCTTCTCATCGGCCACAGCAATCACTTCCAGTAACAGTTCCCAGCTTTGTTCCACAGGATCCTTTTGCTATGTATGCCTCTCCTGCACCACCTGTTGTCTCTTCTTCAAGGACTTTTCCCACTGAAGAATTGAAAGAACTTCAATGACACCAACGTGCTCTTCCTAAAAGAACATGCGCAGCCAGAGGACGTGCTCGCAGTAGATTACCCCCAGCATGGACATCCACTGCTGCACTTATGGATCTTAGTGACTATAAGGATGAATTTGCAGATGCCCTACCAGCACCTCCTCCATTTACCCCTTATCCTATATCAGTCTCATATCCTGCACCTCCACCTCCACCTCCTGACCCCCTTGGAAGATGGTTACCCCGCACTAATATCATTATAATGCTTTTGACTGACCTTTAAAAAATAACAACCCAGTGAACGGGGCTCCTGCTATTGTAGGGTCTGGGTGGGGCAAATGTACATAACCTTACCCCTTGTTTTGCAAGAGAGGCTGTTTCCAAGTTTCAAACTTGTGACCAACATGTTGCAATAGTGCAACTTGATCGTTCATTTGGTTGACCTTTATCCTATAATATTCCTATAACAAAAGAAAAATCAATATCCGGTCCACACAATGCTTGTATATGAGAAGGAGAGAAGACGAGGAAGAGAGAGAGAGAGAGAGAGTCGATAGAAGAAGAGAGAATATAACTGAACCACGATAAATTCGGTATGACTCTATCATGGTACTTCCACTTTATTTATGATATCAAAAGATAGATTCTTAGTAGGGGTCCTACTAAGAGTGTACAAGACAAAGACTAATTATAGAAAAACAAGGAAACTAAAAAAAGACATAAACATAGCACGATATGGACACTCCCTATTGTGGCCAACAACAACTCAACACAATAGACTACCGCAGGCCTGGACAATAACCAGCTGTACATCTTAACACTCCCCCTCAAGCTGGAGCATATAAATCCCTCATGCTCAACTTGAAACAATCCTTCCGGAAAGCAGGACTAAACAAAGGCTTACTAAACATACCACCCAGCTGATCTGCAAATGAAACAAACGGAGAATCGATCAACTTTCTCATAACTCTCACAAAGTGCCAGTCAACTTCAGCGTGTTTGGTCATTTCATGAAACACTAGGTTACTGGAAATATAGATACCATCTTGATTATCATTAAACATCTTCATAGGTTTAGTAACCGAAAACCCCAACTCATGAAGAAGTGACTTCAGCCACATCAACTTGATTGTAGTATGAGCTATAGCCCTATAGTTAGTCTCAGCTCTAGATCTAGCCATGGTTGTTTGCTTCTTGCTTCTCCACATGACAAGATTTCCACTAATAAACATGCAGTAAAGTGTGGTATATCTCGTATCACCAGCAACTAATGTAGGACTAGATTTGACAAGCCAAACTAGACCCAAAACTGCAGGAAAGTTAGACCAAAGAACAACCAATAACCACCCAATAGTAGACAGCAACAACAGTCCAAAACTAATCAGTCAACAGTTCTTGAAAAACCAGAATTGTCAGATTCAGAATCTGGAATTTCGGAAAACAGAGTTTGCACCAACAAATAGACTATCCAGCAACAGAAATAGAGATTGAATAAGTACATCAGAATCAAAACATCACAGGAATAGATAAACCAAATCAGAAATCGATTCTGGACAGCAGGCACTGAAATCTGGCAATTGATCCTAATAACTTCAGGAACTCCAATAGCAGATTATTAAGGAACAAGTAATCAAATCTAATTACTAATTAGAATGTCCAATCCATTGGGAAATAAAGGCAGCACTCAACTTCAACAGGCATCACAGATTAGACAACAATTTCTGGGCAGGAAGCACTATCGGCCAGCACAGAAGAGAAATCTATAACAAACAAATCCATGGACTGATCAGCAACAAATTGGGATCGAGTCCCCTTCTGGTTCAGCCTAACACTCGATCAAAATCCTAGGGCCATCAGGTGGCCAGAACTCCCAAAACAGAATAGGCCGACAGTAGAGAAAATAGAGAACTTAACCCAAAAGTTCTGCAGACAGATTAGAGCACTTACCTGGCTGGCTGAATGAGCTTAGAACAATAAGAAAACTAGAAAATATGAAGATCCACTCGGACTTCTCGCCACAGAGTGTCGACTGGATCAAACACAAGAAGCAGCCATGGAAACCAGCGGCAGCAGCAAACAAGAGTCTTTTTTTTGTTAAACATAAATCGTGGGCTTTAGTGTGCCTCCTCTTTATTTATAAGGGTTTACAAAGAATAGCAACTCAGAAATTACTAAATCTGAGTTACTAAAAACTAGTTACATGTAGTTACTAAAACTGAGATTGTAAAAAGGAAACTAGATATAAACTGAAATTAGAAATTACTTAAGACATGAATTAGAAACTAATTATATGACTAAAATTAGAACTAAATAAGATCTAATATCCCCCATCACTAGCCCAAACTGTGGGTTATCTTAGGCTAGATCTAGTCGACCCAGTCAGCCACTTGGGTCGACCCTTTTGGTCCTTCTTATGTAGACTCTTGGTGCCTTCGGTACTGCATCATCAACACCAACCAAGTACGCATCAGAATGCCCAACCAAACCAATATGTTGATGAGTTCGATAAACGAGCCCCCTTCAAATACCTTAAGATCTGGCATGCTTCCTGTTAGAAGTCTATCGAGAGAAAGGAGGAGTCTAACGTCCCTTAGGTTTTCCTAGTCCTATTACGATTGTGGGTTTGGGTTTTCCTAGTCCTATAACTATGGGTTTTCCTAATCCTATTAAGACTGTCCTAGTCCTATTAGGGCTTAATATAAATAGTAGTTAGCAATTAGAATTAGTTTCCTAATGTGTTCTATTTTGTTCTTTCCTATTCCTAGTAGGACTTGTAATAGTTATTCTATTTAATAAATGAAGGAGAGAAGCCCCAATATAATCGATTGAGACTCCCTTTGCTCCACAATCGCAGGTCTCTTTCCCTCTCTTTTACTTCTCTTCTCTTTACATGGTATCAGAGGCTCAGAGCTTAACAAATTGCTGGTTTGAGAGTCATTCAAAGGTATCATGCTACTAGTGAAGCTCAAGTTCTTCGAAAAAGAAGAAGAATTAGGGTTTCAATGAAGATTTGATGCAAAACATACCTGATTTTGTTCGTGTTTTCTACTTTTGAATTTGTCCTAAATCAATTGTTACTGAAGAATCGACTTGTTGCTACTAGGGTTGGTCACCGCCTCTGGTTTTGAGCTATCGGCTCTGATTTGCTTGTTAAAGAAAAGGGGCAATTGTTGGTGTCTGAATTTGATATCCCTTTCTGTTCGAGTGTTAATTGGTTGGTTTCTGAAGAATAAAGATGTATAGGTCTATCAATTCCCTCCTTTGTGATGGTGGTTGTTGGAAATTATTTGTCAATGTGTAATGCTACATGTGAGAGGGAGATTAGAGAATTTTTATCTGTTCAGTTTGGAGATCATTAGCTATTTATTAGAGATTGTCATTATTATCTGCTCAAGTCATCAGTTGGAATTCTTATCTATTCGTGTGCATCCTCAACAATTTATCTTTTTTAAGATGGTTATATTCGATGACCTGATGTTTTTTGGTATATTTAGCAACCTGATGTTGTTCGGTATATTCAACAACCCAATGTTGTTTGGTCCCCAATGACCTGATGTTGCCTATTTATCTGTGGAATTTTCTGTGAGATGTCTATTTGGGGAGATCTCTATTTGAGGCTCGTGAGTGCTTTTGTTGTAGCTATTGGGACCTACAGTTTCTATTGGAGTGCCTTCTTTGGGAAAGTATTTTGATGTAGTCGTTGGGTGCTACACTTTTGTTGGAGTGCTTTCTTTGGGAAGGTCTTCTAATGTAGCTGTTGTATGCTACACTTTTGTTGGAGTGCTTTCTTTGGGAAGGACTTCCGCTGCTATTGGACTGCCTTCTTTGGGAAGGGCTTTCATTGCTATTGGAGTGCCTTCTTTGGAAGGGCTTTCGTTGCTTTTGGAGTTATTGATGGCTTTATGATGGTTGATTGGAGTTCTCTCCGTGCTCATTAGAGTGTTTGTTGGTCCAAGCTAGAGCTTTCTTTTGCTATATGTATACTCCAACTTGAGGGGGAGTGCCAGAAGTCTATCGAGAGAAAGGAGGAGTCCCTTGGGTTTTCCTAGTCCTATTAGGACTATGGGTTTTCCTAGTCCTATTAGAACTGAATGTAATTAAAAGTTAGCAATTAGTATTAGTTTCATAATTTGTTCCATTTTGTTCTTTTCTATTCCTAATAGGACTTGTAATAGCTATCTTTCCTATTCCTAGTAGGATTTGTAAATAGCTATTCTATTTAATGAATGAAGGAGGGCAGCCCCAATATAATCGATTGGGACTCCCTTTGCTCCACAATCACAGGTCTCTCTCTCTCTCTCTCTCTCTCTCTCTCTCTCTCTCTCTCTCTCTCTCTCTCTCTCTCTCTCTCTCTCTCTATCAATCTACACTGCCTTCCAGTGAATCTTCTTAGGTGAAGCCATAAAATGACCAATAACTCCAATAGAAAAGATGTGTCAAGTCTAGACAATAAAGTAAATGAGTTTACCTACTAATATCTCGTACTGGTGTCATCAAATATCTCACCATCATTTGTCCCAAACTTCTAGTGTGGATCTATAGGAGTATCAACTGGTTTAGAAGCAAGCATACCAATATCAAACAAGACGTCTAACATATATTTTCTCTATAACAAACTAATCCCTTCCTTGCTTTGAAGCACTTCAAGACCAAAGAAATATTTGAAGGCACCCATGTCTTTCATCTGACAATGCTAACGTAGATAACATTTCACCTCTATAAGCCCAGATTCATCATCCCCATATATGATAAAAGAAAAAGTTTGTGGATGAGAGGGAGAGAGTAAACGGAAGAAGAAGACAGAAATCAACTGAACCACAATAGATTCAGTATGACTATATCATGGTACTTAAACTTTAGTTATAATATCAAATAATAAACTCTTAGTAGGAGTCCTCCTCCTAAGAGTGTACAAAACAAAGATTAATTACAGAGAAACAAGGAAACTAAAAAGAGACAAACATTCTATGATAGGGACACTCCCCTTATTGTGGTCAATAACAACTCGACACAATAGAGTACCACAGGCCTGGACAATAATACCCCTGCATTACATCTTAACAATTCCCATATTGTGTGTACAACTGATACATCTTGCACCATCTCTGACATGATTATGATCACCATAAAATGGATGACATTTTTATTAATAAAATAATTTTAAGTTTTTGTCACCAAATAAAAAAATATATATAAAAAAAATGTAGAAATTTTTCCCAACTTTGTATTTCAAAAAGTTTTGATAGATTTATTTAACCAGCTCAGTTGGAGTAAGTTTTAATTCTTAGGATACATGATTTGTTCAATATCATGCACTAAGAAGTAATAACTATAATTTTGTATATTGTGTTTGATTCCAATTTTCTCAATTATACTACAGAAAACAACAGTCATATGCCACTAAAAAGGAGGAAAAATAAATATTTATGGAATCATTTACCTGCAGGCTAAGCAATCCTTCAATGAAATTTTAACTGGTTCTGCTTGTGATGGTTTGATTGGGAGAGCAGCCTTCTCTTGGTTCTGTAAAACAAGATTATAGCCAAACAATCAAAGAAATTTAACAATGATTACAGAGGTATATGATGGATTTACAGGATTTATTTCCTTCCCAATCATTTCGGCACAGAGCAAAAGTTTTTAACAAACAGAAAATATGTGAATGCCACTATTATATTTAAAACAAATGGCAAATCCTTGAGAGTTGTATCAGCAAGAACCTTTCCCATCAACCAATTGATTGTGTTCATAATAAATTTCTTAAGAAGACACCAGTAATCCCCCAAAATTTTAGTGCATAATAATAACAGATAGCAGAACCTCAACAATTTTCTGAACTCTGTACATAGTTACAAAGTCAGTTTTCTGAATTAACCCAAAAATACCTTAAAAAAAATTATATTGGAGAAACAGAAACAACAAACATGAAAAAATCAATGTCCTATCACACTAATTCCTCCCTGAAATTTTCCAGAACATAAATAATCATAACGTAATTAGAATTGTTATACCTCTGTTTTATCCTGCTTCGTCGTGGTCGTGGTTGCCTTAAGACCCTTAAGAGAAACAATGCAACCTTGAGACGGTGCGATGTAGTCATTGAGATCGCCAATCCTTAGAGTGGCTGAAAATTTCTCCGACATTATCTCTTTCCAAATAAATGGGAAAAAAAATATTAAAAAATAAAACAAAATTTCTAGAAATAGAAAAGGAAACAAAAAAGAAAAAAAAACGATCAATCAGAACTAGAACCAGAATAAATAAAAAAGACGGTTGATTGGAGAAGAATTAGGGTTTCTCAAAAGATCAAGAACAGAAGAAAAGCAAAGGAGGATTAGATACTAGATAGATAGGGTCAAGTTTCGTGCCAGCTCCGTCAGTCTCTTGTACAGTATTTCCTGAATCCTTTCCGACCAGAGGAAGGAGAGAGAAAGAGAGAGAGAGAGGGATTTGGATTTGTTAAATGGAATTGGTGTAAGCGAAAACTTCGGAGAATACACGAGATGGAGGCCTGGAAGGCTACTGATGGGGTTTCTTCCGGGATTCTGGGAAGGTGAAATTTTCTTATTCTAAAATTCCTTTCCATTTCTTTGGGTCTTTCTTTCTAACTTGCACCGTCAGCACCGCAGGCACGTGTCGACCACAAGAGTCAAACCAAAGCTGAGTTAATTCGTCACATTACATTCACAGCCACAAAAACGCCCGTCACCGCTGGGAGTATGGGAGAATGAAACTTTTAGGCTGCGTTTGATTTTGATTTTGATTTTGATTTTTTGGTAGAGCCGCGTTTGATAATCAGTAGAAGAAAAAATTACAAAAATTATGTTATTTTTTTGGTTTAAGAAATTCTTATTCTGTTTGATATGTCCTTAACTATAAGAAAAGAAATAAGTACAATTTCTTAGTTTAAGAATTTCTAGAGAGATTTAGTTTTTGAATTTCAAAATTTCTCTCAAGAATTGTGTTTTCTTTTGCTCAAAACAAAAAATCTTGTAAAAAACACAAGAAAACATGAAAAAATATAAAAACTTTTCTTCTCTTCTAATGATAGCCAAGCATATAATTTTTTTTTCTCACTATTTCGTTTCTTTTTCATTTCATTTTATCTCTATTCTTCTTTTTTTTTTCTTCTATTTTCTAGATTCTTTATTATTTTCATTTCTTCTCTTGTCTACCAAATGCAGCCATAATTCTGATGGAATTTTTCTAATTTCAACTAAGGTTGTAGATTATGGTTAATTGATCTGTTTCCTAATCAATTTCAGTCTTTAAGGGCCAAAATCAGATCCATTCGGTTTATCTAATTAGTTCTAAACTATATTGATAAGTGAAAATTTATCTTCAATTTAAATATGAAATCTCCATAATCCAAATCACCAACACCATTTATATGATTAGGGAAAATAAAGCTTGAAAGACTGAGAAAAAAAAAAAAAAAAAAAAAAAAAAATCCTCTGCAGGGAGGCAATGTGTAGCAGTGAGCATTGGACGGCTGGGGTGCATGTCAGGGCCCTCCCAACCATTGGATCCTTACTACTAACCGCAAAGGATTTTAGTCCAATGAAATGATGCATAAGCGAGAAAGTATTACGAAAATGACAATTTTTCTTTAGAAGAAATGACATATAATGTAAGGGATAATGTTCTTTGTCTAGGTGCATATCCTGATTCCTATGCCCCATGCCCTGTGCCTATCTCTCTCCTCCCCCTGAGTAATGTCCTTCCTTCTCTCCTTTAAATATACCAAAAGGGCTCTGAGTGGATATATGCTACCACACTAGAAACACTTCCACATAATATAAACAATGTCATATTTAGCGGGTTCTATTGCATTTGCTTTTCATTGTAAGCAATGAAGTAAGGAAGGATATATATATAGTAAGGATTATCATATTAGAGTGGATTTGGGAGTTCCCCTATTCATGACTAGCTTCAAGAAAGTCTTTTTATATGATATGGCCATGTCCAATAGAGACCTAATAATGTTACAGAAAGGAGGACTGACCTGATTCAAATAGAAAAATCTAAAAGAGCAAGGGGTAGGCCAAAACTAACTATAGGAAAAATAACAAGGAAAGACATATATGGTTTAGGCCTAATCCTTTATATGGCCTTAGAGAGACCCTTTTGGAGAGAAAGAATCTATTAAATTTTTTTTTTATTTATTATTATTATTTTTGTTTTTGTGTACCCTTTTCTTTTTACCTTTACATTTATTTTGTTGCTTTGAATAGATCCATGTAGTTGACCTCTTTAACTGGGATAAGGCTAAGTTGTTGCCATTCCATTCTAAGTCAATTGCAATTGACAAAAGAGTACAAATTTACTCCCAGAGTAACACTCCGATTTGCAAGATGATCTATTATAACATTGATCTCACAGTAGCAATGGAAACTATTCCATAAAAAATATTTGTGATAAAATTTGAGATTCAACCATAGTTGAAAATTTTTCCAAGGAAAATTTTGTGATTTATTACTATTTTTTTTTCTAAAATAGGAAGAATGTAAACCTAAAAGTTGGATGTTATCATGCTTTAGTCCAATTGGATGATGTGTATCGGGTTAAGAGTTTATTACTTTTGATTATTTGTCACCAAATATATATACATAGATAGGAACCCTGATCATTAATAAGCATAAAAAAATAAAAACTAAAAACTACTAATAAGCTTGTATAGGTTCACTCATAAAGCACATCCCTCGCTTCCGAAAACAAAAAGTCAGAAAAAAAGGTGTTCCATAATAGTGACCATAGCCCCATGTCAAAACCTCCATCAACAAGCAACGATTCCGCAGGACCAATGAATAATAATGAAACATGCCAACTCAAACCACAATCAGCCGACTTGAGCAGTGACGAGATGGGGACAACATTATTAAATTAACAATAATGGACACCCTTTTCCTCAAATTCATTTCTAACCCTTTTCTTATCAATGATTTAGTTGACGTATATTGGAGGTGTGTGACATCTTTAGTGCTCTTACCATTTTTTGAAGCTTTATGAGAGGAACTTAAGTAGTGTTTACAGATATATACATGGAACTTGGTGTTGGTGTACGATGTCTTGTATTCCGTCACAGTTTAATCCAGGAAGTACTAGTGCAACACCTAGACAGGCAGGACGACAATCCCGCTAGCTGGTTAGCGGGCCATGGGGATTGCAAGGGGGGTAGGAGGCCTCCTTGCATAACAAGGGGTGTAGGGGGGCGCAACCCCGTTCGAATTTTTTATTTGAGGGCAATTGTGTACTTTCAGGATTAGGGTTTTTTCGCTATACATTTGTAGCGAGTGTTTCTTTCTCTATAATGCAAACAATATTGAGAGGTGTGAGAACGAGCGTTATAACCCTATTCTCCATTGATAATGAGCAGAATCTCATCTCACGGGGGACATAGGCAACAGTGCCGAACCTCGTAAAATCCGTGTGCATTGTTTATTTTATTTTTTCCATTATCTTCTGCGTCGTTTTAGGGTTGCGTTTCTACACTTGGAAGAAGAGATTTAGTAGGATTATTTCAACTTGTGGGGCATTCTCCTTGTTTAAGCTAACTTGGCTTCGCACTGATCTTTTTATGGGTGGACTATTAGGAGAGATGTAGTGCAGATGAAATGATCTAGTGGCTAGACTAATGCATTTTGATGAAGCACTCAAAAGGGGAGGGATACAACAAAATGGAACACTTTGATGTTAAGCAACTCTGCATTCAAATATTAGGGCTGAAACGAATCAGCTCTCCAAGTTTTCTTTGAGATGCATGCTTCAAATTTAACACCAATTATCTACATGGTAAAGCATAACTTTTAGGAGATGATCAAAATATATGTTATTATACAATCAAGGAGACCTCAAATGCACAAAAAAAGGAAGAGAAAGGCACCAACAGTCGCCATGACGATTGGTGTGGTCAGTCAGAGCCGAAACCACCGGCGACGGTGAAGGCAAAACACTGAGGCAAAGGGCTACATTTCTCCTACCAAGCTACCAAACTTCCACAACAAGTGTTGTTCTTTACTTCTTATTAGAAGAACCTCCAAACAAGCGAAAGAGGTTGAAGGCTGAAATACAGGAGAGAGTGACCATACTAAGACTGACCACAGTAGCACTCACAATCCCCTCACCTACTTGGTTGCAGAACTTCCTGTAGATATTGCATGTCTTCATCCATTCCAGCTCCGGCTGCCCCAACTCCCCTATCACTGCCGACTGTAATGCCGCTGCCACAGCAGCCACCGTCACATAAGCCATCACCTGTGTCACACAGGCCATAACCCTTACATTATGATAATTCAGGACAGATACATAACAAATAAATTTATCAGTATCCTAACTCTTATCATATGTTCAGAATTTCAGAATGCTGTTTTTCAAAGATTCTACTTGAGGGTTTGGGAGGTGTCTACTCTCCTCTGTCCCCTGATAATGATATCTTCCTTAAGGTAACAACACTACAAGGGTAGATTCAGGTCCTCTCCAATCCCCAAAGCCCCTCCAGGGCGCATCTGACAGCTGGGGGACCTGCATGCACCTCCAATGCCCTCCCAGACATCGAACGCACGCTGGAGGGGCTCTGGAGGGTTGGAGAGATCCAGATGCCACTATATGTGTTCAAGAAAGTGCTTCACCTGATCACCAGAGAAAATAGCCCAAGCTAAGGTTCTGTTGAAGAGAATATTTCCCCTTATCATACTCAATGCACAACGCAACCCTTGGATGAAGGAATATGCAGCTGCAATCCCATTAGCTATCACCAAAAACCTGCATGAGTGCATTTGCATCAGTTCATGACCATGGGTCAAACACATACAAACCAAAAATCAAATCTTTCTTATTAATGGATGAGCAGAAACAAGACAAAGTGCATGTTTGAATCCGATTCATATTCTGAATTCTGGGTCAGAATTATAATTCACTGGTTGGGTATACATGTTTGGCTCCAAGTCTGGGTGTCAATTCTCATACCTTTCATTTTGATTTCAGGGTTCAAGGAAAGAAACAACCTAGTTGGTAATGGAATGGGGTTGATATTGCAGGGTATGGGTTTCTTTCTGTCTCTCACACCTACCCTTTCGATTTCAGGGTTCAGGAAAAGCAACAACCAGCTGGTATGGGGTTGATCTTTGCAGGGAATGGATCTCTCTCTCTCTGCATTGTTTTGCATTATTCTGTCAATAGTCTGAGCTCATCGATTGTTACCATTATTCTGTGAATGGTGCGGGCTCCTCTTTCTTAACTTTGTTCAACTTGACTTTTCCCCCCTTCTCCCCTCCCCAATACAAGCCATTTTCAGAAGATGTGCCTTCTATGAGTATTTTCCATGCTAGTCTTATTTACCGGAACTATATATGGTCATATGCTGTTTATGTTCTTCTAGAGACAAATTTGGATATCATTGCGCATGCATGTCTCCTTTTAGGTGAATCTGTAAGCAGATTTCCAATGAGAAGGCTTAATATTGAGAAACACTTATTTACAGAATTATGTCGCCTAAAGAAACTGCAAATCTGAGCATTAGAATTGGAACCAAAAGTGGCCTTGCCAGGAAAGAAAGCAGCTTTGAGGGAAGAGACAAAGTAGCCATTACTGAATCAGGACAAAATAGCCATTACTGAGGTGACCTCGATTCTTCCAATGAAGAGCAAGTAGCAGATTAAAAACGCCAACAGAAAGCGAGAAAACCTTTGAGAGAGAGAGAACTTACACAAGGGCTTTCATATCGGTGAATTTGGCCTTCTTTTGGATTGAGAAGATCTCCCTGACCTGTGTATCTGAAGCCACAAGAGCTGCTGCAAGAACTCCTAGTCCACAAATGATACACCTCAAGACTAACTCTGCAACCCTCACTCTCCGATCAACCCCCTTCAAATTGCTCCCATGGTAGACTATCACATTTCCTGGGCTTACTCCAACACCTATGCCCATGCTTCCACTGCTACTCATCTTCCCCCAACAATAATCACCAGAGAAAGCTCCAAAGCAAAAGCCCAGAAATGAAAAAAACCTCAAACCACAAATACACACTATTTGTAAAAACAAAACTCTGATTGCGTTTCTTGTCTGCAACACCTGCCCAAAAGAAAAAAAAAACACACTGTAACCCACTTACTTGACTAGGGCAACAATGTTGGAATGAGTGAGGGACAGCCTTTCTCTGCCTTACCCTACCATACCCTTACCCTACAAATTTAAAGCCATTCATGAGGAAACTTCAGAATCCAGGCATGTGGGTCTGCATTTAAGAACAGAACCCAGGATCCTGGCAAAGCATCTAAAGTCCCGAAATAGCTAGAAATTTCGTTTTTTCAGAAGAGAGTTTCTTGGGAATTGTCAAGATTTCAGACTGACCTGACTTCTGAGAGACTGAGGCCCAAGAAAGTTAAGAGAGAGATGAGCCTTAAATTCTCACTGATGGAAGGCCTGGTGGAATTTATGATGACCCCATTTCTACTCTATGGAGCTTTCTGGGATATGCTTTGATAGGTGTCGCTGAGATCACCTCAAGAAGAGGATACAAGCAAATAGCAATAGCCAAGAGGCCCAAGACGTGTCCTTTCTCCATTTTTCTAAAGAAAAAAAGAGTTTGGGTGATAGGTGGGAGAGGGAGAGGGAGAGAAAGGATGAAGAAATGAGTAAAGTGGAGTGTTAATTCTATGGTTAGTGGGTGGAAGAGACCTTGAGGGTGAGGGTCCCATTGGTGGTAGGTTTAATGCTTGAGTTCTCAGTGTTCACATTGTTGTGGGGATGACTGACTATAAAGAAGATGACAAAACTTCTCCTCCACCATTTGTAGCTTCGTCTATTTGTATGGATAACCAGTAGCCTTTGATGAACGAATTTACTGTTGCTAGGGTTGTAGCTATGTAGCAATTCCTGCTGTAGCTAAAGAAATTGAATCCAAGACGATATTTTGAAAAATACTGATTTTCGGTTCAATTTTGAATTATAATTTAAATTTATGGTTTCATCTTATGTACAATGATTCAAGTTAAGGGTGTCAATTGTTTCAGTTTTGATTTTTCGATTTGATTCAATATATAATGTCAAATTGAAATTGAATATTCTTAACCTCAAACCAAGTCCGAGTCAAATTGATTTGATTCTCATTCAAATTTTATAATTTAGTTTGTATATAATTTCAGTAATTCAGTTTAGTTTATTTGGTTCACCTTTTCGATTCATTCTAGACTTGGGAATGTTTCTTACTACTCCTGAAGAAGCAAGGCATAAAAAGGGAAACCAACTATAGTCCAAAATTGCCAAAAAAAAAAAAAAAATGAGAATCCAACCGAGTCGAAGATGGAGGCTGGAGTGACGAAGAGACTTGAAATCTTATAACTTGTATATTTTTCATTTAATACGGTTAGGGTTCAGTTTGGAGTTCAATTTATACGAGTTATATTTCATTCAGTTCAGCTCATTTCATTCAAATCAAATGTTTTTAGACTAAAATCAAAATTGAGTCAAATGAAATTTCAATTTTCAAAACCAAATACAAGTCGAGTTAAATTCACTCTTAATTCAATTTTCTCATACCAAAAATTGATCAATCTCATGGGATTGGGCTTCTCTATATTACGTTATATTGTATAACATAGATCTAAGGATTGGGAACCTTCAATCATGTAACCTAAGGCATTGATGCGCAATCTAAAATGCTCTCAATCCTTTGAATATGCACTATACGAGAGATTGCGCAACAGAGAATCCCCATCTTCACTCTCATAAGTCATAATTAAGTGTTAAAGATGACTCTAGTGCTGGATCTTAAACTGCCAGTGTCATCCAAAAATTAAAAACTGGACCACCGAAAAGAAAATTAATAATTGAAGTGGGCATTGCTACTTTCTATTGTCAGCTTTACTTATGGTCTCTCGTCTTCATTATCCAAAGTCCAAACGTCCGTTCAACGATTTCAACAATTTTATTTTATTCCACCGGCACTGTGTTTGTCCTAACTCTTCAATAATTTGATATCGACCTAATCATTTATTGAACGTGTTGGGTTCAAGTTTTGACTAATTGGACTTATTAATAATCAGACGATCCCGATGTTAGGTGGTGGCCAAACGATCGAATGTGATTGACTGATAATCAATCATATAAACCTACTGAGCCCAATCATAGACCATTTATGATCCACCAATTAGTCAATTTGCTCAATTATGGACTACAAACAGACTGAATGAATAGAACCATGTATATGCCCTTAATCTATGAGGCCTGATTATCTAGCCTGATCGAAATGGTGCGTGACCTTAAATTGGTGGAGGCCAATTAAGTCTAACTAGTTGACACCTCTACTCTCCTCAATGGGCCTCACTCCACTGTACAAAATTATGAAGCTTTTTTCATGATATAAAAGATAGGACCCCCTTTTTAATACACAACCTATATATGTACATACACAGTTGTGCATCGAGTACTATGTCAACAGGTTCGGTATTACATCTCTCTCTCCTACCACGGAAGTCACAGCTATGCATTAAAAAAAAAAAAAAAAAAAAAAAAAAAAAAAAAAGGAAAAATTACGCCACCTGCCCTGTAGTTTGCTGAAATTACACGTGGAAAATCATGGATAGATGAACTGAATCCTATCAAGCATTGTAAATGGTGGGATTCGGAGCTTGTCACCACAAAATTGTAGACATAATGGCCAAGATTGTGAGAAGCATGTTAAAGCAGAGTGAGATTAATTGGCATGGTTTGAATAAGTATTTGGTCAATTAAGATAAAATAAATATACGTGAGGCTTTCAAAGAGGCGAGCCATTCTTATAAATCCAATACATTGACAAAAAATGACTATTGTGCAGAGAGTAGAAAAGAAAGGACAACAAAAAGAATATAAATCCAGTAAATCAACAAACCAAATCTTTAGTAGCACAATTTGAGAATGGGGGCGGGGCATAATTTTTCCTATAAAAAATTCTTGTCTTTCCACATTTTGTTGGCATTTGGATAACTCGCAGGCTTAAGGAATATTTTGCAATTTAAATTTGAATTTTTTTTTGAAAAAAGTGTTTTTGCAAACGTATTAAAAATAATAATAATAAATAAATAAATCTCTTGCTTAGAGTATGAAAAAAACCTAATTTTCGCAATAGGCTAAAGGAAGATTAATTTGGTTTTGGAAAGAAAAATTCATTATGTTTATTTTTTTATATTATACTGAAAGAAGATGAATTGAACAAAAAAGGCGAAAACTAAATAAAATGTACAATGTATAATCAAACCTAAACCATGTTAAGCCTACAATCATGTGCCTTAGTTGAATTGTGTAAAAATTACCTACTGTGGATTTTATATTAAGGCTTGTGAGACTTATCTTCACAAATTTATAATTGACTCAGAATTTTTATATCCTCCCAATTGCATGATGTTTTAACTGAAAGAACTTGTGCAATTCATGCAATTTTATTTCTATAACAATTAATTGCTGCTACTTGACTTCCTTTCAAATTGTTCACTCAACTTTTTATCAATATGAGATGATCGTAACCCTCTACATAAGCCTCATGATTCAGGCAATCCAGTCTTCAATGTCAAGGTAAAAGCCCAGAAAAAAAAAAAAAAAAAAAAAAACTAAAAAAATGACTGATTGAAAGATCAATCACTCCGTGGAGGGGTGAAACGGGATCGGATTTCTTAAAACCCTAATCTAACCTTAGGTCCTCAAAATTCAACTTAAATCTAAACCAACCCTGTTGCATTCATATCAACCCAACCCAGCCTTAATTGACTCTGTTAGAGTTGGATCGGGTTGGATTAGACTAGGCTAGGTTGGGTTGACCTTGACTTCTACAATGGTTAGATTAATTTAGATTGACATGTTTCTGCCATTCATCTCTTATATATTAAAAAACTATAAAGAAATGAAATACCAATAGGACCTCCAAATTCTAATAGAAAAATTCAAGGTTAAATTTTCAACAGGTTGGTCGGGTTGGGCGGGCTGAGGCCTCAACCCAAGCCCAACCCTAACCCTGACCTAGGGTAAGATGTTTTTCCACCTTAACCCGCCCCTCAGAGCCAGAAAACTTGGCCCAAGCCCTATTCGAACTTAGGGCGGGCTAGAGAATGTTTGGAATGTCAGGGCCAAACTTTCTACCCTAACTACGTGTATCTTAATGATCCTTACCTCTGGTGGCGTTTGAGTTTCCTTTTGGCAGACTCCATTTCCTGGTTATCCCATTTGACCCGAATTACTAAGACCGGGTACGAATTGAATGGAATCGAATACAGAACCCAATCCATTCGTTTGGATTTTGGTTTGAGCTAATGAAAATTGTTCGGTTTTGATTTGTACACATTTATTGCAACCAAACTAAAACGAAAAACCAAAACCGGTTTACGTAAATGGGTTTCATATTAGGTTTGGTTGGCGTGGGAGATTCCTCACACACTGACGGCGTGGGATTGTTGAACGAGAATCGTAGTAAGTTGTAAACCGAGTTCCCTAGCCATACCTTCCACTGCCACGTTCAACTCCTCACTTCGAAGTCCCAGAGAGGAAGTCGTCTGTTAGCACATCTTCTCGAGCGACAATGGACCCTCGTATATGGCACAAAGTTGCTGCCATCTCTGGTACTCTCTCTATCTCCCTCTCGATGCTTTTCTTCTTTTGGGACTCCAAGAATTTTCCTCACAGAGCCCCAATTTCGAAACAGGAGTTGCAGCTCTTGGTCTTGGTACCTATGGATCCCATGTCTTCAAGCCTCAAAACCCAGCTTACAAAGAGGTACTTTTACTTTGATCTTAATTTTCCAATATTGGGTATTTCGTCAAACGAAAAAAGAGAAAATGGGAGGTAATCAATTCAAGAATTTTGCTTGATTCTTCTACTTCAATTAGAGTTTATATTTAATAGCACATTTGTTTTCATTCTGTGAAAATTTAGGTTTGGCACACTGCATCCCTCTACCATTTGGTTCACACGGCAGCTTTGGTTTCAGCTCCTATGACCAAAAACCCCAACATTGTAAAGTACCCTTTTCCATTTATTCTCTGATTTCATATGTGCTTTGCCAGAATTAGGTCATGAGCTTTGATTTTCGATGAATAAAAACGGGAAATTTGCTCCTTTCTTAAAATTTCAATCCTCTTGAAACGAAATTTGTTATCTTTTTGTTGTTTGGTGTAGTTTGGAGGCCTTCTAACAGCTGGAATTCTGGCTTTTTCGGGGACGTAAGTGCCAAATCCCATTAACATTTTTTTTTTTTTTTTAAATGTTACTTGATACGCAATTGATAATCTTCAGTGGGTTCTTTGCAACCAAGTTAGATTCTGAAGTGATTCATTCAGATTTGTGCGGATTGATGTTATTACTTTGAATTATGCCAATGTATATAAAACATAGCTGTCAAACGTCTAGGCTGTAGAAAAAGAGAGCCCAAAACAGTGCAGAAAAACAAATAGGAATTGCAAACCCCAATCACACAACGCACACGAAGATTTACTTGGTTTGGTGAGATTGCCTACATCCGCAGTGAGATGAGATCTGTTTCACTATCAATGGAGGATAGGGTTAGAACTGCTCGTCTTTACACCTCTCTCAGATTGCTTACAAAGAAAGAACCCTAGATACAAATGTATAGCGTAACCCTATAGAGGTAATTTACCAAAATACCCATATAGCTTGGAAAACATTTTTCAAGGCCTTCGGCCTCTTAGCGGCCCATGCAACTAAGTCTCAAAAGTCTTCTCGCCTTTCTTCTGATCCTGAATGATTCTTCCTTTCAGGGTTTCATAGGGTCATGAATTACCTGAGACCCAATTTAGAACATCTTCAGATTTTTGCAACTATTGCTGGAGTAAAAATATGGGGGAAGTTAAATGGATATGGTTAGTTCAATAATGCTGTGTTGTCCTTGGAGTGCTCCCATGGTCTCCACCATTTACTTGTTGCACTAAAAGTTCACCAGACTATGCATTCATTAGGCCTCCATTATTGAATAGTATTGTGTGGTTGGACAACTTCAATCAAGTGTTTCTGAATATGTCATTTCCTAATAGGCTAAAAGTGTTGGGAACTTTTCCATTGTTGCAGGAATAAAAGACTTATTTTTATATATGCAATAAGTGGTATCAAATTCTATCATATCATTGATCATGAATAGTTTAAAAATCTAAGATGCTCGCATCTTCAATGATTCTGTGAATTATGGGTTTTAATGATGAGATACGATGATAGTGTTGCATTAATTGAATTACTGGCTATGAAATTTACTCATATATGACTGCCCTTGCAGCAGAATATGGGGCAATCGGTTTGTAACCCAAAATAGGTATCTTCCAGCTAGTAAGGAACCCGGTGGATGGTCATAGTGACTGTTAGTGATTGCAGTTGTGTGCTTTCACTTTTCTGCCGAGTAGATAGAACCCATGTTATAATTCAAAACAAAATTCCGTATTGTCCTAGAAAGTTATTGAAATGCCCATTATGAATAGGATTTATTGTTTTTCCACTCATTGGCATGTGAATGTAATATTTGTTTGGTGAAGGCACTGGTCTGGGCAGGGGAACAAGTCTGACTGTAGAAGAACCATTGCTATCATCTATCCCTTGGCTGAAATTTAATTTGGTTATCCGGAATATATTTGAAGATTTGTAATATTAGAGCAAAAAACCTTCCAGTAATTTGTTTATATTGAATTTATAACGTTTCTATCTTATTTTTTCAATTAGATAAAGGGAAATTTCTATTGAGGTTTTGCAGGTGCTATGCCGTTGCATATCTTGAAGACAGAAAGTACTCTACTTTGGCTCCCTTTGGAGGCTTTGCATTTATTGGTGCCTGGGCAAGTCTACTTTTCTAGATCATTGAGCTCCCTCAAAACATCACAGGATTCAAGATGCAACTTTGCTAAACACCTAGAACCTGCAAAATGCTGTGGTTAAGAGATTGAAGAAAAACAATTAAGCTCTTCGTATTTGGTTTGGGGTTGGACAGTTGCCAATGGCAATTTAATCAGGTTGATTCATATACAGTTGTTATCTAGAGGATAGAAAGCTTGTGAATGTCACTTTGTATCCACAACCAAACAGGTGGGTCTTCAACCACAAAGGCTTAAAGTAAATGAAAATAATGTGTGATATCAGTGATAGATATTTATTGGTATTTTACTGTTATATATATACTATTATGAGTTTATAACAGCTTTTTGATCCAATTAAAATGGATGTGGTGGTCATTTGCCATGTTTTTTTTTTTCTTTTTTATATGTTTATTACCCTAAGGATATATATGTTTTGGGAGAAAGAACTCTGCCAGTCTGCTGTAGGCAACACCAGCATGTGGGGCCATTGGGAGGGCGTGTGGGAGCATCTTCATTGCATGGGACAGGGGGCAATGTGGTATTTTTGCGCCTCTGTGTCTAGGGGTTATATATATTTTTTTTCCCTAAGAAATTAGTAGCTGTTATAAAATATGCTAATCGTGCCAAATGAAAGTGGTTCTCACTAGGATAATAAGAGTTGATCTTGGGGTTTTCCAATATCCTTGGCTTTTTCCCAGCTCTTGAGCAGCTTGAGGTTCTAGCTGCTGGTAGTTGGTACATATGTGAGAACGTATTTTTACCATTTTAGGATTTTATTGCGGGTAGGGAGAAGATTTTGTCAGTGTTTGGTATGCATTTTTGGGATTGACTCTGGGTCTAGAACGCATACAGAAACTTGAGTTTTCTCTATTTTCCTGCTTCAGAATGTGTTCTAGGCTTCTAGGCTCAGAATCTATTCCGAGAATGCATATCAAACACAGCCTTAATTATACTTTTAGTTGCATGATGATTCAAGTTGACTTTGATCATAATTACCTCTTAACCTTCTGACTTCAGAGTGCTTTCATGCAGTTACATAAATGATGGGAATTGAGCCTTAGAAAGAAGGAGGATCATAAAAGGACTAAATTTTATTCATCACCAACATACATTCAAACAATTTCATACAAGAATGAAGAACATCAATGACACAGTTGATGTTTCTCCAATCTCTAAGTTCCGAAATTCATAAAACACTGCCTGAAAATCCTCCTCCCTTCTATGTCATGGAAGGAACTCAAAATGACATGAGCCATGACCTGCAATCAAAATAAAAAGGGAAGTATATGTCTTAAAAGACTGGATCCACCGTTTGATCACAGACCCTTATTTGTAATAAAGAAATAAACATGAAACATGGCCAATCACACATGAGGCTGCACTTCCGAGGCACATGCACATCCTATTGCTAACTCATAGCACCATGTGATTCATGGTGTCATTACTTGATAGACATGCAAACTACCCTCTTGACTAACTCTTCTACCAAAATGATTCACTAACAGTTCAAGTCTGTGAACCATTCTCTGTAGCTAATGGAAGTTGGACCGGGATCCTCTGTTGCGTGATATGACGTACACAGATTCAAGGGCTGGGAGCATTTTGGACTGTGTCCATGCTTCGGCTGCATGTCTGAGGGCTCCTAGCCCTTAGATCTGTGCTCTACCTTGTAGTGTGCTATAGAAGAGCCTGATCCATGGAAGTTTCTCTCTTTTACCAAACAAAAAAAAGTATAGTCACTAGTCATGAAACTCATGAATCATGGCCAGAATTTAAAAATCTGGAATCGGGATCTGGATCGATCTTAAGATCAGGTAGAAATCTCCGCCGGAATAGACCAAAACATGCCCTATCCCTAGTTTTTGTAGAAAGATATGGCCGAGCTGGATTGGCAAGAAAATTCTTGATCGGATTGTATGGCTCCGATCTTGAAATGGTGCTCGTGACCATCTGCCGAATCGGTAAGACTCGGTCATATTCTGCAAAGAATCGGAAGCAATCAGCAAAAAAGCCCTAAAATCACTGGGCCGATTCATCCGATCCGGAATCCTTGAACTGGGTCACTGATATTGCATCTGAACCCAAGGAGAACAGATTTCTTCTATGACAGAAGTGTTAAAAAGAATAAACCAATGTAATAAATCTGATTGAAAAGAGGAATAGAAGGATTTCTTTAGGTCTTACTGGGATCAAGCTGAGTGATCATGGCAGCACCTTTGAAGTAACAATTCCCCCCTTCGTGCTTAAATTTCTGATAGTAGCTGTTAAAGGCATAAGAGGCATGGTCCTTCAAAGTATTTGGGAGATAACATGGCTGATTTGGTTGTATCTGACTGCAATCAGCACCACCTTTCCCACAAGCCCAATCAATTGCCTTCTGCAACTTAATATCTGGTGTCTGTTCATCAGCTATGCACCACTCCTGAAATTGCCCATCTAATGTTTGCCAAAATGATTAAATCAGAACAAGAGAAAAACAACACAGATCAATGGGCATTGAGAGAGTTAGCCAAAACCCAAAATCATGAGAGCAAATAAACAACAAATGAGCAATCATTCACAATTAAGATCCAAAGTTTTTCATAGATGGGTCTTCTACCTTTCCTCTGGAATATACAACTTTGAAGCTAAAACAGGAAGAACACAGACCAGACAGAGAGATAAAATCAAATGGGTATTGGTTATGGTACCTGATTGATGCAGAATTACCATTAGGAAGAGCAGAGCAAGAAGAATACTTGGCATTACAGATGACATTGTTCTTCCTTAGCTCAATCTGAAGAACTTCTATCCCAGTAGTTGATCTTAATAAAGAGAAGCAATGAGAATATTGATGAACTTCGCAGCTTTACTACTGGCTATCTAATTGAGTAATCAGTAATTACTAACTATAAAAGGAAATAACACATGAATACGTTTCTTTAGTTTCACGACAACGGTTAAAATCTTCATTAAAAAGACAACGGTTACAAAGTTGTGTTTTGGAGAGATTTACACCCTAAATTCCAAAACTACCCTTTATTTAATAAAAGATAAACCTCTCATGGTTTTCTAAAAAGAAAAACTCATGATTTGAGGTGTCGATATCGGATCGACCGAATCAGTGTCGCTACCCATCGATCCCGATAACTGGACGATACCATATCGGTGAAACTTCTTCTATTTTACCAAAAAATGTATTTCTATCTTGAATGATGCAGATGTAAAATATATAATTTTTCCAAATTAGACCGAAAAAGTACCATTCTTTGTTTTATATATATGGGGATATCCGAAACATCTTGTTCTTTCTTCAACAATTTCAATCCTAGATGAAGTTCTTATCATCTCTCTTAAGAAAAAAGAACGAATTGATCGTATAAGATTCTCAAGAAATTCTTCGATTTCTTCTAGAAGCAAATGATTTAAGAGATTTCTTCTGGAAGCGGATGGTTTAAGATAGCTTAACCGTCTAATACAACTCGTATCAGTATCATTATCCGTCGGAACCGATGCCAATCCTTACATTATATATCATACTATTATATAAAAGTATGTACTCATGTTTCGTGGCTAATCTTTTCTTTAACTTTTTTACCCCTCTTACTTATTTAAATACATCATATTTTTCATTATCTTTTTAGTCAATTCTTTTTATTTTTTCGATATTGTTGGTACCCTTTATATATATTTTCTAAATTTTAGTTTCTTTATTCCTATCACATCCCTTTCCTTATCTCTCCCTCCTTTTTCTCACTTTCCTTTTCTTCCTCCCCTCTCACACGTTCTCTTAAGTTGGTCTCTTTTTTTCTTAAAATCTATATCTTTTTTAAGAGAAAAGAAAAAAATATATATTTTGAAGAGTTTTCATAATACAAAAAAAATTATTTCTAAAATTTCTCCCTCCCCTCTCTCACGTTCCTCTCTTTTAATCCATATCTTTCTAAAAAAATATATATATATATATATATTAATCCATATCTTTCTGAAAAAAAAATTATATATTGCTATATTTTTTGTTCTTATTTAAATACATCATCTTTTTCATTATCTTTTTAGTCAATTCTTTTTATTTGTTCGATATTGTTGGTACCTTTGATATATATTTTTAATATTTATATATTTTCTAAATTTTAGTTTCTTTATTCCTATCACATCTCTTTCCTTATCTCTCCCTCCTTTTTTCCCACTTTCATCTTCTTCCTCCCGTCTCACATGTTCTCTTAAGTTGGTCTCTTTTTTTTCTTAAAATCTATATCTTTTTTAAGAGAAAAGAAAAAAATCTATATTTTGAAGAGTTTTCATAATACAAAAAAAAAATCTTTCTAAAATTTCTCCCTCCCCTCTCTCACATTCCTCTCTTTTAATCCATATCTTTCTAAAAAAAAAAAAAAATATATATTAATCCATATCTTTCTAAAAAAAAAATTATATATTGCTATATTTTTTGTTCCCACTTTCCCACTTTCCTTTTGAAACTCTTTTCCTTCTACCAAAAAATATTTATTTTCCACATTTGTCACTCACGTGCCCCCTCTCTCTCTCTCTCTCTCTCTCTCTCTCTCTCTTATCTTTTATTATATTCTTTCTTTATTAATTTACTTCTCTCTTCACTATCTTGCTATATTTTATCTCTTTCTATTTTTACTAAAACAAATCTATATATTTCTATATTCTCTCCTCTCAATTGCTTTTCTAATTTTGTTTAACTTCTTTATCAACAAAAAATATTTTAAAAAAAAATTAGTTTCCTTATAATCTCCAAACTCTCATACGGTTAAACCCTCTTTCTACCAAAAGAATTCTCACGATTCTCTCTCTCTCTCTTCTTTTTATCAACAAAAAATATTTAAAAAAAAAAAATTAGTTTCCCTATAATCTCCAACTCTCATACGGTTAAACCCCCTTTCTACCAAAAGAATTCTCACGATTCTCTCTCTCTCTCTCTCTCTCTCTCTCTTCTTTTGAAACTCTTTTCCTTGGACTATTTTATTTTTCTTATTTATTTAAATACCTTAAATTCTTCATTATCATTTTTTTCATATTCCTTATTGTTTCTATTCTTTTTGGTACCCTCCACTTTCTCTAAATCTTTAATGCATCCATTTTTCCCAAAAATAAAAGATCTTGTAAATCTTTCATTATCACTTTTTTCATATACCTTATTGTTTCTATTCTTTTTTGGTACCCTCCACTTTCTCTAAATCTTTAATGCATCCATTTTTCCCAAAAATAAAAGATCTTGTAAATCTTGTATTATCACTTTTTTCATATACCTTATTGTTTCTATTCTTTTTTGGTACCCTCCACTTTCTCTAAATCTTTAATGCATCCATTTTTTCCAAAAATAAAAAATCTTGTAAATCTTTTAAAATTTAATTACTATAACTAAATATAATGATAAATAAACGTTTAACCGATAACTGGACGATGCCATATCGGTGAAACTTCTTCTATTTTACCAAAAAATGTATTTCTATCTTGAATGATGCAGATGTAAATTATATAATTTTCCCAAATTAGACCGAAAAAATACCATTCCTTGTTTTATATATATGGGGATATCCGATTGCCTAGAAGGGACAAAAGAAACATCTTGTTCTTTCTTCAACAATTTCAAACCTAGATGAAGTTCTTATCATCTCTCTTAAGAAAAAAGAACGAATTGATCGTATAGGATTCTCAAGAAATTCTTCGATTTCTTCTAGAAGCAAATGATTTAAGAGATTTCTTCTGGAAGCGGATGGTTTAAGATAGCTTAACCGTCTGATACAACCTGTATCAGTATCATTATCCGTCGGAACCGATGCCAATCCTTACATTATATATATCCTTGCACCTAAACCCCTGTAGCCATTTTCTAAAATCTTCTTCTGATCATCAATATTGCAAAGTTTTGTTGAAGGATAACAGGAAGGGATATGGTCAACAAAGTCTCCAACAGAGGCAGGGAACTTGAGAGCATCAATTTAATCCCTTATACCAAGAAAACTATAAGCACTATAATGGTCAAAAAGAAAAAAGGCTAATATTCTCCACTCTTGACAGATCAGTCATTGTGACCAGACCAAAAAAAAAGAGGTCATTTTCCCTTTGATCTATTAAATATACAATTTTAGAGAAAAATATTCTCACGCCAACAATTTGGGGATCTTTTGCCACGTTCCTTCACATCCTTACCATGTGGGCTAGGAGCTTACAGGAGATTAGTAGCTAGACTGTTTCTTAGGACAGAATCAGATCAGGTCTCTAATAGACAAAAAAAAAAAAAAAACACAGAGCAATCCAGTGCATGAGACTCCCTAGGTCCCTCTGCTGAAGGGCCTAGGAGGGGCAAATGCATGGAGCCTTACCCCCACCCCCCTTGCTTCGCAGGAGAGACTGCTTCCGAGTTTTGAACCTATGACCAACATGTTGCAATAGTGCAACTTAGCCATTCTAATAGCAACAAGCAATCCACATAAACTTATACAGAAGAACCAGAAATATTTGAATAGAGGAGGGCTCTTCTTATTCATTCTAAAAGAATTATATGTACAATACAGTTCCTGTAAACCTTTTACAAAAACTACAACTCGCACCTTATTCTGTATATGTCACAAAGAGATCGGCAGCATAGCTTTGAGCTCCCACCTTATTATCTGAATGCCACATTAGAGCACATAACAATCAGGATCAACTTGCAACAAGAAATCTTTCAAGCCATACCTGACATACTCAATTTTTCTATATAATTCTTCTCTGAAGTAATCATATACTAAGTTAGGGAGGCATCATAAAAGGCTTCCAGCTACCCATTGAACATTGTTCCGAGCAGCCAGGCACCTCTTCAAAACCATTGAACATTGCAGTAACAGCTGCTGTCCCAGCATCCCTGGAGAAATAATGGTTCAAAAAAAGTCAGCATGTATTATTTCAACTTTCTTACAGATGAAAACCTACTTCTCACTTATCTTGGGTTCATCAAATACATTTACAGAAACATATCATAGATAAGTGTGGATGTCCAACTTATCCAAAGACCAACTTTCGTACCAACTTTCAAGCACACAATGAACAACTATTACATCATTACACAAAAAAAAATAAATAAATAAATAAATAAAAAGAAAAAGAAGAGAATAAATGAATATTCAAAATAACAAAAAAAAAAAAAAAAAAAAAGGGAGAGCGTTTCCAATGCCACCAGTTTGGGGGGGGGGACTCCCACTCCACATCAATTGGGGTGTGAGATTCTGTTTCGTCAATAGGGTGGCCCACATGGTCAGGGAGTAGAGAGAGCGTCAGGGATGTCTTTCGTACCAACTTTCAAGCACACAATGAACAACTATTACATCATTACACAAAATAAATAAATAAAAAGAAAAAGAAGAGAATAAATGAATATTCAAAATAACAAAAAAAAAAAAAAGGGAGAGCGTTTCCAATGCCACCAGTTGGGGGGGCGGGGGGACTCCCACTCCACACCAATTGGGGTGTGAGATTCTGTTTCGTCAATAGGGTGGCCCACATGGTCAGGGAGTAGAGAGAGCGACAGGGATGTGAAAGGGGGTGGGCAAGCATCTCCACACTGATGGCGTGGAATCTGATTTCCCATAAAAGAAAAGAACACGGGGACAAAAAAAATATATTAATAAAACAAAATAAGTTACGAAACTTGTATAACAACAATACATACTACTATTGAATAACAAACACCTTAATAATGAGAAGAATGAAGTGCATTACCCATTTACATCGAACATTAGTGCAGTGACTAATACAATGTGGTGTTACACACACCCTACTTAACTAAAGAGAAGAAACAATTTGTGCTTGACCTGTGCATGCCTATATTAAATTAAATAGAGTAATGTACTAAGAAATTACCCAAGCAGAGAAGCCCAGAAGATTGGTGATGTCAGATGCCACTGGTTGCAAGAAGAGTTATCACCAATACCCAGATCACTTTCAACGTTCTTCTGACATATCGGGGCTGACCACCAATAGAACAGCTGCTACCACTTTACTCCCCCTAGATCAACCATTACCAAAGAAGGTTGCTGCTGCATAGTAGAGCTGTTCTTCAAACAGCTTTGACACAACCATCCATCCCACATTTCATGCACTCTAACCAGAACCAAAGAAGGGTGCCACTGCAGAGTAGAGCTGTTCTTCCTCAAACGGCTTTGAGACATAACCATCCATCCCACATTTCATGTACTCTTCCTGTGTTGCTTGAATCACATCAGCTGTCATAGCAAGTATTGGAGTGTGCCAGTGCACCACATTCTCTAACATCCCAACTGATTCAACCTGTGATCTAATCTGTTCATTGACCTTGTTCTCCATAGAGCGAACTTCTCTTGTGGCCTCAAACCTGCGCACATATAACGGGGAAGAATAGTTAGCAAGAAAATTATAAAAGGAGGGGTTTAATTGCAACAACGTAGCCTGTGTTCAACAATTGATATCATCCAATTTAACTGCATTTCCATGGACTATCCTTATTTTCTGACCATATTGGAAAGTGAACTAAGTTGGATGGTTGGGGTCATACGATCAGGCCAACATGCACATCATTAGGATCACAACATAGCTATCCCGGATTTGCTCAAACATCCAAAACTCAAAGAACTAAAAACCAAAAAGACAATTAATTACCCATCCATCTCTGGCATCTGGAGATCCATAAAGCAAGCGTCAAACTTGTGAGGTGGCTGGAGCATCCCTAGGGCAGCCTTCCCACTCTCAACACATGTGACAATTGCTCCATACTTCTTTAGTGTACCTGCAGCCACCTTGCGGTTAACAGCATTGTCATCCACAACCAATATTTGCTTTCCATTTAGTAAGCTTCGAAGGCTTCTATCCCGTTGCCTCCAGTCCCCTATGCCAAGGGCTTGCTGAAAACTTTTGGTCATCAAACTTAAGCAGAGAGGTTTCTTAATTACACCATCAATAGTTGATTTGAACTGGTCAAGCTCAGTGGTGTTTGAAGAAGCGAGGAGCAATATTTTTGGACAATCTTCAGGGTGCCTGTCTCTCCCATTTTGTCTGAGTTCATTAATCAGACAAGGAAGTGCAAGACTTGTTTCCTTACTCCAAGCATCTTCTTCAACAAGAACCATGTCGAAATGTGTCATCAAACTGAGAAGAAGAAAATTAATGAAATAACCCAATTAGGTTCCAAAGCTTTCAACAAATCAAAATCAAACGTTATTTTTATTCCAAGACTGGATAACAATGTTTTCCATCAACACTACTAACAGAATGACATGCAAAATTCCATATCTTGGATTCCTCTCCACTTCCCTGGTGAAGTAGTCCGCAAGTTGGTTAAACTTTTCCAAGGATTTTCATTACATTGTGTGAAACTAAAAAGGCTTCATAACCAATTAAATTTTTTTTAAGTCAGTTTCAGGTCATCATGTGGACTAAGCCTTGAATCTCAAAAGGTTTCATCAGAAATTCATACCAATTCACCTTTTTCATATGGCAAAATTTTCTCTAGATGAGAATGCATAAAGGGATATCTCTTGCTGAGTACAGTGGCTCCACCATGTGGAGAGTGGATGTGTCCACTTCAAGTAATGGATAGATATAGCATCCCCTTGGATGGTCTACAAGTTAAATTTCGTGGCCAATTCCAAATATCTGACCCACCATTCCACCATTTAGAGATTTGTGTCCCCATGTATTTACAGCTGTCAAATCAGTTGAGGTTACAGAATAGATACAGGGCCATGTGGATTGTCCATCCGTGAAATCTAAAAGCCAAACTCAATGATATGACCAATTGTGGATTGAACCTTAATTTATCATCAGTCATCCAAATCTTAATGAAAATTGCCACATGGTGTAGTACTTTGTGGGCTGAGACTTATTACCATATTAAGGATGATATGGACAACTTGTCCACAAAATTTCAGCACAAACTAAGCTGCAACATAGGGCAAGGGCACAAGAGACATCCCTCTAGATGTGCACATTTAGAAAAACTCTGCCATTTTCTAACAAAAATGAAGTATGCCAAGCCTTAGATTTTCAAGGTTTTACTGGCATGACAGAGTGCTTGTGGAAGAGTTCCTTCTTGTTACTAGTTGGGGGTTTGGGTCCTCCCTCCTGGGAGAATATCTCATTCCACAAGATCCAAGGTCGACCAATGGGATACTAGAACATCTTGTAAAAGCAGGCTATTGAAGAAAACCAGTTGTATGGAGTAACTACACCCAACTTATGTTTGTTTTGTATTTTTTTAGCTGCTATGTTGAGACTAACTGCTAGCCATGCATATTTCTGTCTAGTTTATCACTAAATCATCTTAATAATCAATTATTCAGTTATTAGAAAGACAAAACTAACCCGGCATTGCAATTGTTCGATGTATAAGAAAACGCCGTTTTCAGACTGAAGGTAGTCTCCACTGATATTCCTAGTCTTTGGAGATGGTAACTTGTAATTTTGGCACGGATACTCCTCCCATCAACCACCAATGCTCGCAATCCCTGGAACTCTGTGACTGTAGACTTGAACTGATACCACTTCATATCAAGAGCATTCAATTGTCCTTTTGCCAAAGCTGCCGTAAATGTGAAGGTACTGCCAATCCCAGGTTCACTCACTACTCCAATCTCACCATGCATGAGCTCTACCAAACACTTGCTAATGCTCAAGCCAATACCAGTCCCACCATATGTACGAGAAGTGGAACTGTCGGCCTGCATAAAAGGCTGGAAGATGCGACTCTGTGCATCGTAAGGTATTCCCACACCTGTATCCTCAACTGTGACCAGTAACCTCATGATATCGCTAGCTTCTGTCCCGTTTAGTGATCTGAAATTCTCCCAGCTCTTCCACCTGTCCACCACTGGATACCCACTCAATGTATTATAAGATGTGTCTTTTCCATTCTGAACTATCTCCTTGTGTTCTTTCAGCACCTCATCCATATCTTCTGGCCGGTCCTCCCTCAGTTCATCAGTTAGATGGACTGTGACAAGTATATGCCCTCGCTCTGTGAACTGCATTTTAAACATTTTTAATAATTTAAGCAACTAGGCAAAAACAAGTGATTAATGCAAATAGTGAACTAGTAACAGATACATGGTTATCTATCTTAAAATAGTGATAGCCATCTAATTGGGTTGACCTCCCATTAAGTGGTCAAACATGTGGGGACTAATTACAGTGTCTTCCAATGTCTAAAGACCCTAGCATACAGGTAGGCCCACCATCTGGCCTTCAAAATGGGTGGTTAAACCCTTGTGATGATTTGGGTTGAGTGGGCGAACAGACCATCAATCACAGACAGTTGAACCATAGCCATCAGGTACGTTTATATTATGTTACATAATACAAGTATTTGAGCACTGGATAAACTATAACCACACTTTAAATCCAAATTTATTTGAACCACCTGACATAGCCAGTAGAACCAGTAACCTGGGACCAGCCTCGTTTATGGGTCTGAAAGTGCACTAGGATTCAGAAGATTGGTGTTTTCAAACTCCTCATAAATGTATAATATAATAGAATAATACCAAGTTCTACAATAGACAGTGAAGACATCTACCATGATGTGATCCCTACTAGGTCAACAAAGGACATGAAGCATAAGATATAGAGAATTTTCCAGAAACCAAATTCAACCAAAAATTATAGAATAATAAAAAAATTCTGCAATTATTACAAGGAAAACCACAACCATGTATCATCTTGAGATCAGATTTTACAATAAATTAAAATATAAATTTAATTTAATAGAGCTAATCTTTCTGATGACTAGAAATGTGACCCCACATTTTCCTAATTACACCTTATTCATAGTTTTCAGCAAAGATATACAAATATAGCCAGCTTAGTCAGTTTCCCCTGCCCCCCACAAAAAAGGACGACAGTCACTTGATCACCCCTTCGAATATAATTGACTTAGAAAACCTTCTAAAACTGCATTTTACCTGAACAGTGCACATATTGTTAAATATTAGCTAAAAATAAAAAATCCCATGGACAATGTTTTTAAAGACCACCAGACTGCGTTTGTTCAGGTGCACCACCCAGATTTGAAGTTGTTAACAGCAAAACTAGGGTAGAATGCTTGAATGACCACAGAGGTCAGTCAAGCCTTTCTTTATAATAGAGGTGCACAAAATAAGTAAAGCAAAATTACAAGTTTGCCACCCCCTCTAGCCAACTCTCATTAATTAGAGTCGATTAGAGGGGGAAAGCCCAGAAAATGCCCCCTGCAGCACCCTTAAGTACATATTCCAACAGAAGTTTGGACCACTAACTATTGTTCATTTATTTAAACAATTCAATAAGAGGTTGAAGCGCATAAGAGTCGAACCCTTCTACAACTAAAATGAGTTGTTTACCACTGTGCCAGTTACTTTCCTGTGTTAGAACTCTGACATAACTTAATATTTGATGCCTAAAATGACTCAAATTCATCACAAAAATGCGACAAACATGATTTGAACACAGTGTACTGTCATAATAACACCACGACACCACATGAACTTATGTGTTTACTTTACCTAATACACTATTAGGATATAGGTTACTAAGAGGATCATTCAGACTGTAGGACATCAGCCGAAAATGTAAGGTGGTCCAATGTCTCTCTGTTTTTTATAAGAAAATCTCATATAACCACCATAATCAAGTGAGGTCCTTCCCCCTCAACAGATTCGCCTGTAAAGTGAGCACGTGGTCAAAATAAAATGTAAGAAAAAATGTGCTGAAAGACTGAAACTAGTCAAGGGTAACATGTACGTAGCTACCTTTACCTGGTGGTTAACTGACAACAAGAATTGCATATGTATTATTAAAGAAAACAAGCAAAACTCTAGTTTACATATAATGCATGCACATCTAATTGTCGGATATTTCTTTACTGGGGGGTTGTTTCTTACTGCAAGTTAAATGCAACCAACCTTAATTGAGTTTCCAACTAGATTTGTGATTATCTGCCGGAAGCGTCCAGGATCCCCCATGACTATTTCAGGTACCCGACCAGAGATATAAACAGCAAACTTCACTCATCAAAAAAGTACACACAACCAAGTTTTTGTGAGACAATCAGAAGTATCTTGGAAAAAGAAGGTGGGGGGGTAGATAAATTGGTTTCTACCTCAATGCCTTTTTTATGTGCTTTGCCACAGGAAAGTGACAACACATTATCAAGTACAGCATGTAGATCAAATGAGACAGCCTCAAGCTCAAGCCTGCCCGATTCTATCTTAGCCTGGTCAAGGACCTCATTAATTAGAGATATTAGATCTTTCCCACTGGCATGAGCAGTCAGTGCATAATCCTGTTGAGTTTCATCAAGTTCGGTGTCCATCAACATCTGCAGCATACCTGAGATATGTATAGAAGTTTATTCATGTTAATAAGAGATCATGGGCTTGAACAAAACAGAAAAATAAAATAAAATAACTCAAAATTCAAACGCACCCAATACACCATTCATTGGAGTCCTGATCTCATGGGAAACGGTTGCTAGGAACTACAAAAGAGAAGATGACCTCAGTCTCTGAGGATCATGACAAAAGCAAACATAATGCATAGCAGTAATGAAATTAAAGTGAAAACAAGTAAGCATTGAAAATAAAGATTTGGAAAATATTAGTCTGAGGTTAAGTATGTATATTCTGAATCTCTGAAATCCAGTTTACCAAATAAGAAAAGGGAAAAATGTTGAAGCCAAAACATCATTTCCTCCCTAATTAGGAAGTACAGACTATTGTCAGAAACCAAGTGACAGCTAGTCAACTTAAAACAACTAGATAGAAGAGGAAACTCATCCTCTTTAGAATAAGAATAAGGAACCTGGGATTTTGCAACATCAGCAGCTTCAGCTTGAACTTTGAGCTTCATCATCTCATTATAATCATCCTCCACTTTTTCAATTCGGTTTATTGCTGCATAAAAGATATAGCCCACTAGCAATGTGATAACTAGTGCTCCAACTGATGATGTTATTGCCATCCAAGGTAGTGGAGGTTTCTCCTTGAATCTGTAATAAAAAATAAACAAGATCAATTTAGGCAATGCACTTGTCCTCTCAACATAGGACTTACTTGTTCCTCGCAACTCACCTGCAATGCATCTCATGTCTCCGTAATGGATCTCCAAAATCAACATTGCTAATATGCACCATCCCTACATTGGCCACGGTAGGACCATACATTTTTATGGGAGCAGTAACATTAGTTGTATCATATACATTGACAACAATTGTTTGTTTGCTGGCAAGCTGGTGGAGCAGCTTTTCCACTAATGATGGGACATCATAAGACGCACCCAAATACCTGTTTAAAAAGTAAATCCCAGTATAAAACTCCTATATTACATCTTCTTTCTTAAATTTGAAGTTCCTTCACAAGCATGAAGACTTCACACTTAAGCTGTTGATGACAATGCATAATGCTGAAACAACTTACCCCTCAGTTGCTTCAATACGTTGCCTAGGTGTAGCAGCTGGGGGGAGGTCAGTGTTATACACGGCAAATGTGAGAACCACACCAAGGTGATTGGATTTCAGCAGCTTGAAGGGAGAAGTCAAAACTCCTTTTCCAGAGGCCCTAGCTCGCAGTATGTTATCACGGTCTTCCTACACATCAGTCAGAGCCACTATCAGAGATCTAGATCATAAATAGCTAGTGATAAATGGTTAGAGTGTCTCTGTTTGAGTTTGAGAATCAGTTCTATAATAAAAGAAATTGAATATTGAAGCATAGACAATTAGTGTTCACATGTCATTCAGAAGATGACCTATTAAATTGACCCATAATTTGACTAGACTAAAAAGTAAGAATCATATGAATGGCTTGAATGCCCATCTGAATGTGAAAGGGATAGCACGATCAGTCGTTTTTCTCAATGATAATACTAGATAACTGTCTTTGAAAAGAAACTTCTAATATTTGCTTCTTAATGCAAGAGAGAAAATGTAGCAAGGGAACCATGCTGTGTCATTAAATCATCACATCACAGAACCAAAGATGAGCAGAACACAGAACATCAAGGGTGTAAGTGCATGTAGCATAAATAAATCACAGTTGCATACCATGTTTTAAGAAAGTATGGTAAACCCCCTCTATATGACCCATAACAAAGACTGGTCACAGGCTGAACAATGTTGAACTGTTGACCCTGACATTCTTTTCTACTCAAAATTCACATAAAAAATGAAAGAAAGAGAACTTCTGGTTCATCCTTCCGACCAAGATGGGTCAATGAAACCTTCATATTTTGAAAATACCTTTTTGTTAAAATTTGGTTACCACATCACCAGTGGCAGGCAGTGTTATCAATTCGGCCGAATAATTCACGAATTATTCGGCCGAACCGAATTTTTCCGAATTTTATCAAAAATTCGGACCGAATCCGAATTAAAAATAAAATTCTTTAAAATTCGCGATTTTTTCAAAAGTGAATATAAATCACGAATAATTCGGACCGAATCCGAATTAAACCGAATTATTCGGTCCATTTAAACATTATTTTAAAAAAAAAACCAAAAAATAAAAATAAAAATAAAAAACAATTAAAAAAAAAAAAACCCAATAAGCTTTTTTGACCGAATCCTTAAATTAATCAACCGAATAATTCTCCGCCCGAATAATTCCCGAATCCGAATTTGCTAACTATGGTGGCAGGTCAAAAGGGTATTAAATTATGGTTTTACATCTCAAGGTAATATATATAACTGTGGCAAGATACAGGATAGTTTTGGTTCCCCCAACCCCCTTCAATCAGATAATTGTCTAATCCAACTTCTTTTATGGATTCTTTGCCATAGGTTAGGAATTAGAACCAACAGAAAACAATGACATAAGGTAAGTGGTTATCAGTATTGATTCTGCCACTTTTCGTAGTAGTAGATATTCCTAGGCACGAGCCATAAAATACTTGTGCCCTAAACCCTGGGTGCTTTCAGGTACTGGATATGGATTTCGTATGATGTACCATCTGATTATGACCTTTAAAACCTGCAAATGCAGAGAATATACGCATAACCAAGGCTGATCACCTTTGAGATTTCTGAATCCAAGAATGACCCAAACAGAAGACACTAGACCTTCTAACCAATTATGATATTTCCTCCAGTACTTTTAATGATGTAGTCACAATTCTTTCAAACAATCATATAGATTGATAGAACAGCTTGACATTTTTGGTCAGGAAAATGTGTCGAGTCTGACCGAGATGAAAGCAACCTCCCGTACATAAATCATGACTAAATATGCTTTCAAGATCCTTTATCTACATCTAGGGTTGGCAAAAATCAACCAAACCAATCCACCAAATCAATGGGAGAGTCATGGATAGGTTCCAGGACCCATTAGGGTTTCCAATAGTACGTTGATTTGATCTCTCTTCTCCTGACCTGCAAACCCTAAAAGGTTGCCTTCTCTGCTTTCTTTTCATTCTCAAGTTTATAAAAACTAGATTAAAAATAAAGAAGATATTGAAGATGATTAAGAAGGCTTTAAAAGTTATCTCAGCTTGGGTGCTTAAGCTGGATATGAATTGTCTTGGCTCCAGCACAATTCGTGTCATTGATAATAGTGAGCAGTGAAGCAGCAGAGGAGCTGCAGAAGTTGTAAGACACATTCAAATAGCATAAACATAGCAAACAGAATAAGAGGCAAAAGGCCAAAGAGCTTGAGAAGGAGAAATCTGAAACTGATCTTGAAGAGAAGAAGAAATCGATATCAAAGGGAAAAATCCAAATCCCTGATTTGGAGGAGAACCACTTATCCAGGCTAGAGAAGTTAACTGAGATCCAAGAGAAAAGGTTAGGGTTCCATACTTTGGCACTGATATATTTATACACTTCTGTCAAGTCCTCTGATTTTTGCTTGGGTTTATACCTGAGTCCACTTACAGAAGAATCATATTAGATGGAATACATTTCAATGTGAGATAGAGATCATTTCTCCTCAGTTTATTTTGACACACAACCCCCCTCCCCTTTTTTGGGCACAGAGAAAATGAATGAAAAACTACAGTTGAATCTAGATAAAAGGTGATGAATTGAACAAACCAAGTAAACACATCCTGTCATCATTGTGTTTTTTTGCTTGTGGTATACCATATGCAATTTCTTCACCATTGTTTGGGTTTTTATTTTTTTTTCTTTAATCACTTCTTTTGATTGTGATTCTCTTCTTCGTTCTTTATCCTTTTTTTGGGGGGGGGGGTGTGGAGGGGTGGGGGTGAGAGTGCCTCTGCTGCAAGCAAGAGATTGCAGAGCAGTGTTGGACATTTGGACTGAATTGGTGAGAATCAGATGTTGACTGCAGTCATCTGGTAAGAGATATCCTATGATTAGCAGTTTCATCTTGAAATTTTCCAAATAAATTAAAGTCTCTTTTTAGATTCTCCGAGATGGAATTGCAACCTGCATGTGTAGACCTTTTCAGGCAATCAAGTATTTTTGAATTGGATGGTGTTGAACTAAAAAGAGATCCAAGGAACAGAAAGTATTTATTAAACGAAATCCAAGTAACAGAAACTCCTCCCTACACTGAGTTTACAAGACATGGGTTATTATTTTTTTTTTTTAACAAGACATGGAGTTGAAGTGTTGAACTGGGTCCAAAGTTCCAAACCAGTCCACTCGGACTCACTTTGGGTTAATTTGATCGGGTCAGACATGGTCCAAGAGGGTTGTGTCATTTTGACCTGCCAAACTTATCCAACTATGGGTCTGGTGTAACAAGTGATAACATAAGAATAGGTCAGCCCACACTATGTGAAAATATTATAATCATAATTTTATTAAAATGTGTATACTTTTCAATTAAATGGATCAGATGGGTGAGTTGGGTGCCTTCTTTTAATGGGCCAGAGTCACCCAACCCAGCCAATTGCCAACCTACCCACATCTAAATACTCTAGCTCTGAAATTACCAATAAATTTAAAAGCAAATGCTATGCAACTCCATATAGTAAATAAATAACTAATTAATATATATATATATATACACGGATAGAAGAATCACCATAGAGAAAGCAAACATCTCTCAAATTACCAATAAATTTAAAAGCAAATGCTATGCAACTCCATATAGTAAATAAATAATTAATTAATATATATATATACACGGATAGAAGAATCACCATAGAGAAAGCAAACATACCTTCCCAGACATCATATCTATAGAAATGATATGGGAGACTGTTTCTTGGGAGAAAATAACTGGTGCATATTCATCTTGAATGGGAGATGGGTCCAGCTTCGCAGGGATGTAATCTTCAACTGGTGACTGATCCACTATCTCCATTTTCTTTATCGTCCATCCATGTTGCTTCTCAAACTGCTCCCTTTCTGAATGCAGTACTTTCAAAGCATAGGCAACACCACTAGTGAGTGGCCTTTCAAAAGCTGTTCTCTCTGCATATTCGGCAAATGTTTTCTGTAGAAACAAGAAATTATCATTATTGACAATGCTGGATATCAGATTTTGACTGACGTCCAAACCTATCGAACATTACATACACAATTTGCATCATAAATCAGAAAATTCTTCCATGTCGGCCAAACAAGATTTCCAGTAATTTGAATCACAATATTGAACCTAAATTTCTGGCCTCTGCTTCCATACAGAGTTTACCATTTTCCTTTACAGTGATGCAAGAAAAGAATGTGATCAATAAAATGGACAAGATTTTCAGACCAAGTTGATTTTGACCTTGAGAATTTCCTAAATGGGACCCATTGGATGGTAAAGCCAACTTTCTGTTCTGACTTAAGAGCAGCCAATTAGGGTGTATCATAACAAAGCACTGTTGCAGCTCAACTGATATATGGAGACAGATACATCTAAGCAGTAGAAACTTCTTTTTTTTTGTGGGGTTTTCTTTTTTTTTTCTTTTCTTTTCTTTTTTTTTTGTTGGAGGGGTGGTGGGTGGTATTGTTAAAAGACTCAAAACCATAGACTGTGTCATGTAGACAGGTACTGTAAATTAGAAGAAGAACTGAACAAGCATGTGACAAGTTAAGAGTATACTGGAAAAATTAGATGTGTGCATGCATGAATGCTTCCAAGAGAGAGAGAGAGAGAAGATCCAGCCATTTCATCATCAAAAAAGCAACTTCTGAGTTCTGAATGCCTGTTATAAATCTGAATCAAGGACAAAATAGACAAAACTTACCTGGTCAATAGCAGAAGGTTTTTTCCCATGATGAAAAGTCGAAACAAGAATGGCCAAGGCATGGACATGGTTCATGCTCACATTGAACTGATCTTGCAACATGCGAGCTCGCTCATCACACATGTTGGCAAGTGTCTCTCTCCTCCTTAAAACAACATTCTTGCTCATGGACCAAAGTAACCAGATCGATAAGGCAATCCCACCCAAGACCAACATATATAGGAGCTTTCTCATCCACATTGCACTAACCTTGGAAGAGCCCTGGGAGTGTGGTTGCTGCTTCTGCCACTGATACAGGTTAACCTGTGGCTGCAGCTGAACCTCCTTCTGCATTGGACTCCAGAATCTTCCACAAAAATCAGAGATCCTACAACCTGCAATTATTCCAACCATAACCCACCAACATATCTTGATCAAACAGATAATCAGTCTGCTGCAATTTTCTTCACACTTCCAGTGATGCACCTTCATTTGCAAGATGTCCTGATTAAAATCAAAACAGCCAAATTAACTCTCCTTTCAATCTTTATAATCAACTGGAGACCATAGATTGTACCAAAAAATTTAAAAGTTTGTTCTCCTTCATATTCTCCATTAACATAGGGAAAGGGACCCCCCACACACACACCCCAAAAAAAGTGCTGATTATTAGACATACAGGAATATGCAATTCATGGAAAAACCCAGGACATGAATAAATCTCCAGATCCAACTTCACAATTGCATTAAGTCTGTTCACATGCAAAGTATGTTTGACCTTTGATAGATGGTTTTTCCTTTATCTCAAAGAGATTATTTACAGATTTGAAAGGAATAAGCAGTATGTTTTTATGTTAGTCAAAATGTTATAAGAAGAGTATCACCCAACCATATAATTGTTGTCCCCTGATACGTAATTGCACTTTCACTTGTGTATTTAGTAATAGAAATCAGTTGCTACACAAACCATTCTCAACGAACTCTCTCCCCCACCCCCACCCCCACCCCACCTTACCTTCTCTCTCTTGTACAAGTACACATGGACTTAATTTTCTCATCAACAAAAATGATTCTTATTTTTTATCCATGCATGGAAAAAAATAAATACGATAGACCATAACCTACATAAATCATTTTGATCTTAGATAGATACATAATCTGACCACATACACCTGCAGCATCAAGAATTCTTGGTGTGTATGCAGGAATGGAAGACTCCATCCACTGAGCCTTTTAAAGAATTACATCAGCAGAAGAGCACACGTCAGTATAGGGTTTGGCTATAGGAAGGCAAATATGAAGCAATCATGGACAGTATAACTCTAAGACTAGTTTAATGCTGAGATTTGATCAGATCTCCCGAAACCCCCACCAAGGAAAGAAGACTTAAAGAAGCTCGCATAAAAAAGCAATTATAGCGCATAATTATGGAAATGACTACAGAAAATATGAACACAGATGGTCTCCTTTTCGAACCTCTCATCCAGAAAAGAAGAATCCAAGCATAATGTACCATGTTGGCAGAGAATCATTAGAAAGCGTAATGCACAATGGGAAGGAAAAAATTCCAACATAGAAATGGGAAAACCTAACTAAAATACAGAAGATGCATCTACAAGAATTTAGGTTACCTTTCCACTGGGCGAAAGAGAAGATTTGGCTTGCTCAGATGAAATAACCAGTCCAGGTTCATTCCCCAAAGATGGTAGTTCAAGCTTCTTAGGAATGTACTCATCTCTAACTGCACATTGGTTCTCTGCTTCTACATTATCTATCATATCCACACAGCCCTTCAACCCTCTCATTCTCTGAACATACTTTCAGAGTATAGACAATAGTATTACTTAGTGGCAAATCAAAACTCTGTTCTCCCATACATTTGAAGGTTGATTTCAATGAGGAAGAGCATTGCTGGGAGTCAGCATAGATGACAAAGGGGCAAACATGTTAGGTTTGGTTTAACCTATCCAAAGCATTCATTTTGACCTTACTCATACTTGTTTCCATACACAGAAATGGAAACCATAAATATTTTGCTATCATTTTTCTTTTTCAGGTTGAGTTTGACTGTAAACTCATGACCTCAAGAGGCTGTTACAAAATGCCCCATACTACTGGCCGCAGGTATGAGGGATTAACCTTGCTGTTTCATATGCATCCGGATCAGCACATCGACATAGGATTAACCTTAATAGTCAATGAGGGAAAAAGCATCTGTAGTTGTCTTTAGCAAAACACCCCTCATATACTTTCTCTTTCTGTGAATGGCACCGTAGGGGGTCAGTTTATGTACTAGATATTGCCTCATGTTTTAACTTGGTTTATCTAAAGTCCACTGTGCTATTCTGAAAGGGAAGCAGTTCTATAAAACATTAAAAAAAAATCCCAAACTAGACTTGGCATAGACGAATGACCATGCAAGTATGGAACATGCAAAGAAATGCCATACGATCAGCATCCTTCATAACGGTTTCAAGAAGAAGAGTAACCATCATAATACGAGTGGATTAGTTTATGACTCCCACAAATCTTCAAGATTCCTTTGCGTAGACAAACTAAGAGGAGAAGATGGCAAGAGAATCATTTAATCTATAGTACAAAGGATCCACATTTGGTGGACAAGTTTAGATGCTTTAGATGGTTTTAGTGTATCAATATTTCATTTACTCTCTTTTTTTCTCACATACAAACACAGAAGGGGGAGGGAGAAGTACCTAAGACCTAACCAATTGATGACAGGTTCAAGAACCACATGACCTTTCATGTCAGTATTTTAAAATAACTAAGAATTAGTTACCTACAATTCTCACAAATCAGCTATGAGTAGGACTTGCAATGGACCATGTGAAATGGGTTCACCCTCCACTTTTTACCCCTTGTTGATTAGGGGTTAAGTACAAGTTAATCAAGGTCTGCTCTGCTTTGCTCTCCCATTCTCAAGGGACAAAGCCCCAGGTTAGCTAGATACAACTGCTTCCATGGGAAGGAATCAAAACTAATTTAAAGCTTAAGATGTATAACAACTTCTATTCCTTTTAATTCTTTATTGTTACCCTGCAAACTAGGATTGGTCAGGTTTAGACTCTATTGGATCAGCTCCACAGTGATCCCAACCAAATTCCCTCCTTATCCACATAGGCAATAATACCAAGAGAAAAAAAGCTCTCTTTTACCCAATACAAATCCTTCTTGCTTGTGGTAGAATCCTAGTACATGACTATTGCAATTCTAGGAAAAATTAAAATGTTGTTCAAATTTCCAGGCTCTCCGTTTGGGAGTTGTATAAAAGAAGAATTCAGCCTGCTAACTTAGTTCCATCAGTGAGCAAGGAGAATATGCTTCTGGGTTTGAAACCCATCTTTCACCCGCTAACCTGGCATCTAACTAATCAACCATCTTCCCAATCAGAAGTGGAGCAAGTGGTTTTCATTTTTATTTTTTTTTTGGGGTGTGGGGGGGTTTGGGGGTTGGTTGTTGAGCTTTTCCTACCCTTTCACCACTTTTCATCCTAGCTTTTTTTCCATAACTAATGCTAAATCAAAGAATTGCTTGAGTAACGATCATGCATAAAACAAGAGATATTCGAACTTTTAACAAGGCAGCTAGCCTGATTTTAACCATATGGAGGGTTCACATAGCCTACCCTTTGAATTTGCCACCAGATTTATGGCCACCATATGTGACTTCTCCCTTGCATTTTCAGTCTAATTTTTTTTTTTTTCAAAAACATCAACTTTTTTCAAAGATCTTCTTAATTTTTCAAAGATCTTCTTAATTTCCCATGTGGCGAACTCTACTTAGGCCAAAATTTGACATGATTGTAAGAGGTCAGAGCCTTCATGTTTAGAGTCATGATTGATAGACCCAAGGTCATATCACATGCCCATAGGGCCCAATCATAAATCACTTGTGTGGATTTTTCCTATTGGGGAAATTGATAAATAGTGACAATTTACACCAGGATCATGGATGCGGAGCAATTGAAGTAAAAATTTGATCCAATAATCTTGCATAAAGGTATGCAACCCTTGAAGAGGTGTAATCTATTCCATAATTTTCTGCTAATATGATTCCAAAATAATGGCCTTCAGCCAGGGCTTAGAGCCTCCATTGCAAACCTGGGATTACTTCATCATGTAAATCAAATGAGTGTGCCTTTATTTTTTTCTTTTTGGTAGTGGGGGTGAAGGTCAGGGAGGAGCTAATGACAATAACTAAGTTTAATGACTTCACATATAAAAATACAGTTACCCCTCCATGTCCTACTTTTGTTGGGTCCTCAAAGGGTGGATTGTGTAGGTCCTAACCTTCAACATCTTTGCACGAGGAAGCCCCCTCAGACTCGAACTGACATTTCACACCAGGAACCCCGGCTTTTACCATCAGCCCCTATATACATATATCACATATTATATATTGAAGAGTGAAGTGCCAATTATGACTGTCGGGTATCTAGGAAATGATCTAGATTAGCCGCATGTCAAACTTCAGCCTCAAATTCTATCACTTACCCTACAATTTATGTTCCTGCACCCTTATGATGGTCCTGGATTTCTCAATGCTTTATTTTTCCATTTGGCCAACTCATATGAGACTGAAACCTGAAATGTGAGCAGAGACCTTAGAGTTTAATTGTCCATAAAATTTCAGCTCCATCTGAGCTGCCACGTGGCAGAACTAGGCCCCACCAACCAATTTTGCTTGTGGGTTTTCAACTATAAACCACTCTGTTATATTATATGTAAAAAAGAAATATTTCGAACATATCATACACATCAACTTCGTAGACATATGTTGCCCTTGGGTCCTCCAATATACCCACCACCCACCCTGCGCCTAGATATAAGAATAAAAAGAGAATGGAAGAACTTATTTATATCATATATAAGATATATTTTGCCCTTAGGTCCTCCAATATACCAACCCCATGCGCCTTAAAAAAAAAAAAAAACAGAATTAAAAGAGGATGTCAGAACTTAAAGTTGCTTACATCTCTTAGCCTATAGTTGGTTTTTATTGGTCTTCCCTCACCAAATGAGTGATACGAACCTCAATATTCACTCATAACCATTAAATTTTTAATGGCATTTATTTTAAAATGGTTTTAATAACCAGTTTTTTGTTTGTAGTTGTATGTCATATAATATGGTTTGACAAAACATAACCATTTTTGTCTTCCAAAGCCCTGGCATCAAAGCACTTTCTAAGGGAAAAAAGACGCAAAGTGGGATCGGGGCATGGGGGAATAAGACAATGGATTTTTACAGTAATCTCATGAAGAGACTCAATCCAGAGCTTCATATCGCCCAGGAAGAATTGCAATGAGAAAGGCAAAACCAGGTGAAAACCCAGCAATATGGCAACGAAAATGTATCAAGAAAGGTTTTCACTTCCAAAAAGAAGAACGAACTCAACATAAATACAGAAATAAAGAGTTGCGTTGTCGGGATATAATCAGTTATAATCCTTTCGTTCAAATTTTCTCCCACCACCCATTTTGCAACAGTCTTCAAACACAGTCAAATTCCTACAGGTAAAAACGAAAAAAGAAATGAAATTTTCAGCATTTGAGAGCTCAATTCAGTTGATGTGTACGGATTTCCAGATTTGGACCCAGTCCAGCAAAAAAGGGAATAAACAAAGGAAATGAATACTAACCGCCATTATCTATAATTTGTTGTTTTCTTTTATCTTATAATTAATAAGAACAATCATAAAATAGTAATTAATCGAAAGCTATAGGTCCTCGAGCTACTAAGCAAACCCAGACTATTACTAAAATTCTGGGTATGGGGGGAGAGAGCAAGAATGAACAACGACAAGGGAACTAAGCATTCAGTACCTGATCAGACTTGGAGAATAAAGAAGCCAAAGCTTGAAGCTGATTCTTGCTGACATTGAATTTCTCTTTCAATATTCGAGCTTGTTCTTCCCACAAGCTTGAAATTTCCTCTTTCCTTGAGCCGGCATCATCTCTCTTTTCAGACAAAACCCATAAAGACACGATAATAATACCCAAAACTAAGAAAAATAGAAGCAGCTTCATCCACCACTTCCAACCACCAGTAAAGCCTCTCACCTTCTTCGGTTTTGCATTGTCTGATGGCAATCTGACTTTAAATCCAGAAAGCTTGCAATTCAAAGCCATCTAGTGGAAACCCACCGACATATTTTCACGAAAACCCTTGGAAGTTTGAGTACAACCCCAGAAATTGGCAAAAGGCTCATCGAAACCTATCGTTTTAGAAACCCAGAAGAAAATCTGAACAAGAAGCAAAAGATTTCATAAATCAACTGGATCATTCAGCCAGCCCAGACGAAAATCTTTGATCAGATACGAGAGTACAAAGCATTTCAAGCTTCCCTTGAGATTTCTTGTAAACTCCTCAGTCTCTCTCTCTCTCTCTCTCTCTCTCTCTCTCATTAAAAAGAAAATTCACAAAAAAACTACACCTCCTGCCATTGACAAAGCACACTCAAGAGGAATCCTGACAGAGAAACAAAAATGGGGGATGGAACATAGTTGGTAGTTTGAGCAGCCTTGGTAAGAGTTGGTAATCCAATAGAGGAAGAGAAAAATCGATTCTCTTACTGCATTTGTCCGTTCTTGATTCTTTCTTCTCCTCTCCTTCTATGCAGAGCCGGAAAACACATCAATATCACCCTTTTTATAGAAAAAGCAGAAATTTGTTGAAACCCAATTGGTTTTCCAGCAAACCCAACTGGAATCAATGATCGGGTTAATATAAAAGGAGATGGCTTTGCTCTTTGCTCTCTCTCTCTCTCTCTCTCTCTCTCTCTCTATGTGGGTTTGTTTGTTATGGGCTTGGGGGGGAGTGTTTGTCACGGAGGTTGGCTACATTATTATCTCATCATGTGGTGGGGGAAGGTTAGGGAAAAGCAAACAAAAACGAGAATTAAAAGCAAGGAGAAAAGAAGAAAGGGGAAGAAAATATCTGGGATTCGTTTAAAATTTTTTGAGTGGTTTCTTCTTCTCCCCTATTTCGTCCTCTTCTACTTACGTCTTTTGCTTTCCGGTACTTTGAAAGAGACTGCTCCGTTCAACTCCGTTTAAATATGGCAGAGCCAATAGCTCTGCTTATACGGAGACAGGAAATGAGGAATTAATCTAATCAAAAAGAGAGCAAGAGAGAGAGAGAGCAAGAGAGAGTCTGGTAAAGTAATAAAAGGGTTGTCTACTGTCGTGGGAGACTATTCACTTCTTCCCAGTTCAGTACTAAGGAAAAATCCAGAAATCAGAAACCTCAGAAGCCATTGAAGAGGTGAAAGGTGGGGGCGGGGGCGGGGGTGGGGGAGGGGTCTCAGGGTGGGTATTATCCTCTTACTTCAATCCTTAATGACTCAAAGTCATTTTAATATTACTGTACAAATTTTGGGTTCCTCAAAAGATCGCCGTTTTAATCGCTGCACCCGATGACCCGACCTGTTCTTTTGTTAGTTGGATTTGGATCTTCCCCAATGGCTCTCTTTCAATCTCCCCCTCCCTCAGAATTAGACGCAGATACGCAATCTAGTACCTGAAAACACACAAGTCTACAACATGTTTCTGATACCACTCGTTACATACCTTGCCTCCATTCACCTGAAGGCTGATGACATTGACACACACGTGTCCAAATAATATTTATCTCTGAAGTAGCCATAATCATCATAGGGTGTTGATTTCTAACCTGAATCGGTCAGATTGGTTCAGTTCGAAGAAGATTTTTGTTGGTTTTATTTCAATTTGAGATTTTATGAATTAATAGAAAAAAAATTGAAACTAAATTGAATTGACGAAATTCATAATCAAATTATGCAAAAAAGGGTTTTCTTTTATATCACCGTGCTTAATGAAATAAAATGTTTCAATATTTGTCACATGACAGTATATGGGTTAATATATATGATAGTTATACTTAGAAAAATCATAATGGAACCCAAATTAAACTAAATTTATCAAAATCTGAAATCAGCCCGAATACAGCCCGATAAAATCCCATTGAATCAACTTGATAAAAGAGTGAACCGGATCGAAATCAAATTTTGGCTTAATGGTATGGTTTCAATTTGGCCCATTATCAACCCAAAGCTAAACTACAGACTAAAACTGAACTGAACCGGTTAGCCCACCAATTAAAAATTGAGATAGACCGATCATTTACTAATTGATTGCTCTCAATCCAAACTTATTAATTTGACAAGATTATGACCCAATGTATAAATCCGCCCCGAAACCCAATCAAGTAACCTAATCCTTCACCAAAATAATTGTAAGAAAAGAAAGGCTTAATCGATCATTTAAGGACTAATTATGATCGATTAGCTGAAACCAATTAAAAACCAATAATGGACCGACCAATGGATAAGTGATTTTGGCTTAGGCTTTAAGGGCCGATTATACTATGAGTCTGATTTTTTGCTTTTCTATCCATAAAATCATCATTAGAGAGTTAAAGGTCTCTCACTAAGGTTAATGGGTTCGGCTACATCATGGTTTGAGGAATAGATCAGATAGGATTGGAATCCATCTTGATCGATCCTGATTCTTGGTCGATACCATAACGGTGGATCAATATGAGCAAAAGGCAAAATAGTCTAAAAATAGTGTTTTAATTGAAAATAAGGATACTTTTATCTGATCCTCGTCAATCTGGATCAATATTGACCTTGACCGATCCCATTTAAATTCTGAAGCCTTAGCTACATAGATGCATCCAAGGACAAATAAGAGAAAAATGTTAAAAAAAGAAAAGAAGCATAGGACAAAAACTATAACGAAATAGAACACAGCATGACGGGGTTTGCTATATGAATCTTAACCATAGATTTAGGTATTGGTATTGGATCGGATTGAATCAGTGTGTATCTGTCACTTTTGCCTCTTGTTTTTCGAAAAAAATATACAATTTTCTTATTATTTTACCCTTGAAATGATCCAGATAATCGATCTGGATCAAGTAGATATGATTGATACGATGTCAATACTTGAAATCAAGATTCTAACCCCCTAATTCATTCTATTCGAGGTTGTATTTGAGATAAGACTTAATTTAAATGTATCTTTCTTCACAACTTTCCCTATGATCATGAAGCCAAAACACTAAAGCCATGGAGCTGGCCTGGTTAGGCTGGTGGGGTCTGAGCTAGTGACAGAGAATCACCTCTTGAGTCCATTATCAGGTCACCCTAACACTAACAGCCGCTTTCAACCATACAATAATATAATTTGAACAAGTGGTGGGACCGCTGGTCATGTTGAATGTCCTCTCTTACTGCCTTCTAGTGAGAGCCAGGTTGGCGTTTTGACCCCTCTTTTTACCTTTCTTGCAACTCTAACAAACTCTTCAAGGATTTGATTCTCAAAAGAAATTTTCCATTTTCGTATAAAAAACATAACACAGACGAGACTCTCATTAATTGTTTGATATTTTATGTTAGGACCTATATACATATTTATATAGAGTTATTTTTCATCTTTGTTTCGATTCCTCTATCAACACGGTCAACTCTATTCGTTAGAATAGCCTCCTTTGAGTATTTGCATGTATTCTGTTTTTTTGCTTTCCAAATCCTTCTTCTGTTTTCTGAAAATAGGATTTGAACAACCAAAAATATAAATAACTCTAAAACAATTTCATTTATCTTCCCCTAATTTTCCTTGTAATTAGATGCATACTATATAAACACTATTAAGCTTTCATGACCAAGTTTTCTTGTTCATTCCAAGTTTAATATTTAGAAAACGATTTTCCACAATGCCTAAGTTCTAATTCAGGCATATGGAGCCTTGAGTTACGGACTCATAATAGGGGGTTTTGAGAAGATAGAGAGGGGGTGTTGGTGGAGTCCTCCATTTTGTGTCTTTGCGAGTGGATTTATCACACATAGGTGTCATGCGAATCTTTTACCCTTTTATTTAGTACCAAATAAAATAAATTATATAGTCAATAATAATTGAATTTTATTGACTGTACGTATGCATTGTCATTGTTTATCACCATCGTTGTCATCATTATCATCAAGATAATGATAATAAATTTTGTACAATATTGGATGAACAAATCAAATAGGAAATTGTCACCCTTATTATCTAGTGAACAATTGTCAAGTCTCAATTATTGTTAGGGTTAGATTTGCATATATATGGTGATAGAAGACATCTTGATTTAAAACTATATCTCTTTAAATTTTAATCCTACTCTTAAAAATGTATTAGTGGTCCTCCTCTTAAGACACATTTTGTAAGGAAGATTCCATTTAGCAACTAATACAGGTTACATTTACCTAATACATTTACATCATATTTTTTGTAACAAATATTCTATATAGCAACTAACATTGTACATGTTACGTATTCCTAATACATTTAAATCATCCTTTTTGGAAGCTAGAAAACTTCAATAAATTGGAACCATTTGTATAATACAAACAAGGCAAGGCTTCATGTTTACATCATCCTCTTTGGGGATTCATTGTATTACATTTGCCTAATACATTTACATCATGTTTTTTGTAACAAATATTCTATATAGCAACTAACATTGTACATGTTACGTATGCCTAATACATTTACATCATCCTTTTTGGAAGCTAGAAAACTTCAATAAATTGGAACCGTTTGTATAATACAAACAAGGCTTCATGTTTGTATATATAATAAAGGAAAAAAATATTCCCACGACATCAAAGTGGGGATTTCTTCCCACACCTTCTGCCATGGCGTTCACAGCGGCAGTCTCTCTCCTTAAAGAAAATATGGACCTCCAATGAACAAATTCATTTATTCTCACACTCAATGGGTGGTGTCATTGGAAATCTCTGCCCATATAATAATGTCTTTCAGTGCAAAATAATATATCTACAAAATAAAAAACTAACAAAAATTAAGATGAAGAATTCTTGTTAAATTTATTTTTTATTTTTTATTAATTTGGAGAAAACTCTCTAAGCTTAAAGTGTATACTCTATCTCCTCACATGTATGATTATATTATTTTCTTAAATAAAACAAATAATGACTAAAAAAAAAAATGAAAGAGTTTGTAGTATAGTGCTTGCTCAAAGAACCTTCTCCCTCTAAAAATGAAATTTTAATAAAAGGGATTGATTGTCAAGTCGGTTGAGCCACTCACCAACCCAAATTGGATATAACTAACTGTCAAGAGCCTAATACTATACTGACCACCAAGTCCTCCAACCAGGACTATATTTTACATAGGCCTAGGCCACCCATCCATCTCCCACTCATGGCAAACCATTAAATTTCATTAAGTTAATGGGTTATAATAAGTGCCTTGGTAGAGAAAGGTTCAAATAAGATTGGTTCAGCCAAAAAAAAAAAACAAGTGAGAGTAGTTCCTAGCTTCCTTCCTACAAGAGGAGAAAGAAAAAAAATAAAAAAATAAAGAGAAAAAGAAGTTCCATCTATGCTTCTATAACATTTTATCATCCCACCTCAACTTGCCTTAAAAAAAAAAAGTATTCGATGAGAGAGGGGGGGGGGGTGAATGGATATAATAAATAAAAAATTAGGTGCAAAAAGCCCAGAAAGGGTAAAAAAAAAAAATAATAACAAATCCTAAGGGACAAAAACCGCGGAATAATATCCAACAAATCCTCAGGAAACAAGGATTTGTTAGATATGGAGGCATAGATTTATATTCTTACATGGACACCATACATAGTTGCATTTAGTGGTACTGTGTTTGACCCACCATATATCATTTGAACATGTGACCTCATCACCTAAGTATAATTATTTATGTGAGAAATGATTTTCCAAGAGTTTGGAAACCCTTCTCCCACCCCACCCCCTCCACCAAACTAAAGAAGAAAGGAACTATCTTTTCTTCTATCTTCTCTTTTGGTCCTCAAAGTGAAACTATGTTAATTAGTTCTATAACTTCTTATTCCCCACCTAAACCAAAATCAATATTCATCATAGAGTTGCACTAGACTGCCAAATGGAAATCTTAGAAAATGAATTATGAAAAAGGAGATAAGAATAAACCCTCTAGAGTGAAGGTGAAATGGAAAGGTAACCATGGATTGTTTAAAATTTGTTCATTAAAGTTCAATTTCAATTCAACCTAAACAAAAAGGGAAGTGATTGGAAAAAAAATAGTTTAAAGATTAACGAAAGGGAAAAGCTGGTTGTTACCTAGATAGTTTAAAAAGTGTTTTAATCTATTTTCAATTACCTGAAGTACCCACAATGTCATTAACATGAAAAAATCATAAAGTAATTTTAAAGATTAGTGGGTGAGTCCCACTTGTAATTCGTAGTCATACTATCCGGACTTAAATATAAGGATTGCGATAGCTACTTGGGTTGTGTGGTTGTTGCTCTAGTGTAGGGATCAACTAGGGGAAGCGTCACAAGCATTCAACCAGGGGGCAATTTGGCCTTTTCACCCCACTATGTCTAGGTGTAGGGATGCACGATCAATTAGGGATTTTTTTCGTATATCCACAATTTTTTTCAAGTGATGCAGAATAGTGCTTGCATGTCCTCAATCTAGAGACTAAATGAATAGATCGACAAGGTCCAACAGCTTATGATGAATTGATTAGAGATGAAAAAGCTTATGATGAATTGACTGGAGATGAAAACTTCTCAAAGAGTTGCCACCGACTACCATGGTGCTAAGAGATGATGTATTAGGTGATGTCTCATGCTTTTGGTTTACCTGATACTACCGCTCTTCGTTTGCCAAGTCATATGTATTAGTAGTATTTATCATATAACATGCGGGGTGCCTTAAGGCACAAGGTGACTATAGGGGAATCTCTACACTAATACACTCTATCGGCAACACACCAATCAACTAAACAAGCTATTGTTCTTTAATGATGAGGTAATCAATCTAACTCTCCCATCTATTTTCAAAAAACCTAAAAAAATTACTCCCTATTTTTTTGGCATCCATATGCAGCCCATAGTATAAAAGACGCAACGAAGCATTCTTAAACTCGTCGTCGGGATTTCCCCATCGGCTCGGGTCATCGCGAAGTTAGCAAACCAAAAAGACCAAAACAACCTCAGTTTTCACGAAATGACCAGAATATCCTCCTGGAGAGAATATGATAATAGCAAAGCTTAACCTGCCCAACCGGTTATAAAAAGACAAGAGTTACAGTTGCCACTGGGCCCGCAGGTGGGCACCATATCACATTTTTAACGGCTCTGGTTCTCTCTCTCCTTTTTGACTTTTTCACACTCTCTCTCTCTCTCTAACATACGCACAGAGAGCACAGAGAGGAGAAGGGCACAGCACCAGCAGAGGTCCACAGCTTAGCCCATAGGGAGTCGTGATTAGAAAGTGGGACCCATTAACAGCTCACCAACCTGACAATGTCACGTTTTACAATGCTGCTTTTCATTACTGCGGCGACATTATTAATCGGAAAAGAACAAATACTTAAACGAACCGTTACACGTGGCAAAACGGGGTTGGGTCCCACATGTTTTCTACCAATATGTAGTCTAGAAATCTGTTACCTTATAGACCCATAGACATAGAAAGGGGCCCACTGTCCCAGGTCCAATTGGTGGTCAGCACGTCGTCAGGACCTTGTGCTGACAACGCATGTTAAATGGTTGGTTAATAATACTGAATAGTATTTCTACACGCGCGGTGCAAATCTTCACGCCCTCCATCACGCGCCTGTCTGGAGCGTGTACGTTAGCAACCTGAGATAGTGGCTCCAGATCTATATTTCATGAGCAAATGTTAAAAAGATTGTATCTACCTATATTTTATTTGGTAAAACATATTTCTGATTTGTCAATCGTGATGTTCCGATTCTGGTTTTGGATGCCTTATGCTATGTTTGGGAACCAGGAAAAACGGTTGAAATCATCTGCAATTCTGATCTAGTACAATTCAGTGAAATACCACTTTCAGGGGTGACACGTGTATTGACACCAATGCAATGATCAAAATCTGGTACAACTAATAAAACTTTAAATCAGTGAAGAATCATTTAAATCAAATCTGAACCATTGCATTGGTATCAATACACGTGTCACCCCCCTGAAGGTGGTATTTCACGGAATTGTACCACATCCGAATTGCAGACGATTTTTTTCCCAAGAAAAGGGGAAAAAATGATGAGAGAAAAAAATATATAATTTAATTGTTATCTTATTGTATTTTTGTCTTATTATGTTTTTTTTTTGAAAAATATTTAAATTATTTAGGGCATGCATTATCTTGGTGTCGAGATTATTAAAAATCATAATTAAGGATTGAATCGATCCTATTGATTGGAATTGGTTCCAAAAACAGTAGAACTGACCTTGTGGAATTGGTTAGAATCTTTTTTTTTTCGTTCGAGGATAAAGTTTTTCTTCATTGGTAGAGAAAGAATAGTCCCCTCATAGCTAGGGGTTTAAAACACAATATTGTATTAAGTATCATTATTAGCTAGTCTTGATACTGATATTGAGCCAATATCATTCACTATGGCTAAATAAATAATTTCTTTTAATTTTGAATTAGTCCTATACATCCAATAATTACCAATATCGTAGTGATCAATATGGTATTCGATGCAGTGATTAAAATTCATGTTTATAGCTAATGATTTGGTCTAGAAATTAGACTTATATAAACTCCCACTTGCTAGTGTAGAAGATCGGAATAATCCTTTACTAGTTCAATCATACCATACCGATGGCACTAGTAAAGGGATTCCCCTTTCACTGTGAGTAGAGGAAAACTATTGTTTGATCCATATTTGAAACCAGTGGATTAAAAGCTAGTTAGATCAATTGATCTAAAATTCCCAATACTACCATTTGAAATGGAGGCTTTTATTATCCAAGCCAGTTTCAACTTTTTTTCCATTTCTCCTTAAATTCAAAAATTTTTTTTTCTATTTATTTCTTCACAACCAAACATAGTGTTAATAGAAATGACTCGTTATTTCACAATCCACAATTTTTCCATTTGCACAAAACCAATGAAATAACGTGAAGAAATAAGAAATCTTTCCAAGAAATTGTTTTGACCATAAAATAGTAAAGAGGCACATTATAAACAAATTGAATGTTACATGCACATCAATTTTTGGGAGAAGTCTCTTTAAGCAAGTGGCATAGGTTACCCCATAGTTTTCTATCTCCATTTCTCCTTTTAGCACCTTTTTTATTTTAATAGGATCTCTCCTTCTAACACATTCTCTCCTTCCTGCTTCTATTGAAAAACTATATTCTAGCCTGCTATCCTCATTCATTGGGGATTAAGCTCGTCTGTAACGCGCATTATAGGATACTGCAAATCCAAAGGCTAAGAGCCCTCAAACACACAACCCAAGGCATGGATGCACAGCCCAAGGTGCTCCCAACCCTAAGATCTACTCTATATTACACGACATAGGATCTCGATCCATTCGTTGGCTCCCCTAGCCAGTTGGCTCAAAGAACTCACTCCCTAAAATTTTAATCATAATCTTCAATGGTAGTGCCAACCTATGACCAAAATGTGCCCTGCATGTGTTCTTTTCCCCTTCACATCTTTTTTTTTTAATTCAAAAAAACAAAACAAAGATATTACATATTGATCAAAGTTCTAAAAGCTAAGTTCTCATATGAGATACTAGTTTACTATGTAAGTGACCTCACAAAATAGAAGAAATGCTCCCAGTTTAACTAGTTTGGTGACTTTGGTCCCATGGAAGCTTAGCATCATTTTTATTACTAGAAGTTTCTCCACTGGTTCTCTCTTGTCCATAGCCAGTCACTTTAGGATGTCTTAGTATTGAAATTAGTCACATTTTGAGTCTCAAGTTAGGACCACCAAATCAAGCTGGACAAAGGAACAAGATTTCCTTAAAAAAACTAAGTTCTAGGGCCCAAAAGATGCCCCCATAATACATTGGCCCAAAATTCTGTGGTCCTTCTAGAACTGTTTGCCTTGAAACCAATTCTAATTGATTAAAGCTAAACCCACCTCCAACCTCACAAAGGGAAAAATAATAATAGCAGTTGTGTACTTTTGTTAGCTACTTAAACTCAATAGGGATTTAAGTGGTTGTGTTGATGAAAGTATGAGTATAGGAAGGCACATGACCCATTTGGTGGGAGGGAACAAAGAATCTTTGTTCTTTTTTCCTTTTTTAAAATATAATTAATTATTAATTAGTGGGATTATTTATATATAATTACCTGTGTAAGTGTGTAACCCCACACACCACTCAGTGTTAATGGTAGTATTATAATTTTTACTATCCCATCTGAACCCTTAAAATGCCCAATGACAGCAAAAAGGTGAATGAAAAATTATAAACTATTAAGAGGTAAAGAAGATTGTGTAAGATTATGAGTTTTCTGCTTTATACTAACGAATTAGATTTTTCTTTTATTAATAATTATTTGAAGTATATGAAGGCTTGAGCACTATAAGTAAAGAATTTTCTTATTGATACTCTTAAAGTAATCAAATAATTTGTATTCCTTTATATATATATATATATATATATATATATATATATATATATAGAGAGAGAGAGAGAGAGAGAGAGAGAGAGAGAGAGAGAGAGAGAGAGTCTTAACACTTTCTAATGAAGGTAAAATCCTATCTTTGTGTGTATGTGTTCAAACAAAGTGTAAGAAAATAACATAATAGTCTATCATTTTTAATTTTTTTTTTTAATTTCTTTGTATTATCTTTGAGTTAAGATTTTTTTAGAATAAGAGAAAAGACAGTCAAAAAAAGGTTATATATTCTAAATACACTAAAAGATTGATATCATTCAAACTGTGTCCCAGTAAATAAAAGCCTTGAATAAGAGAGGAAGAGAAGCTTTATGGGGCAACGATATTTACATGCCCTTGTCATTTGTTCGGTTAGTTGTCAAAATGCCCTTTATTAGACTTATTATTGATTAAATCAAATGGAAAAAAAAAAAATACATAGTCAAAGATGATATCAAATGTTGATTTCAAATTAAAAAGAATAACTAATCTATATTAATGGCTTAATTTCCTTAAATCAAGAGTCAAGAAATCAAATTGATAGTAGAAATAATATTACAAATAATTGAACTTTTGTTAACCTCTTTTTTATTTTTATTTTATTTGAGAAAAAGAATATCACATAAGTGTTAAAATATGCATTCTCTCATATAATCTGAAAATAATTCTATTTGAGGTCATATTAGAATCAAGACCTAAACTATAGATGTTTTTCCTCATATGGATCTATCTCTCTAACGTATATAAAGTCAATATATAAGGTTAGCATGTAGATCAAATTTGGATGATTTATTTCCATTTCATGGCTTACTATTTAAAACTCATTTATTATTTTTTCCTCCTCCAATTGTAATTTTTTTAATACTAAACCATAAGATAAGTTTAATTGATATTTTCTACCATGATAAATATATTTTCTGCCATGGGAAAATTTTTTATAGAATAAAACATATTTTACCATTTTTAAGATGAATTTAAATAAAAAATAAAAAATATTCGTTTCCTTTCCATTCATTTCTTATTAAAAAAAAAATATATATGTCCTCGATGTTCGATGTGATGCATGCCAGTACAGGTGTTTACTTAAGAACCCTATTATGTTTTTTTCCGCTTGGAAGATAACAAGAATGTTAGGCCTTCTCACTTTTACCCTCTCTCGATATTGAGAAAAAGGTCGTCAAGTATAATATGGGTTGGTTATAGATTCCGAGTTGTGGAGAGTGGAGCCAGAGAGAGTGACAGAAGCATTGAGGAGCAACCAATGAAGAAGGCCATGACAGCTCGTCTTATTATCACAATAGACTTCAGACTGAAACTGAGACTGTGACTGAGACTGAGACCACCTCAAAGCTCCAAAGTCGCGAAGTGTGATGTGATGGGAGGAGCAGGAGATGGTGACTTCTGTGGTGTGACAGTCCATCTCCCCTATCAGAGCCAGTGGCTCAGTGAGTCCAGCTGTCAGTGACTCAGTGTTTTCTCAGAGCATTTCCCAGCTCCAATACTTCGTTCTCTGTGAACTGATTTCTCTCTCTCTCTCTCTCTCTCTGTCTCTCTTCCAGATTCCAGACTTCACTTCTCTCTAGTTGCATTCTTTGCTGTTCTGTTCTGCTGTTTTTTGAAATGCAAGAAGATAGGAAAGGAAGGAGAAAGAAAGAAGAATAATTAAAAAATTAAAAAAAAAAAAAAAAACTGCCAATCTGGTGTTTATCTATGCAAATGGAATGGAAGGTAACGTTGTCTTTTTACCATCATCTGAATCTGGGTGTACAACATCAGCTCGTAAGTCAATGATAAGATAGGTGAAAACATCGACCACATAGGGGTAGAGTGGTATTTACATACTCTTTGTGTCTTGACGTGGAGGGCACGACCAAGGACCATTCGTTTTTTAAAGACACATCAGGATTTGAAAAATAGGATTGGATTATGCTACAGTAGATCTCAATTCCGGCGGGTCACTCCTGTATGAATTCCTACGGTTTAGGGATTTTTCTACCGATGCTGGACTGACTTTAGGCCAATCTGAACCCCAATTCCTGTTTCTAAAACCCTGACCCCACCCGGGGGAAGGTGGGGTAGGAGAGTAGAAGTCAAGGGTTTGGAATCAGACACTCTATTTTGCATTGATGTTGATTTTTTTTTGAAAAATTTATCGCGTCACCCCAGAGAATGTCACAATGATAAAATCATCACCTTTGTTTCATTAAATTATTCTCAGACGCCCTATCGTCAGTCACTGTTAAGGAATATACTATAGTTGCTAACATCAACAATTATATTTTATTTTAAATACCAAAATACCCTTATGAAATAAGAAGTACCAAAAATACCTTTACCATACCCATTCCAAGACCTATTTCATCTTTCTCTCAAATCGCCATTGCTGGACCACCGGCATTGTTCATAGTACAGCAGCAGCAGCAGCATCAGCAATGGATGGCTACCCGTAGGACATCGCGGCGACAAGCAGGTTTGTTTCTTTTATTTGGTTTTTTAGGGTTTAGAATTGTTTGGTTGCAGGTTCTACTGATCCTCATGCTTTCCATTTTCAAAGTTGTTGTTTTGCTTGCTTTTGTGGTGAATCCGTATCTCTCCTTATGTTGAATCAAGGCCACAATTGGTAGTAAAACCAATCAAATCCTTGCGGTGAGAAGCTTGGGTTCTGATCTCTTATTTCTTGATTTTTCTCTAGAAGAATATCGAACCTGTTCGGACCTGTCCTAGCATGCAGTTAAGATTCAAGTTTCGTTTCTGTGATAGAAAATTCCTAGTCCATCAGGTTTTCTGGGAATCAAGGTAGCAATGGTTTGCTCTACATTTTGATTTTTCTGATTGAATGCTATAATCCTAGTCCAGTCATCACTTGCATTTTAGGATTCTGTTGAGTATGATTTCAATGGCAATATGAATTTTGAAACCTGATCTTCAAAAAATATCAGTCAATTATTCAAAATTGAGGTTTCATTCTCCATCAAGAAACTGTCAGATTCAGCTGATCCAACACTTGGATCTTGCTGATATTTTCAGCTTTTATTCTGGTCCCGAAAAGGACCCCTCGACCAGGATTATCTAGCTTTCTGATCTCTAGATCTTGCTTGTTGAATTTTTTTTCTTAAAGTTTAGAATCTCGCCGGTTACTATAAATCCATATAGAGATTAAGAGTGAGAGAAAGAGAGAGATACCTCATCGGTGATGAACGAACACCTTTTTCAGTCCTTCATCAACGATGGGAAGTTCATTGTTTCTCGGTGAAGGTAAGTATAATAGGTTAAAAAACGAATCGACAGGTTTTTTGGTATAATGGTTAAAACAAGAGTTTTTTAATAGTAAGGGTATAATGATCATTTTAACTCTACACTTAACATTGACTGACGATAAGGGGTTTGAGAATAATTTGGTGAAACAAAGGGGGTGGTTTTATGATTATGGCATTCTTCAGGGGATGGCACGGTAAATTTTCCTCTTTTTTTTTTTAACTCACCAAGAGAGGACTCTCTTGAGAATAAAGAAGAGATGGATTTTTTTGGTTTCATAGAGATAAAAGCTGCTAGAATTGACTTCCAATTCCTGAAGGCTCAAACAAATGGTTGATTGATTATAGGATCGGTTCTACCTGGCATTTCATTTTATTTTATTGCAAAAGAGAACTTCAATAAAGAGTACCAAAATGACTTCACGGTCTGAATACCACCTCTTCATTTACTAAACCAAGTTTTCATAGCTTCTTAATACAACCTCTTATTTTCTAATCAGCATGTTAGGATATAAATGATGCTCACTGATCGTGCAGCCTCTGCATCTAGACATAGACGGCAAATGCTGTATAGATAGGTCTAGGATTCACTTAACCACATGTCAAATTTCTGAATCTAATTAAAATTTAAACCACTAGTAATCCCTAAATTTTCAGAGCTTTATTTTGCCACCTGCCCACCTTGGCACCTTGGTGAACTCTATTTGGACTAAAACTCAACACATCCCGTGGACCTTGATGTCTACTTGTCCAAAATTTGGGACTAATCCGATACCATGTGATGGAAACTTGTGCCATCCTAACATACGCCGATCTACCACAGGATAGAAACTTAAACAACCCGACAAACTCCAATCTTCCACAACATGACAGAAACTTGGGTCGTCCCAAGCAACTTTTTTTTGCCCTTTTATTATAAAGGCCATTTAGACTGTGGAACTGGGAATGACTCATCAAATCAGTTATAATTTAATTAATGGTAACCTGATTGATTCTGCCAGTAGTCATGTTACCACTCCAAAGATTGGCACATTCGCTCCTGACAACTAAAATCTTCTCTTTCAAAATAACACTAGGGCAAGGGTTCTATAAGCCGCCTATGCCCTCTCACATCAAATATTTTATCCCTTTTTTCTCTTCAAAAAAAAAATTTAAAAAGTTATGTGAGGTGTAGGGAACCCCGGCAGTTCAGACACTTTTCCCTAACTAGGAATAAACAAATGAACATTTTTTTTTTTTTGAAGACAAATTATCATAAAGACTATATATATCGAAATCATAGCATTTGTTCAGCTTCATAACACCAACAGGGAAGACCTTCAAGAACACCATTTGACAGACATTAGCAACAACAACAGATTTCATTGTTAGCAAATTAAAAAAGAGAAGAAGAAGAAGGAAGACAACAACAGTTTTTCGGCAGATTATACATAGGGTGCAGGGAAGCAAGGAAATATGAATTTTCAGAACACAATCGACTTTAGAATCGAAATGAAAGACAATGGGGCACTTACGTTGTTATACACAAGCAGGAGATTTGCGGGTGGACAGGCGCACTAGAGTCACTTCACTTTAGTTCTTTCTCCATTCAATAGGGTGTGAGACAATCATTGTATGTAAACATGACACAATACAAAAGCAACAATGCCCTGAACCACCATCATGGGCATACAAACAGGTACAAGGTGATGATGTACAAAAATACTATAACCCCACCTCCCTCTCTGTTTTTTTTGATTTGGAACAGAAATCAGTGAAATGGGTTCACAGGCCATAAATAACAGCAGTATTTCATTACAAATGTGCAACAACAGACTGTAACATTAATCATGCAAAGTTAAACAATAACATAAAGTACTAGCCTTGCTCACCAAGAGAGTGGTCGCTTGGTTGGCCATCTGCCTTTGGTGACACATTGTACACATTCTTAAGCATGTGCTGGAACTTGCAAAGCATCAGCATCTGTGAAGGGTCACTACTTCCACCATTACTCTGTGATGCCCGAGAACTCTCCTGAAGCTTTATCTTCTCAAACAGATACTGCTTTTCGGCCTCTGCCTCATTCAATCGTTGTTTCAGATACCTGCTAGCATACTCCTCCTCTGCCTTCTCAGACTTTGCAAGGGCAATCCTTTGAAGCCTCTCAGCCTCTCGTCTTGCTTCACTGGCCTTAAGTTGAAACATGTCAGCCTCAGCCTGCTTCAGCCTCACTATACTCTCCAGCTCATCAATCTGCTGCTTCTTACGCTGCCTGTCCATCTTTAGGTCTTCCACTTCCCTGGCCTTATCCTCAAGTTCCCGGTCACAAGCCTCCAGAGCCAGACGGGCCTTTTTGAACATCCGCAGCTTCTCCTCAGCCACCATTTCCATCTTTCTTATGGCTTCCTGAACCACTTCCGCAATTCGGTTGCATGCCTCTTGTGGGGCTATCAGACGTCCCCCTCCTTCCTCAAATTCAAGATTCTTTGTTGGGTCCACCTCAATCTCTGCAGGAGGATGAAAGAGAGGTCAGAGAAATCCAAAAACGTGAAAGAAAAGTAACATTGCTTTATTCAATGGCAAAGAACTGAAGTTTTGTTTTGACCACAATCCAGTATAAAATTTATTGGGCTTCAAATACAAAAACTAGTTTCGCAGTGGCCCAAGCAGGCTCAGATTGGAAAATCAAAAAAATACTGCAACAGTATGATAAATAAGACCAGTGCACAGGATCTTACAACCTTTGGATAGGAAAGTGACAACAGAATGGTTCAAACTCAAGGAAGGTTGAAAACAGCCCTACCTGAAACATATCCAAGATTTGAAGCAGGTTGACATCAGTAACTAAATACGTAGGCTGTGTTTGGGTCTTGGGGAAAAGTAGATAGCTAAAAAGAAGCAAATGGAAATCAGAAAACTTCACCGTGCTGCAGGTAATGTGGGTCATTTAATGCCATGGGAAAGCACACATTTGAAAGTCGAGCTTTGAGCTTTCCGCTTTCCTTGCAAAACCACCCCCTCCCCCCCAAAAAAAAAAAAAAAAAAAAAAAAAGAAGAAAAGAAAAGAAGGGTGCCGTGATCGGCACCCTTATCATCTGCTCAATGGTCAATTCCCATCTGTCTCAGGCCACAGGATCACAGAATGGTAAGTAGAATTGGCTTCTTGAAAAAGAGTACTGATTTCCTGTGCAACTCAGAGTCTCCCATAAAATTCCATTTTAAAAGAATTGGGAATTTGAGCTTGCAGGACCTGGCGGCTGAGCTATCTATCACAGCCCAAAATGATTTTCCAAGAGAATGAGATTTTAGGGAATATAACCTTATCAAGTTTTTTGGAGAAGAAAAAATAGAAGAGAAAGGAGGGCATTTCAAAAAATCCAAACAAAGAGAAGAGGTTGGTATACCAGGATTTTCTGCAACAAAAGCAGTTACGGCAGTAAGAGTGAAGCAAAAGCTCGCTGAACCAATAGAGAAAGAACAGAGAGAACAAGGTGAAGCCGGATACCCTTAATCTTTCTAGTACGGCCTCATGTCTTTCTGTCTCCGACCTCTTCACTGAATGTTGATCCTCCTGCTACTCCCCAGACGTCTAGAAGAACTCAGTCATTGGCTCTATCAAACAAAAATATGCAGACAGCGAGCCTTGAAAAATTTGAGATTGAAATGTAAGTTAAGGCATTCTCCTCCCTCTTAAAATAGCTTCCCATGGGCTATGTTGCCACCAAACAAATCAACATCAGGGAAAATATTCATTTTTCCTCATTTAACTATGCACAATATGTGAGGCCCACAGCATGCTTTACTATCCCACTTTTCCCCAACAACCAAACACAGCCTTAGGGAAAGAGGCAGGTTCATGAGGAAAGCAAAACCAGGTCAGGACATGTCCATATTTGAACCAAACCTATCAGGAATTTATACCAGTTATCGGCTAGCTCTCCCAATAATACTGGGGAGGGGTCTAGGAAGTTGGTGGTCAGGTCAATAATTGTCACCCTAACTTGAAGAGTTCTGTTGAGAACGCCATGCGAGATAAGTGAAAAAACATCTTATCTCACTTGACCATCTCAAGTGTTTCCGATCAAGCAAAAATTTTCCTGCCAAACAGAAGGTGGAACCCAAATGGATCCCTTGTAAATGACAAAGCGAACAGATAAAATGACGACTCAATAACTTAACAAACATTGGCAGACAAATCCTAGGAGACATTTGGTAACAACAGAAGTGGATCTGATTATTAAAATAATAATGCATATAGATCAGGTGATGGAAAGGATCCAATGGATCTGATTTGCCTGTGATTGATGGACCAAAAAAGGATCTAAGGCGAAATTTAGGAAGAATTTTCAGATCGGATGATTAAGTTTGTCCAGATCTGATCTTAGATCTAGCGTTCAGATTTGGATTTACTATATTTGAAAATCAAGAATTAATTAAAGAAAACAAATAGCTTAAGATATACGAGATCAATGATGTAACAGATGATGATATCGATTAAAAAGGAGGGGGGGGGGGAGAGAAAGATGTTAATTGGAAAATGAGAAAGAATGTAGGAAAGAAAATAGAAAACAAGAAGAAGATACCATAGAGAAGAGATATGAAGAGGAAACAGAAGTGAGAGAAGAACTAACAGTTGGGTGGGGGGAGGAGAGAGGGAGAGAGGGAGAGAGAGAGAGAGAGAGAGAGAGAGAGAGAGAGAGAGAGAGAGAGAGAGAAGAAACCAATTTCAGCAACAGCCACCACCAAATCAAAATTATCCACTACTAAGCTCAACTGTTGGGGGCTGGTTGTATATTTGTAGAAGAAAAAAAATCCCAAGGAAAACAAATTATCCATCTAATAAGGACTCTACACAGCTAGTTTATCTTCCAAGTAAATGACTGAAACAATGAAACCAACTTAGACTGACATTTCCTAAACAACTATGAAACCTGTATTCTTGATATGGGACCCAGACCTAAATGAATAATTAATAAAATCCTAATTATCGTGCACCTCCCCCAACCCCCCCCCCCCCCTTTTTTTATGCCCTAAGTTTTGGACTTTATATTTTACCTCATTGCAGTTAAACAGAACAAAAACTAAAGCCCAAACCAATTTATCATCCAACCATGCCTATTTTGAGAATGGGACTTCATTAAAAGGTAAGTTTAATTAGGAGATGTTTATCAGCATAATCTTCTACAAAATAATTTCAACAAAGACATGGGACATTAGATTTTCCGGAGCCAATAAATACCAATGCAGACCAATTTTGAGGTGAGATATTAGCACCCCAGCCACAATAAGAAAATTATCTGAATCAAAGCATAATATCGTAGTTTAACTTACAATAGACTAAACAAGAGATCAAAGATTTCCAATCCTTCCGTCTAGCAGAACACATTCTAATTAAAACCACTTCTGAGATTACATTGCCAATAAACTTCAAATTGAAACCACTACTGAGATTACACTGCCAATAAAATTCAAATTGAAACCACTACTGAAATTACACTGCCATCAAATATGACATCCAAAGAATTAGAAATTCCCCAAAAAATTTAGGTAGTTGACCAAATTCAGTTAAATAAATAGTTAAATCAGACCATTTTAGCTGAATGATCAATTTATCAGTCAAACAACTTCCCTTTCATGAAGAAAACTACTAATAACCACCACTCCTGACGATAACATACCACGCTAATGACAACACACAATTATCCCCAATGCTCAACTGAAAATCCAATCATACTTGACAACACTATATTCAAATCATAAACGTTCCATAACCATATCACTTCATCATCACATCCTCTAGCTGGTCAGATCTTTCATGGTGGCTGATCTAGCTCCAATTTCCATCAAATCACTCGTAAATGACATTATACATTCATCTTTGCAAATAACTCTTAATGTTCAACCCACATCCTCAAGTTCATGATGCCTTGTACCTACTAAATATGTATCTTTAACACAACTAATGCATGTACCGATAACCAAAATATAAACATTCTTAAAAGAAGGGAAGGGGAAATGACAGCACAGACAAACTAAAATGGTGTTTCTGACATCATTACAAGTAAAACAGGATAGCTTTGAAGAAACAAATATGAAAATAATCTTCTATGACTATACAATCCCTTTAATGATACTCTAGGAGCACACGACAACCTACGGGCATATATGTCCCTGCCAGACAGATAATAGTTCCAACAGAGACAAGGAAGAAACTAATCTTGTCATCCTAAAAAAGGCAACATCCAATTCCTCCTAGGACAAAATGACAATCAAGAATTCAAGATATAGTTCCCGAATCTCCAGGACCATTATTTCTCAAGGTGATTAGCTTCATTACATAAATGAGAGAATGAGCTATAGCAAGCCCTGGGAAAAAAATTTCATAGCAGAGCAAGAAGAAAATATGTACCTTGGAAAAAAATCAACATTATTTTGCAGGCTGACGACTCTGGAACTCCATTTCTCATCTTCTCCATGAGATCCTCACACTTCCAGAAAAGCTTCCTTCCTTTGGGATCCTCACTTCCACGGAAAATCCTACTAACATAATCTAATTCCCTCATCAAAGATTCACGATCCCAGCCCGGTGCACAATGTTGGAACACATCTTTGACCCACCCCAACAACTCAGATGTCTTCTTGCAAGCTTGACACTTGAAAAGCATCTCAGAGGGCCCGGTACCACTCTTAACACATGGGCCCATACCAATTTGTCCATCACGAATTGCACAATCTGTGTGAGTCCAATGAGAACACAAGTCGCAACCAATCCAACGACATGTATTCACCTCAAAATCAAACTTGTTGCAAATAGCACACATACAAAGATTGCAGAAACCATTTCTATTGCTGCATATTTCACAGGTACAATCTTCTGCTGGAAGCTGACTTTGACATGCAATGTTTCTGCACTTCTTGTACATGAAAACCTCAATAAGAGAAGTCTGCGACAGACTGATATTTGGATGCAGAAATGCCTGAATTCCTGTGTTTATCGCAACAAGAATTTCTAGCTGTACTCGATGTGCCCTGATGAGAGTCTTAAATGTCAAATCAGTCCTACCCTGAACAAGCTTTTGCAGAAACAAAAACTCCTCCCTATGCTGAGAACCACCGGTTCCCTCAAGAATTACACGAAGTTCACTCTTAAGCTCTTCTAGAAGCTCATCAGGCAACAGAAGCATTCGTTCAGAGACAACATCAACTCTTTCTCTAGCTATATCACGGAGAGACATTTTGTCTGAACTAGATACCCGTCGAATGACTGACTGTTCAGGGCAATCATTCTCTCCTTCTTTCTCCTTCTGCAGCTTTTTCCCCATAACAGTATCACAGGCAGGCCAGGTTTCACGTGAACTGGCACTCTCTGAGGGCGAATCCCGGACCTGCTCTGAATTTGACCCAGGTTCTTGAAGATCAGGAGACCCACAGGCATCCGATGACACTAGAGATAGGGATGTCTGCAACCCTCCAGACCGTGGTTGCTGACGTGGAGGTAGCATTTTCGAATGCTGCTGGAAGTTGGCACCAGAAGATGTTCCCATTAAACAAACGTCCCACTTAAATCAGAAAACTGCAACAGAAGTTCACCTCACGATCATTCTAATTCTGCTTCATAATCACCAATTACTTCAAAGTTCAAAGAACAATGCATATTGTGAAAATCTCAAAATAATACTCCATTAAAGGAAATAGCCAAAACATACACAAATAAAGTAAACTGGCAACTTCGAGAATATACCAATCAACCGGGAGGGATGGAAGAGGAGGAGGGGGGGGGAGAACAACTTTCAATTCTCTAAAGAGTACAAAATCAAGTTCAACTAGCTTCATTCGATCCTTTAATCACAGCAAAAAAAAGAAAAATGAGATCTTCATAGCCAGCTCCAATTTCCACGCACAATAGTTCACAAAACCATAACCAAATCAGTAGGCATCAAACTAATAGTATACCTTACAACGATAGCAAGTAGTAACCTGTCTCCATCCCAAGATCGAAAAGGGAAAGGGATTAGTGTTCCATTTAAGCACATCCTAACATTAATCAAACTCTGATGACCAAAATAAATGATCACCAAAATTGGAACCCTAGAAGCCAAAGATTGTAAACGAAGAAACAGGATTACTCGCTCAATTAACACAATTACTCACCGCAAAATTTCAGCAAACATAGACGCACTAATCGATCGAAGTAGCATCAAAGCTGAAATCGAATCCTACTGAAGGGAAATAGAGGGAGAATCGATTTTTAACTTCCCTCTTTCCCCTTCAGACGAGAGGAAATCTCCGACCACCCAAAACCCTAGTCCACCTCGATCACCAAGGACATGACTGAAGAAAACCGAGAAACCGGCATTGCGCATTCAACTCTTGCTTCTATGGGAAGAAGAAAAAACGAAAAATTACTGTCCCGTCCGGTCGCCTACCGGGTTGACCAGCCATCGACCACGTTCTTCTTCGTTGCGTGCTTTGTGCTGACCTGTCACCCTTTTTGGGCCCCTGGTTGGGGAAAATAATCCTCTGTTTTTCTCATCTTTGTTTTTCCTTGTTTTGCTACCTGCATAATGCGATACGTGGATAACTTTAAGACCAAAGCACCGGATGTAATAATCCTCACCCAATCTTGACCGTTGGTCTCCTTATTGTCCACGTGTCGCGTTCTGCATGTAGCAAAACAAGGAAAAACATGGATGAGAAAAACAGAGGATTTTGATCCCCTGGTTCTTGAGACTGGTGACTGTCAGAAATCGGAATCGCTTTTCGGGTCGGATCCAACCGGATGATCCATTAGTGCCAAGTAGGCAAGTAAAGTCTCCTTCCGTTACGCTATGTTTGGTTGTTAAGAGAATAAAATAAAATAAAAAAATAAATGAAATGGCGAGAAAAAAAAAAGTATGTATATTTAGTTATGAGAAGAAAATAAAAACAAATTAAAGTTTTTATAATTTCTCATATATTTCTTGTGTTTTTGGTAATTCTTTTATTTTTTTTAACCAAAAAAAAAATCATAATACCTAGGGGAATTTTAAAATTCAAAAATTGAACCTTCTCTTAGATTAAGACAAACCAAGCACAAAGATAAAATTTTAAATTAAGTTCTTTTCTTTTCTTTTATTCTCTTGATTACCAAACATGGCCTTGGAGTCAATGGTGTCAACCGGTCCGCTATAATACTAGGAGGAGTAATCCCCGACCTTTGATTCTCTCTCTTATCCTCTCCACACTCTCACTCCTTCTCATCTTGTCATCTCTCTACACCCCCTTTACATCCCTCTCCATGCTACACTTCTTTGCATCCCCAGCACACGAGTGGGATGAATTGGAGTCAAATCTCATATAGGAACAACAACGTGTCTCAACATATGAGAATTAATAACTATGTAGAAATTCAATTAACGATTTAGATTAATTTGATGTTATATTTATGATTATAGATAGAGTTTTGTGGAAGATAAGGATTCGGGTAGCCAATCCCTTGTAGGAACATTCATGTGATGCATCTTTGAATACTGTTATATCTTCTTTTACCCTCTTCTACCTATTTTCCTTTTTATTTTGTTTCATAATTTTGTTCATTCATTTCGGATCCATATAGCCAACCTCAATTAGTTATGATAAAATTATGTTTCTTATCGTATCTATGATTACAATATAAAATGTGAGAAAGAGATGGCAATACATGTTGCCATCACCCACTTTTTATTTTCAACCAAGATATGAGAAATGATAGTGTTTCAGTATCCCTTCAGCACAATGAATATATAACATTTTTCTTAAAAATGTAACAACAGACAAATCTTGAAGCAGACAATATAATAACAACAGGTCGAGTTTTCCTAATATCACAATGAATGGGAAATTGGGAATCCATCCACCATGGCCCATCGTGAAGCAGACAATAAGGGGGAGAAAGAGGGGTCATATCTAAACCGTTCCATCAGAGAAGTGTTGTCATGATCCTCAAATGAGAATCAAATGAGAAAAATAAAATTGGGTTCCTTGTCCGACTGCATAGCGTACACTATCACCTCATTTATCCCGAGAACATTCCACCCACTTAATGGTTCTCTCTCTCTTTTTCAAACAATGGGAGCGGTCAATAGACATTCCACCCGCTTCGGTGAAATTTCTGTTATGCAGCAAAAAGTTCCAAGGCGTCTGCTTGTTCGAGAAGACGCACGGAACCATTAAAATGCCTGTTCAGATTATGGAGGTTTTGCTATTCTAGAATGAGTTCTAAGCCTTTATTTTAGTTTCTGGGCAGTTCTATCACTTCGTTTTGATACGTTGTAGAGCTAGGAATCCATGGATTTAGGACTGGAGACTCCATTTATCAGTCGATCTAGATTATTTTATGGCGAAAAATCGTCTTTCTTTGTCGCTCGCAGTCGTTCTCTGAAAATCTCAGTCAGTAAACCCACTGGATTTATGTGCTATCGTAATCGAATTGGGACAAATAATCCCGACCCTTGTATCTCGAGAATTTCATGCACATCGAGGATCCAGGAAGCTAAGGTGATTGATGGCGAGCTTTGTTTGAAGCCGGTAGATAGAGAAAGCGAAGGTGTGATGGTTGGAGATTCTATCGTGGATCGGAACATAGATTTATTGGAGCTTTTGTTAAAGCGTGGATTTGTTTTTGGTGCAATGGTTTGTGGGATTTTTGTGCTTGGTTGCCAAAGAGCTCTTGCGATGGAAGTGGTTGGTAATGCGGGATACAGAGTTTTTGGACAGAGCGAACTGTTACTGAGAGGCGCTTGGCCCAATGTGTTGAAACTACTATGCGTATTCAAAGAGCAAGGTTTGCTTTTAGCGGCGCTTTTGGGTCTCTCTGCATTTTTTTCCTTGGCTGAGACTTCGATAACGACTTTATGGCCCTGGAAGGTACGCAAATTTCACAGAATTGGGTCTTTTTATTTATTTTTTCTTATTCTCGATGGTGTTCGTAGATTAGCCTGTGCATGCACCACAAAATGCAGAAGTAACAAAAAGGGAGAACACATTCATACTAAAAGTGAGGTTACAAGCTTCATGCTTTCTTATTACTGCTCTTATCACACCTTGTAATTTCTGTGAGGATTTTCGCCAGTGAGTCTTAATGATGTCTTGAGTGTGAACTCGTCACAAATCTAATGTCAAGATGGGGTCATCACGAAATCAATTTCCTTCTATCCCCTGCTGATTTGGCGAGTCAAATTTTCTGTCACTGTACCAGCAATTAAATAACCTGGAAGAAATTGTGGAAATGTTGAAGTGAATTGAACTAGAATATGTAGAAATGCAACCATAAAAACGATGCAAAAGGTAATGGAAAAAACAAGAACAAACAATGCGCACATGTTTATAAGGTTCGGCAAGATTGCCTACGTCCGTGGAGAGATGAGATTCTGCTTCACTATCAATAGAGAATAGGATTACAGTGCTTGTCCTCACACCTCTCAGAATTGCTTATAAAGAGAGTAACTCTCACTACAAATATATAGCGAAGAACCCTATCCCTCAAATAAAAAATTCGAGCAAGGGCCTGCGCGCCCCCTTACAACCCCGCTATGCGGGGGGAACCTACACCAGTACTTCCTGAATTAAATTGCGACAAAATACTAGACATCGTACACCAACAAAATATACATTGCAACAATAATTATTGAAGCTATTACGAAGCTTTTAGCCTCTTAGAAGCACAAAATCACAGTGTCATACGAGAATGACTTGTTGGCTTTTTGGATTTCTGGATTTCTGGATTTTGAATAGTGTGGTATTAAGATGGAGTTGGGCATATAGAGGACTGCCCAAACCCACCCAATCATAAACAGATTCTACTTGGCATGCAAGAGTAGCCCGTTTAAAAGTTGGGTTTTCTGATGGACATATAACTCCGGACCCTTGGCTCAACCCTTCTGACCCAGTCTAATTTGCCTCCCTTAATTATTATTTTTCTCTGATTTGGGTTCCCCCGCCCCTTCCTTTTTCTTTTGTTGTTGGGGGTGTTTGGCTGAATACAAAGTTGGAAGAGTTGGCAAAAGTTCTTGGACAATGCTTATGAGTACACTGAAGAACATAAAAAGTTGTCTTGGAATGAGACATAAGACAGAAAGGTAAAAAGAAAGAATGAAAAAACAAATTTAGTATAGGATCAATATGTAGAAAAATTAAATAATGAGAGACAAGAATCGAGAACATTTTCTCCCCATTACTTATGATTTGAGAGAAGGGTCTTAAAGGATTTGTCTTTGAGAACTTAGGAAGGATTAAAAAGGGCGTACCCAGTGCACGAGAATACCCCCACTGCGGGTTCTGGGAAGGGTCATAATGTACGCAGCCTTACTTCCACTTCGTGGAGAGGCTCTCTTGACTTGAACCTACAACCACTAGGTCACATTGGAGCAACCTGACCATTGCGCCTGCAAAACTATTTAGAAGGCATCATGGAATATGGGGGCCTGGGTTGCAACACAAAGTGGGAGTAGAACATACAATTAGGACATGTGATTTATTTCGTAATTCTTAGAAAATAGAACATGACAATGTCAACAAGAACAGGGGAAATCTAGATCTATTAGATTTGGCAGTTAAATGGGTGTGTTGGGTCTTTAATGTAGTGTTCTACCAATGCAATAACTGTGGTATATGTGGATTGCTGAAGTTAGAAGAAGGGAGAGGAGGACAATGCTCAATATCTTTAGGTCCACGGTTGAGGTGCTTTTCTTTGTCTTTTTCCCATTTTGACGATCTGTTGACCTGATGATTTGAGATTATAATTTGTTATGGGTAGAGTCTGAATTTACTTTTACAGAGTGAGACTTTCTAGTGTGTCTATGTGCTGATATTATCATCATACTCCATTTTTTCCTCCAAGGATTGGTGTCTGGTGACTACTCCTTCATGATCATTTATTTTGTTAACATGTTGACACATAATGCATCTGATTTCGATTACTGTCAAGTAATAATTTTCTACAGAATTGAATCCCATTTATTTATGTTGTTACTTGCAGCCGTGCAAAATGCTCAATTTGGTTTTGCATTTTAGATTTTGGAATTGATGAGCTCCTCTAGAAAGGCAGTATTATCCACCTTCTCAAGACTCTCTACTGGTTGCTGAAAATTTCCTGTATTTATAATATCCTGTTTCCATGATACGTCTTTCTATACTGCTTTACCTTGAAGTTCTATTATCCCCAAGTTTTTTCTTTTTAACCTCTCTTTTATGCTTCTTTACTTTCTAATTTCCATATTGGTCCATGTAGCCGACTCCATTTAGTTGGGATAAGGTTATGACTTATGATTGTTGTTGTTGCTAAATGAGAGCCATTGCTTATGTGTGAAGCAGGCCATGATGCGTTTCTTTATTTTCCTAATCTTTCTTAGATGATCCATCCTATGGTGTTCGGTGGTCACATTGTTTATATAAGATCTGTATATGGTTCTTTATCAGGTGCGTGAATTGGCTGAAAAAGAGCCTGAGAATGGTGTCTTCAGAATGCTTTGCAGTGATGTAACCCGGTTCCTGACAACTATTCTTATTGGCACCACGTACTATCTTTTACATAAGTTCTATTTTGATATTTTCTTAGATTTGAATTTCTTTTGTTGTTTCATCCCAACCTCGGAAGTCTTTCTTATGTGTTCATTTTATGATTTGTTTCCCAGCGTGGTCAATATTGGAGCTACTGCACTAGTCACAAAGGCAGCGACAAAAATGTTTGGTGAAGCTGGTGTTAGTGCTGCCACTGGAGTTATGACTGTATGTCACAATTTCTTCCATCAATTGAATCTCAAACTTGTGAATAGTTCAAGTCCCCAAAATGTTGGACATGCTTTTGGCGCTTGAATGGGCATATTTTTTGGTGCCTACCATGATACCATCAGCTCAAAGATCTTTTTGAAACATCTGTTGAAAAATTACTGTCTTTTATGAATGGCCAAAATATGTGAAGTTTTCAATGGCCATGATTTGAATTTTTTTTTTTTGTGTGGGGGGGGATTCCTCTAAAAAAATTTGAATATACACTAAAATGTGTGCTAAAAAAGCATCCCAATACTTTAAAAGCATCTTTTCCCTCTCTTGGGGCCATACCACCATTATGGATGAGAATGGAAAGGGAGGAAACCATGCAAAATCTGGTTCATCAACCACAACAGAAAAAGGTTACTTTTGACGTGAACTTCATTTTTTTTTTTTTCAAGGAAGATGGATTAGTATTATTTTTAAACCCCAAAGCCCTGAAACTTTCTTCTTCTTCTCCTTCTTCTTCTTGTTTTTAATTTTAAGAAAATCTTCTGCATCAAATTTGGTCATAGTTTAATTCTTCTTTTTTATTTTTTGGGTGGAAAGGTCATAGTTTAATTCATTGACAGAATCAACTAAACTAAACTTTTCTTGAATAATGTCAGGTTGCCGTTTTGCTCCTTACAGAAATCACTCCCAAAAGTATTGCTGTTCACCATGCCCCAGAGGTTGCTAGGTTTGTGGTAAGATTCAAAATTGGCTTCCCCCTCTTGAAACTGGAAAAAAATATTGCATTTAATAATAATTGATGTGCTCTGTCTTTACTTTAAACTTATGTTTTTTTTCTTTTAATTCCCCCCCCCCTCTTTTCTTTCTGGCTTCATCACACTTCAATATACAAGAGTTGTACAATTTATTTCACAAGTGTTTCTGCAATTCCTCTAGGTCAGACCAGTGGCATGGCTTTCCTTGATATTGTATCCTGCGGGAAGAGTTGTCACTTTTCTATCAATGGGAATGCTTAAAATGCTCGGGTTGAAAGGGAGAAGGTGTGTTATGTGCTTTTTTCCTTCTTTATTTATCATGATTCTTCTATAGGTATTCCTTTTAAGTGGTGCCACACTTTTTTTTTTTTTTTTTTTAAATATATTCAGTAGGTAATTCTTCTTACTTTTTGCTTATAGCTGAGCATAATTTTTTTTTTATTTCGTTGATATTCGTGGAAAACAGTAAAGAATTTTGAAAGGCAGAGAATGAACTTAGAAAAACTAGAGTCTAAAGAATGCCTTGTGTTCTTGGGCTGCTTAATAAGAAAAATCTCTTGAGATGGGGAGGGAAACCACATTCGCAGCAAAAAAAAAGAAAAAAAAGAAGGGGTGCACAATATAATAGTAATCCCAGTAATATTGTGCAAAATATTTTTCTTTGAAGATTAATGATGGCTTTGTGATTTGTTGTGGATATTTTTTTCTCCAATTCACGACAATAGTGACAGAAACAACAGGCAACAATTATTTGATGCTTGGAACTGAAAACTCATTGTGGTCATTGAGTCCTTCAACTATTCCATTTAGTTGAGATAACAGCCATAACCCATACCAATGAGCAAGGAGGTTCTGTACCTTGCAATTGCTATAAACTTATCCATCAACTTTGATCCCATTTGCGTTAAGATTTTAAGATTTTCTTAAATCCAAAATTTGAGGATCCATATTTTTCTTTTTTCTCTCTCTCTCTCCCCCCCCCCCATTTTTCTCCAAGGAAGTCTTGAATTTTGACCAATTTGGGTAGGTATGCAAAAATTTAATTCTGCAAGACATTCATTCTGACCACTTTCTCCTACCAATTGAGTCTGCTATGTCCAAGAGAAAAAGATGTTCAAAGGGGAGCACTTTCAGGATTGTTCTAATTAAATGGGGAGTCTCCAAAGGATCAATCTCTCACTTGAAACGCATTCTAAAGCATTGTGATATTGTTGGAGACCTCAGAGATCATTGGCCCTTGGCTCTAGGCTCAATGGAAGCTTAGAAGTTAGAACTCTATGAGAATGGTAGCCGAGAGAGAAATTTGGTCCTCATCACCCCCTGAAATGCTGGTGATTCTCGAAGCACTTGAATGGTGCTCTTTTAAGAGGCTGATAATTATCCTTTGGCATTTTATTGGGGTTTTCCTTAATGGAAGCCATGTGGTATATAGATAAGGAAGGCAGTGGTGTTGCCCTGATTTTTGCCATGCAATATATCAAGTGGGCCAATCTAGACCATTAGTGGGAAGAGAACAGCATGTATGTTCTTGTCAAATATGGATTGTACTTTAACTGTATGGGCCATCAAGTGTTGCAGCTTCTCCATTGTAAGGAAGGCAATTATGTATTCTAACTTTTCCTTTGTATTTTTATGTCTTAAATCTTGTGAAGATTTGTGTTTAGAACCTTTTTTATTGGCTTTATTTTGACTGTATAATGGATTTTGTTCGAACTTTGGACTCAAGCTTGTCACATGGGAAGGGGAGGCTGGGACCTACTTGTCAGTGAAATTTGGATCCCAACTGACCTGCCATGTAGCAGATACCGCCTGTGTTTAAATGCAAAGCAATACTAACAGTTTTGCTTCCACACTCCCACAAAACAAGAGCCATGATTTCTTTTTAATATAGTGATGAACGATGATTATATTTAAGAAGAAGGTGGGGAAGGAGTAAAGTGCAGCTCACCAAGAGCAATTCCTGTAAGGGAACATCAACATAAGGTGAAGCTTCCTACAAATTTTAGATCTAAACCACCTCCAATTTAGCTAATTTATCTGCAAGATAATGGCTTTCATTGAGTAACGCTGGAATGAAGCCGAAGCAGCTTTGATCTCTAACTTGACCCTTATGAGATTGGAGAACCTCCAAGGATCCAGATGTGCCTGATTTATTCATCCAATTACCCCAGCAGGGTCATCATCCCGCATAATATTATCAATGCCTTTAGCTAGCTAGAGCTAATCCAAGGTCATAAGGGGAAAAAAAAAGAAACTCTCGAAGAATCTCCCACCTATGGCCTTGAGAAATCAAATATTATTCAGACATCACTCTCTTTAATATCTCCTTCCATACCTGGGCCACTCTTACAGTGATCTGTCTTGAACTTTTTGGACTGGTCTGTAGTGCAAGAGCCTTATGTTCTTCTGCCCCCATATGTTTTAGAGTGTGGCAAGTTATGCTTCTCTCCAGAGATTGGTCATCTCTATGTCAATATTTTGCATATAGCTCAATCTGGAGTAAACGATCACAGAAAGTGATGCCAGACTTTTGAAACAGAGTTGTAAGGGATAGTAGTCAATTGTTTCACCATCTGCCCTACACATAGGGTAGAAAACACCAACCCATTTGCCTTTAGTCTCCTCTAGACAATCTTGCTGGTGATCTTTGTGTCAGCAGTCTTCCCACCACCTTAGATTTACGAGGGTTTGGGATTTTCCTATGAATTCATTGTGGAAAGGGATCTGTTCCCTATCCTACGCAAGCTACAGAGTACCATGAAAAAACATTCATTTCGTAAGTATCACTCCCTCTCATTCTGATGGCCCTAGAAATGAACAGATTGTGAGGACATCTAGATAACAACACTGTGAAGCTCTGAATCTTTAAACCACACCTAAAGTCCAAGTCTCAGAATATACCAGAGGACATCTAGATGACAACACTGTGAAGCTCTGAATCTTTAAACCACACCTAAAGTCCAAGTCTCAGAATATACCAGAGGCACTCACAATGGACCAGTCTATGTGACCCTCTTTATGTTTTGTCTTTTGTGCCCCATCACAATTATTCCTTACGGCTCTAGCTTTGTTAGAATGGAGAAGTTAATGTTGCATCACAGACTGTCCTTCAGTCTTAACTAGGTTGTGCTTAATTGCATATCCTGTGTACCCCTTTAAGTATTCCAGTTCGAAAACGGTATTATTGTTGGTGATAGTTCTTAGCAGTCATTCACGGGCCTTCTCTTCTTGAGAGGCTATTGTGACTCATTCTCCTTGTGCTATTTTCTCACACACTTCGCTTCTGTTAATGTAGTGAACCATCTGTTACTGAAGATGAGTTGAAGTTGATTTTGCGAGGGGCAGAGTTGAGTGGAGCAATAGAGGAGGAAGAACAGGTAATTGGGTACACTTTTTTCTAGTCCTGGTTAACTGTATGCTATTTCTTGGTTTCTTCTAGTTCAAAGTGTCTCTATATATACCTAATGCATTACAAGCAACCTGAAATGGGTATCTATAGAATTTAATTCCTTACAGAAATTTAGGAACTGACAAAAAATAGAAATTGAAAAAGCTATTTCAATTTTCAGGCTTCAAAATTATTGCTAGTAGAGGCGAGTTGTAATAATATGTCGACAATATGGGGGAGATGGTGGAGAATTTCCAATTCAAAGAGCGCTTCGTAATATCCAAAGTTCTTGGTTAACCCTTTGCAGCTAGCTACCTAGACAATTTACGTTGGGAGCCGAGGATAGAATATGTGGGTAAGAGGTTGGCTTTATGGAAAGGCAACTATTTTTCAAAAGGTGGCAGACTGATGCTCATAAAGTCTTGTTAGACTAGTATCCCAACTATTTCATGTCATTATTCAACCTGTGTATGTTGCTAATGGGGGGTTGGTTAGGGTATTTTCTCTTGAACAGTGGGGAGGATATGAACTAATTCCACTTGGTGGAATAGGATTTACTTTGTAACATAAATTTTGAGCTGGGGATTTGTAAGGCAATTCTCATGAGCCCTCCTTATAAAGTGGCAGTGATGTGGATCCGGAGTTCAAAAATCCAACTCGGATCTCACTAATGGACTTGCCCGAATAATACACAACTCAAGTAGTTAAGTGGATAACAATTCTGTATATTAATGAAGGCATTCTAACAATGGAAAGTTGCGATTCATGGGTAATAGTAAAGTTGTTTGAAAATGGCAAACTAGGAGTGGGAAATAACTTAATGACAAGATGTAAATATGGAGGGAAGGTGATTTATTTAACGGAGGCAAGAGGAATTAAATAAGACAGCCCAATGACATAAGAAGAGCTACTGTCTTCAACCTCCTAACACCCAAAACCAGAGGCAGAAAGATGGGGCTTTCTTGCAAGCGATGGATGCGGTTCTCTACGCAAGGCTTCAAATGTCATGGGAATTTGAGAGTAAGCTCACGGATTCCTGCTCTATCGACTCCAAACAACAGCAAACCCAAAGACCAGGTGATTCTTTTATATTAAATTCTTCAAATCGCAAGGGAGATGGGTATAGATCTGGTTATGGTTGTAGGTTAGTCTCTCAAAGCAGGGATATTCTTTGAAGATGAAAACCCATGGAGTTGGTATGCCTCCATATGGGAAACTTATGTTCATAATATTAAACTCAACAGGTCAGGGACGAAAAGAATCGATGAACTTGTTTTCTTCGGCCCAGTAAATTGGAAATAACAGGAAAGTGAAGACTTCGACAGAAACGCAATGAACAGTAAAAGAAGAAAGAGATAAGAATATTAATGAAGAAGAAGAAGCAAAGAGAGAGATGAGAGAGGTTTAGAGAGAAGAAGAGAGGGAGGAGACGAGAGCTCATGCTCACAATTGGTAACACGCAGGTAAAATGATCTTTAAAATTCAATTTTAATCCAAATCTTGCGTAGGCTACAGCATTGTATTTAAAGAGGAAATTAAAGACTCCTAATTGTAATCTAAAACTGGAGTTAAATTTGACTCTAATTTGGACTCACAAACTCCTAAATAGACTCTACCTCTAATTAGCCTATTAAAACTAAAACAGAAAATTACAAAATAAATCAAACTACTAAAAATCTAAATAAATAAATAAACCAAATATCATACTGAACCCAAAAATCAATTAGAGCCGTTTCATCTCCATCTGGGTTGCCTGATGGGTTTGGGCCAGTCCAAAGAATTGCTCCTACATCAGGCTTTGCCCTGTGGTGGGGTAAAACAGTCTGGATGACAGCCTCTGGAAACAGATTATTATCACCCAAAGTGTTGTATGAGAAGTGTTTGGGATACTGGTCATGGTCTTCTGACCCATGGTGTGGGGGCTTCGGAATAGTATTATTAAGCTTCTGGATACTAAGGTTATTTACTTATTTATTTTTTTTGGTGGGATTTTGACCCCTGGGGAAACCAAAATGTTTCGGCGAAATGGCCAAAATCCCAGTGAAATCTGGTCCGTTTTGGTGCCGAAAAAATGGAATTTTTCTCTGAAACTTCAAGGAGGCTAAGCATGAATATGCACATTTGAATCACTGGATTTAAAAAAAAAAAAAAAAAAAAAAAAAAAAATCCACTGTGGTAGTTTAACTTTGAACCCTAGGTTGCTAGTGTGTAGTGCAGCCTACTGTATCCTTTCCCTTTTATAACTTATTCTTTGGTAATTTAGTCATGCAACACACAAATCTTGAAATCGATGCTCCAATGTCGATTACCAAACCTTGATCTAGCAGCTAATAAAGTATTTAGGCTAAAAATCGGGGATTCCAGGTGTTTGCAAATCTTATGGGTGAAATGGTGAAGAGTTGAAATTTCAATGAAATGAGTCGAAATTCAGATTTTATATAGGAGGTCTGTATCATTTCGCTGAAAAGTGAAAGTCTTGGCAATTCATGTATCCTTTTTTTCCAGTTTCACAAACTTTTTGCCGAAATTTGGACATTTCGGTTGAAATTTTAAACCACGCTGGATACTTATGTGTAATATATTAAAAAATAGGGTTGAAATAACGTTAGGGAAGAACCTTTATTTAATTACCAACAATAATATTTTTCTATTCACGACTTCCGTCGAGATATAAAGAAACAACAGAAAGGCAAATGTAAATTCCGAAACAAAACAAAGTAAAACGAGTGTAACCATATGCATTCACCAAATTCCCAAGAAAAATGGGGAACAAGAATTACTTAAGTTCATCTGGCTGGTTTCTGAAAACTCCTTGCAGATGTTGGGCACATCCATCAAAGTTCTTTGAGTGAAGCTCATAGTATGAGAATGGTGCATGAGCACTCAGAAAAAACTCTTTCACATGTATTGGACACCAAGTATGAGCTTTCAATGGTCTTGGAACCTTTGTTGTATCCTATTTTCTCCATGCAGTATGGCTGTCAAAATGCTTTATTTATTGAATGTTCTTTTACTGTGGCTTTGGTAGTGAGGTGCTACTGTTTTGGCCATTCTCTTACAGGATATGATTGAAAATGTGTTAGAGATAAAAGATACCCATGTCAGGGAAGTGATGACACCCCTGGTAGATGTTGTTGCAATTGATGCTAGTGCAACACTTATCGACTTTCAGAACTTGTGGGTGACTTATCAATATTCGAGGTACTTCAGAGTTGTATATAGTGTGCGTGATTACTATGAATTCATACTTATTTTATTTTTATATGCTGATTATTATTTGGAAATATTCCTAGGGTGCCTGTTTTTGAGCAGCGTGTTGACAATATAGTTGGTGTTGCATATGCAATGGATCTGCTGGATTATGTCCAAAAGGTCAGCTAATTTTTTACAAAAAACTATGTAAATTATTTAATGAGTTGAAGAAGCATTCTCATTGCATGTGGAATTGTAATATGTTTGGTCTAAAGGGTGAGCTACTAGAAAGTTCTTTTGTGGGAGATATTGCACACAAGCCCGCATATTTTGTTCCAGGTAACCATTAATCCGTGTATCAATTGTTTAATTCCATCTTGTTTTATTGTGATGATGACTCTTGTTGTTCTGTGTTGATATACATGGTTGTAGCCCTTACTTCATAGCTCGAGCTTTTGGGATAAGCGGTTGTAACATGGTATCAAAGCCAGGAGGTCAGGTGTAAGGGGTTTATGTTTTGTGTTGTTGTTCCCCATGGTGCCACGTGACACTGTCATATGCAGAGCCGTGTGTGTGTGTATGGCCTGCATGTGTGGAGGTGTGTTATTGTGTATTGATATACATTGTTGAAGCCCTTGACAACTCGAGCTTTTGAGTAAGGGTTACAATAAATACACAACAGCACCCCCACACTTGAAGGCCCATTCACACGCACATGGATCTGCACGGGTGGGGGGTGGGTGGTGTTGTGTATTGAGATACATTGTTGTATCCCTTTAACTCGAGCTTTTGGGACAAGCAGTTGTAACAACTCTAAATTGTTGGTGTTATTAGCAGGGGAAGTACTGTACACTTTTCCCCAACACTAATTCCCCCGCTAATAATAAAGGGCGTACCCATTGCACGAGGCTCCTGCTACTGCAGGGTCTGGGGAGTGTCATAATGTACACAACCTTACCCCCATACATTATGACCCTACCCAGACCCTGCAGTGGCAGGAACCTAGTGCATTGGATACGCCTTTGTTATTAGCAAGTGAAGTAGTGTTGGGGAGAAATGTACAGTACTTCCCCTGCTAATAACACCGACATAAATATATTTTGCTATGGGTGCTTTTATTTTTTAGGTCAGAATTGCTAGGCATAGTATTCCTGTCCTTATATGAATAACTCACTTTATTTTAAAGAATTTGAAGTAAGATTATTAGAACTGGTCTGCTATCCAGACAGACAACATATATAAGTAAGAGCAGTTCATCCTCCCAAAACAATTAACAAAAGACCGAAAGAGAGAGAATCCAAGAAGTTCATCATTAGAAGGCCATCTGGACTACTTAATTCTTTGTGTGGATGGCTGTTGTTTCAGAATTGTATTATTTCTCGCTGTTTCATATTGTGCTTCTATTAAGCAAGATTTTTATAATGGTATTTCAGATTCAATGTCAGTATGGAATCTTCTTAGAGAGTTTCGCATCAGGAAGGTCCACATGGCCGTTGTTCTTAATGAATATGGCGGAACTGTGGGAGTATGTTCATTTCATTGCTGTTTTGTTTGAACGTCAATGCTTTATGTTTTGAAGCTGTCCATACTGCTGCCTGTTTTATTTCAAAACATAAATCGTCAAAGTAGATTGCATCATTACAATGATTAATTGCCAATATTGGTGGCAGTATCAGTAGTTAACATTATTGAATGCACATGTTATTCATCATTCATGTATAGCCAGAAAACTGATAACAGAACACTTAGGTGACTAGAGGTAATGTATATGGAGTTGATTTTTTTTAGGGTTGTGGTATATTTAACCGCTTCAAAGACAAGTTTCATGATCCCTGCTGAACTGTGTGGCCAGGAGCTGATGGCTGACCTGTGATGGTACCTGCATCTCCATTCTACCCAAAATGCCATGGTCAGATATGATGACATGGTGTGAGATATTTGTTACCATCTCTAAATGTGGAATGTGGACAATTTCTTTTCCTTTCTATTTTGATTCTTTCCCAATAGGTTATGCAGTATGCACCCATTACTTTGAAATGCTCACAAGTCAGACAGGTCTGCCTTTCTCTTTGTATTATACCAATTCATTCCAAAATCCAAAGTCACCCTATACTTTAGGTTCACACTCGGTTCTCATAGACTGGTAACTCCAAATTGAGTCTGGAATCACAGATTTTGTCTAGTGAAGACTTCTATTTCTGAAAATTTTTTGGCCCTATCATTCCAGTTGATTATCATTTTTCTTGGAATTTTCATATTATACAGCAATGTTCGCTTGAGAATCTGTTTTGAATCTCTATGTATATTATCAGAAACTTATTTGCAGGGAATACTACGTTTTATCTGCTGAAACCTTATGCATTTGTCTTCTCTTCTATGGATGAAGCAGATAGTAACTCTGGAAGATATTGTTGAAGAAATTGTTGGTGAAATCTTTGATGAGAATGATTCAAAGGTAAGACTTGAAGTAGGCCTTTGTCTGCATTTATGTACCAGTGGTGTAATGACATATTTTACCTTTGCTTGATTGTCCTCTTGGTGGGATCATTACCAAACCTACAAGGTATGGGGTCCAAGTGTTGGTGCTTTATCATCCACAATCCTTATTGATAACAATACATACTCTAATTTTCCTTGTGACAGGCTAACATTCTCTATCACCTTGACTACAACATGATCTGACATAGGATCAAGGAATGGCATAATCGAACAGAAATCTATGGACATATATATAATGAACCACAATCTAGAATGCAGATTGTAGAACAGTGAAACCATAAGAAATAGTCAATGGACATGATCTGACATAGGATCAAGGAATGGCATAATCGAACAGAAATCTATGGACATATATATAATGAACTACAATCTAGAATGCAGATTGTAAAACAGTGAAACCATAAGAAATAGTCAATGGAGAATATAATCGTAAAATATTCTAGTTTGCTGGACAAACGAAATTTGTGAGGCAATCTATATATAGTGGGAAATTGAGTTGGCTATAGGCAAATAATTCTGTGACTTGAACATGACGTAAGTATTCTGTAAAAGCTGACAGTCCAGGCTTGAAGAGGCAGCCCGGGGCGTAGAATAAAATAGTTCGGAATTTTCTTGGTTGATGAAATTTATAGAAATTGCTGTGGATATGCCCTGAATAAGGAGTATAGAAGAAAATAGACAATAAAAGGAGTGATGAAGGACTGGAGTTCATACCCCAAAGACTGGAAAGAAGAACTAGTATAGCATTAGGAAAGCAATTGGCCCAGAGGACCTAGAAAGAGAATATGTGCTGTTTATGAGAAATTGGAGAGTTAATAGATGCTGTTTGTAATATTTAAAACACTTAGTGGTACTACAAGTTGCAGGAAATAGGGTTTTAGGGGTCAGATTGGAGTAGGGTTTAGCCGGCCCCAATTAGTTGGGAAAAGGCTGAGTTATTATTGTTGTATTGGAGCTAGGGTTTAAGGGATTAAAGAATCAAGGAGAAATATGCTACGATTGACGAGAAAATAGGCCTTATAGAAGGTTAATGGTAGAAGGTTGAAGGTTCTGTTATAGCTCGGATGATAACAGAAAATCATGGGCGAAACTGCATGATTGACTGAATGATCGGTCAAGGTTTGGTTGGATTCTGGTTAGAATTCACAGGAGATTGATGGGAATTGGAAGTGCAGGCTTAAATGAGTTTAATGGTATTTTGATGAAGTACTTGAGAAATGGCCTTGAAGAAATGTTCAATGTCAAAGCTATAGCTTACCTTGCTCAAAGAAAGCTCCATCTTGGTTATCTCAGCAGATATTAGTACAAATCCCTAGCTATTAACTCCACATCTTGATTACCACTATAATACGTAATGGCTAGGACAAAATCTGGACTCTTATCTGCAAAAGGTTCTTATCTTGAAGTCTTGAACCAGAATTTCTTATAGAAGAAATTTAGCAAATTTTTATGGTAGTTCATTCCTGCTTTGTTGGTAAGTATTTCATCTGATTATGCTATGGCAAAGAGACCACACTCTACCTGTGTCATCTTCTTAGAGAAGATGGTTTTATACCAAGCTAGTGGGGACTTTTTTGTTGTCGAGGACTTTGGTTTTACACCCTCCGCCTCATCTAACTGAATAGTACTCCTAGTTGCATTATGGCTCATGGAAGGCTGATAATTTGTGGAGCAAAAAGCAAATGAAGAACTAATAAATACTCATGTTCTCACATTCTGACTATTAGTTACTAAAGATGCATATGATTTTTCAAGTGACTTTAATTACTTATGTCACCTGACCTCATTTTGTGACTAAAATACCCTAAAAACTAATAATCTAGAAGAAATCATTCCTGAAGTGGCTACATGACTTAACAGAATCTTGGGGGACCTTCTCTCTAGTTGAATGAAACTCACCATTTTTTTCCCTGCATGTGAATTTTTCCCTCTCTTAGATTTACTAGATTGACTGTGATTCCCATGAAGATTTCTTGTTTGTTAATCAAATTCTAAAGATTTACAGAAGCGGTTATCATCAGAGCCCCCTATACTTGACAGTAGCCAAGATTTCTCATTGCACCATTCAGACTAGTTACTTTTCCTTACGAAGTCCCTGAATGTACATTTGTTTTTGCAGCAACTCCTACATTTGGTAGTTGGCAGTATTAGTATTAGTAGTAGTAATGGCAGTATGCGTATAATGTAGAAGATGTGTTTTAGAGTTCTAGATCAATCAACTATGTTAGATTTTAACTTCTCATTTTTGTTATAAAATAAAATCATCGTAATGCATTTGCTTTTTTCTTAAATTTATCTTAGTGATTTCAATTTATTGTTTTAACTCGTTGCTTTTTTAGATTCAGATCATTTAAAACCTTAGTACAAAATGAGACCAGAGGATTAAACAGTAACTTATATACCAAAATGAGGGTAAACTGCGTTACATGAAGGGAAAAAACTATATCTATTTGATATGTGGTTGCACCTGGTGCAAATTTGCTGTGAAGTTTCCTTTGATTGCTTAGAAGGCATCAACTTCTACACCTCTGTCCGTAATTAATGCATCATAGACTACCACAAATCTGTACTTTGTCCTTCAACATTATATTATCTCGACTTTGAAACTGCAGTTGTGTTCGCTTTTATTTTTTCTTATATGGCTTTCCATATGGCAGGAGGAGATCCAGAGAAAAACCGGTTATGTTGCTATGCGAGGAGAGGGGATTTTTGATGTTGATGCAAATACATCAATAGATCAACTCTCTGAGGATCTAAATGTCAAAATGACAGAGGTTTGTCAAAGAATTGGTGGCTATTTTTCTCTTTAGTAATTTTGAGTTTTCCTTTTTCTTGTGTGTTGGATGTGATTATCCTTTTACTTATCTATTCATCTGTTGTTAATTTTGTAAGAGGTTGTCGACTGAAGTTATATGCGACATATTAATCTTGTTTTCCTGTCTGATAAGTAAGATCTTATATACGAAGTAGAATCATTTCCAGGAATACACTGATGCCAAAGAAACTGAAGTTGTGTGAAAGAGAAGTGATTGCTGAGCAACAACTTTCTTGAGTTGCTTATCCAAAATTACTTATCCAAAATGTAGAATGTACATATGAAAACCAGGTTAAGTAGGATCTAATATACGAGGTAGAATCATTTCAAGGAATACACTGATGCCAAAGAAACTAAAATTGTGTGAGAAAGAGTGATTGCCGAGCAACAACTTTCTTGCGTTGCTTATCCAAAATGTAGAAGGTACATATGAAAACTAGTTGGTGTCATTAAAAAAAAAAAGGATACTTTTGTTCATAATCTACTCCCATTCTTCAGCTCACATTTGTGGTTCTCTTCCCAGTTTGGACTGATTTGCCCTTCTCCTCAGGTTGGGTATCCAGGCCGGTCTGTAGAAGTTCTTTTAGGCCATGTGGGCCCTGATTGATGCCCTTTTGGGCTTTTGTATACTTTTTGGGTTTGTAAATTCCCCTTTTGGGGCTATATTTCCCCTCCCCCTGCTCTTAATGCATTTTTCTATTCACCCAAAAAAAAAAAAAAAAAAAATGTCACATTTGGTATTTTTTCATTAAAATTCCTGCTTTTGCTGCATTCTACTTTTTGGTACGGGTTTCATGGAACCAAAATTCGTTCCTCTATCAAAATAAATTTCATTGGTCTATAGAAATTTCCCTTTCATTGATGGATGGGGTTTGAAAGAATTGTTCTAAATGTCAGAAACTGCAATCTGTTCCTGCTTTTTCAGGAATTTCAGATTCTAATAATTAAAGAACAAAAGAGTTTAATGGCTGTTGAGTCAGAGTAGTTGTAGTTTCTTTGAAGCAAAGGAGCTTAGGATTTCGGTTTAGTAATTTCCCACTCTCCCTATTTGATTTATTGAATTGTAAGACCTTTTTGAAATAAAGAAATTATATTATTATAATTTTATTTTTTAATCAATGAGTGTTTATGATTTCTTTTATGTGTCTCGATAGAAATATGTTTAAGAAATCAAGTCAAATATGCTAGTGTAAAATAATTTTAAATAGTCCTCCACAAAATTATTTCTTGAGAATATTACAGCCAGATCTGGATTTATTTAAGCAGTTGGGACATTTAAGTGGTTGAGTTAATTGGCACTTTACGATCTTAAGCTGTGGCTTGGATCTGGGCTCTTTTCTTCACTTCGCGAAATTTTAGAATTGGTGTTTGACTAGAAGGTAGATAACAGATCTCTTCATGAATTTCATAAAGCTCCCTTTGTTTCAACAGGGAAAAAAAAGTTTTGTGGAAATATTTTATAAAAGCCAGCTTTTTTCTGTTTGTACATGATGAGCATATTTGTGCATAGTTGGGTGAGGAAAAGAATCAAGCCATATGATGTGGGTGGTGTGCTCCATGAGCGACAATTGTATCACTGACTAAGATGCCACCACTTTTTTGGGTAACTGGAAAACAATGTCCAAAAAAATGAATTGGAAGTTCTCAAATTTTTGTATTGTACTTCAGTAAAATAATTTCTGGGTCTTTTTTTTTTTTTTTTTTTTTGGGGGGGGGGGTTGTCGTGGTATACTACTTTCCTTTGCTTTTAATACAATTCCCATTAAATAATTTCCATTGAATCAACATTAGACTTGAAGAATCCTTCTCTGACAGTCATTATTAGGTGGCTCACATTTTTTACCAGTGCATTTGGCATATAACCACAATTCTAACTTTGTGCTGTTAAAACTATAAGGAGTTCCTTTGTTCGTGGGATTTTTGTCATGATATTCGATTAAATCAGGATAAGAGTCCAAACTGAGGGGAGAACAACCAGAGAACATGATTGTAATCCATAGTCCTGGTGGATCATAGATCCATAGGCCATAGTCATCCTGGTTAAGTATATTTTACCTTTAGTCCCTTCACAATCTGCCATGCTTATGTCTCTTCTAGAGTCTATGGATCTTAAACTACCATGTCATTGTACTGGCCTTTCATCCTGACTTTTAATCTGACTGAGATCATGATTGCTAACATGGTTGCGCATATAAAGTACATCGTATATGTTGAGTTGGGAATCTCCTTGAGGAAGTGCTTTCCATAGTTTTGGTAGCTGTTCAATGGGCTGTAGTCCTTCAATCCTGAAAGGATTGGGAGGCAGGTGTGGCTGCTCTAGAGCTTACATGGGTTTTTGAATGGGCTGCCCTTACTTCTTTCATTCATATTAGCAAGAAGTGAGCAGGTAAAAACTACAATCATTCAACCCTGACTGGCAGAAAAATGCTAGCCCTTTATGCAATTCCTTCATCAGGAATAGCAGGCTAGCGCTCATAGAGCTGAGAAGGACCACTCTCTCCATTTCTTCCCAAGTCAGAAATGGTGAGCTGTGGGGGATGTTTGGCACATAGTCAAGAGAAACTCAAGAAATGGTTGTGCGTACAAGTCCATGCCTTATTTATCTGTGTATTATTTTTGTATAGTAAACCATATCTGTTCTGCTAATCTCTTTTTCTCTCTCCACACACATCCCCCACATATGCACTTGTACTTTGGATTAATGAATTCTGACATACACATTACATCCTCTCCAATCAGGGCCATCAGTATGAGACTGTATCAGGTTTTATCTGTCAGGCATTTGGATATATCCCCAGGACAGGCGAGACTATCAAAGTGGTACTTGAAAATGCAAATCGCGAGGAGAATGATGAATTTAATGAACCAGAATCTGATCACCACGATCAGAAGGAAAAATATCATATTTTTAAACTTGAGGTATGGCTTAAAACGGTAGTGTAGATGTAGTTGTTTGGTAGTTTGACTAGAGTATATTGTTCATTTTCGTTATATTTCTTCAAATTTATTTAGCATTGTTTACAGTCTGGGCCTAGGTCTTTGATTACTCCATCATGGTAGATTTCTGTCTAGGAATTTGTTTCTACTTTCATTTTAATCCTTGAATAAATTAAGTGAAGATAACAAGTGGAGGGACCCATAACTAAAACCCTGGGTATATGAATGGTAGCGAAATAAATGGAGGGAGTCGCATTGGAAGACCAGGACACTGGACAATTAGCTCTGAGAAGGAGTTTTATGGCCTGAGTTATTTTGGTTGAATTGTTATTTTACCGAATTATTTGCAGACCACCAAAAAAAGATGCAAATCTTTCGGAGTGATTTTGATTCAAGCAGAATTATTCATGATATGACCTTGGTTTGAGCAATCATGTTTACCAGAGTGGCATATCCCATTAGGTTGCCTCAGACAGGTGTATCATGGAATCAAAGGTTTTGCTTTCTTGGATCTCCATGAAGCTAAAGCATGACATCTTACTAGGTACAAGCTAAACAGGACTTGATTGCGAGACCTATAATTTAGTAACCGTCCTTAGTCTCAAAAGTTTTGATTAACAGAATTAATTGGTAAATGATTTAGAAATTTGAGTGGTTTGGTTCTATCAAATTTCTAATCCTTACATTCTTGCCCATCTCTATTTACGTAAGTGCATCTCAGATGCCTATCAAAACTGTTCAGTTTGATAGCACCTACATTCTGTGTCACTACAACACAGAATGTGCTAAAATTGAGGAAGACTAGCCATGCAAAAAGGGTGATTTACGAACTCTACAAACCATCCCTCCTATTTGCACACTGGTCTTAAATTTATCCCTTCCCCCCCTCCCCCCATTTTAAAGCCCATATATAAGTATATCTTCCTCTTATCAGTTACACAAACGGGGAGGGATGGTATAGTGCAATCGTAATTTATTCTTATTTTTTCTGTTTGACTTGAATTCAGCATCTTCTCAAGTCTAACTATTAGTTGAGGTTTATTCAGTTTTTGCATATGATTTCCTAATTTTTGGCTTTTTATATTTACTTTCCACTCCTTGATTTTCACTTTAGATCCATTTCTTTTTCTTGACATCTCTTCTGATGTTAGTGAATGAAACAACACAAAATTTTTAAAAATGGGGACCCAGAAAGTCTAATGATTTTTATATTTAGAAGATTTGAAAAGAGGGGGAGGGGGAGGGGAGAATGTGAAGCAAATTAAAGTTTTATAAAACCCGCCAAGGTACAATCAGACATCTCTTTAATGGATCAAGATGATCGTCATCGGTTAATTTAGTTGCAGAAAATTTTGTTTAAATAAATGTGATTTTCCATAATATAAACTGCCATTATCAGCACATCATCTTATCTTGTTGTGGGTAGGTTTTATTTGCATGCATCCTGTCAGGCAATTGGGATGTTTCATTTTTTATTGGAAAATATGAAACTTTGTCATCAGCTGCTCTTCTGCATACTGAGTATCATAATAAATTCATCCATAATTGGGGCGACTTTCGCCAATACTTTCTTAATATAGTCTAATTTCCTCATGTGTTGCAGATATTGGCAGGTAATGCAAGGAAGGTAAGTGCTGTCCGATTTGAACGAATAAACCAGGATAAGGCAACATTAGAGACCAAACAAGTAACTTGCTTGGTACCCAGAATCATGAAAAGGAAATGGGGGAATGACGAAGGCTCGGATAAGGGTGACTACAATGAGATTCCATTTCAAGAGAGACAAGAGGATGGCCTCTCTGTTGATGTAATTTCTGAACATGAAGATGTTACAATAATAGAAACTAAACAGTAGTTACATACTCCCTCATCATCCCTTTGATACAGCAGCAAAAATAGATAAAGAGAGAACAAAAAGAAGAAAAAATAAGAAGGGAAATTGGCTACAGATGAAGAGAAGTATCGATGTCGGTATCTTCAAAATTATTCGATGTGTGAATGTTGGCTTTATCTTTGGGCCAAAAGTTCATCAACAGAGGGGTCTCAACAGCTTGAAAATTGGCATGGTTGACTCGTGAATTGGTTTGGCGGGATAAGGAACCTTGTTGAGGTGGCCCAGGTGGAAATATCAATTCAGAATGGAAGAATAGCCTGGCTGTCTCATGATCCATGGTAGGAGTGATTCTTTCAGGCTCAACAAACCATCTCAAGAGCTCTCTTTCTTCCCTCATGGCCTTCACCCTCTGCAACTGCCTGAACCTCTCTTGCAGGAGAACAATGGAGGAACTGATAGCAGTAGTATCCTTGCTTTGCCTACCCATTGGTGGGACTACGTGTGTTGTGGCTTAGACTGATGGGAGTGATTTTTTACAGAGCCTTAAAATGCTGTGTGGCTATAAATATAGGAAAGTGATATTGTCTTCTAGCACATATATATCATTTTAAGCCTTATAATGGATTCTGTATAATCTTAAAAGAGAGTAGAATCGGCAGCTGAGGTGCAAAGTCCAACAAAGTAAGGTTATATGGTTAATCTAAGCAGTGTGGGGTTGGTGGTTATGGAGAGGGCCCAGAAACACTGTTTATAGGAGAAAAGGGTGAGAGATAAAGTCCAAGTAATGTGGAAGTTAGCATATGGAATGTCTTGTTAGAAGAATAAATTTTGAAGTCTTGCTTTGTCTGCTCCTCTTACAGAACTCTCTCTCTCTCTCTCTCTCTCTCTCTCTCTCTCTCTTAGTGAGAGAATAGAAGAGGAGAGAAGAGATGTCCAGAGAAGACAAAAGTAGAGTAGGGAATAATTTTTGGAGTTGATTATGTTTCATTTGAACCCACATATGGCTGAGAAAGAAGGAGAACCCACCTGTCTCTCTCACTAGCCTGGGAATAGGAAGAGAATCCATCTGCCCACCGGGATTTTTGGGGGTTTGTCCGGGTGGGGGACACAATGAGTCCATGACTTCTCTGGGTTTCCATATAGGCTAGCTCATGAAAAGGCGGGGGGGTGGGGGGGAAGGGTCCTACCCAAGCCTAACCTATTTGGCCTTTCACTTCTTAACGTTTTCTCTTTTGTCTTTGAGTTCGTGGAAGGTAATGGCATGGAGTGTAGAAAGCTATAGATGCTGTTGTCGCTACAGATGCCTCTTCCTACAAACCAACATTCCTTTATTTGGCTCCATTATTTATTTTCATTCATTTTAAGCTCTCGATGTTGCTGTGAGCATGTTTTCTACCTTCTACTTTCTACTTTCTAGCATCGGTTTTGAATCGGCCGAAGTCGATACCTATAACTGGTCAATCTCATATTGGTGGAACTAGGGGTGTCAATTCCTAAACCGAACCGGTAAAATCGGCCGGACCGAACCAATAACAATTTGGACCGAATCGAACCTAAGCCTTATTGGTTCGGTTCGGTTTTGAGTATTGCAACCCCAAAACCAAACCGAACCGCACCGAAAATCGGATGAACCCGAAACCAAACCGAAATCGGCTCAAAACCCGGACCGAAACTGAAACCAACCGGTAAGAAACCGAAACACTCCAAAATTGATTTAAAAAAAATCAAAATTTGCATAGTTTTGTATACATTTGTATGGAAAGTCGAATCCAAACTAGACCAAAAACCAAAACCAACCCGGTTACAAATCGATTTAAGAAATCGAAGTTCAGCAGTTCAGCATTTGGTTGTTTCCTAATGGCTTCATACCGGTTTAAAAAACCGATCCAAACTGAAATGAACCTGATAAATCCAAACCGGTACCAACCCGAACCCAAACCGCACCGAAGCCGACACCGGACCGAAACCGATAAATCCTTAATGGGTCGGTTTCGGTCAGTTCCAAAGTCACACCGAAACCGGTGGAACCGGATCGAAACCGCACCAACCCGGACCGTTGACACCCCTAGGTGGAACAGTTCTTAGGCTGCATTTGATAGTCATCCGAAAAAATGTTTCTAAAGTCATCTTGTTTTACGAGAACAAGAAAATGGAATCTTCCATTTGTTGTCTATAGTTCATTTTTTCGTTTTTCTTGAAACGTAAGAAAAAAAAAAACCAGAAACAAGAAATGTTGGAACGTGATGATCATGTTCCAACATTTGAGTTTCGTTTCAAAACGGAATTTTGACACAGAAATGAAAAAATCTGGTTTTGACACAAAATGTCATTTCTGGAACAGAACGACTACCAAACGTAGCTTTAGTAAGGATTAAATTTGTCCATGGGTCTTTTATTGGGTGTTGAACAGTTGACTTGGAACTAGTATAGACAAGGGGAATTCAGTTGTTTAATTTATAAAATAAAATAAAAAGAAAGAAAAAAGCATTGCGATGGTCCCTACAGATGTGTTCACGCAATGTGATTTTTGCTGCCCAGTGTTAATGTCAAAGTGAAGAATTTCAATCAAGGGCGGGCAAATGACAAGAGTAACTATGACTCTCTTAAGATAGTTAAATGCCTCGTCATATTATTAGTGATATGCATAAATGGATTAATGAGAATTCCACCGTTCTTGTTTACCATCCAGTGATATCACAGCCAAGGAATGGACTTGGCAAAATCAGCGAGAAAAAAAAAACCCTTTTGAACTCGACTCAACATTGATTGAAACCGGTACAGATACTAATTTTCAATACTTAAAACCATGGCTGTGAGTAGGAAGGCACGCAATTGATGGGTTAACCCTAAAAATTCATAGTGCCTTTTGATACGCATGAGCGTGACTAGAAAAATCAGCATCGCATCAGTTGGATCAGTCAAATATTTAAGAGGTCCCGACCTCAGATCTGGGCATCAATGATATTCTGAACTGCCTCATCCCTGGTTTACTTCTCAGTCGAGGGATTTAAAAATCGGAATCAGATCAGCTGAACTTGAGCATTAATAGCACAAAAATAATGAACGAGACAACTTGCGATCTACCAATCCACAAAATTTAAATCTGATCCAATCATTTACTGGGTAGATATTTAAGCCATTCTGAAAAGATTTGCTCTCTTTTAAAAATGGTCAACTGTTCCCTGATCTACGCAAACAATATAACTCGCCTAATCTTTAAATTTTGTTATACTACTAAGAGATTTAAGAAATTGCATGGATCAATCGTTTACCATCCCATGTATGTCCATGCATCCTCTTGGTAACCTGTTAAACCTCTTCAATCTCTTCGTAGTTTAAACTTTTAATACTTAATTTTGTCACGAGACAAACTCTGATTAGGCTGAGGCTTTCTACCAAAATTTGGCCTCATCTGACTTACCACGTGCCACGAAATAAGTGCAGACCAGAGAGCCCTCAACCTTAAAAATATCTCCTAGGGGAAAATTAACAAAGACCATGATGCAAAAGCTAGTCCATCTCCACTGTCTACTTTTCCTCTTAACAGATGACCGTGTAAGATGGGAGAGGAAGAAGATAGAAACAGAAGACCTTCTAAACTGAGTACTGAAACATCTCAATGGCATGGTCGACCTGTTATCGGTTTCTTCACATTGTATCCTTCAACAGTTCTTCCAAACCACAAAGTCCCATTAGAATGAAATTCACAAAGACTAGAGTCAAGGTAGATAAATGATGAATGATCACACACAAGCAACAATGTCCTCATACCAAACAATAGGAGCAATATAGGAGCATTCTTTTTATTTCCCTTCTTATGCAATAGGAACAATTTAAGGGAAATCCACATTGTAGGCTGAGCGGTTCGAGTGATAACAATGCGAAGACCCCGTCAAAATCGTGATCGTCCATCCTACGGTATTATGTTGGGGATAAGCTGGACCACACCTAACTCCAACAATGAACAATTCCCAAGGGGTAGTAGTTCAGTTGGTCAACACCTCAAAATTAAGAAGTCATGAGTTCAACTTTACTTGAGACGGGGGAACTCCCTCGTGTGTCAACTTTCAACGGAAACCACATGGCTTTAATATTTGCCACATGATAGATCAAGTGGAACACAAATTTTGTAGGCAACTAAGGCTTAAGGTCCCCAATTTTTTCTTCTTTTTTTTTTTTCTTCTAACGACCGGTATCTAGGCCTTCGGCCTAACTAGTCCCGCAGGCCCATACTGACTCCACAACCGCATGGACTAGGTCATACCAGGGTTGAATAAGAATCATTCAATTTTCACTGAAAGCAATGAAGAGCACTAAATACCCCCATGTGAGTGGCCCAAGGTGTGCCTAGTGAGAGTTGAACTTAGGACGTCCGAGTTTACGGCTCGTACCAAGTTCGTTGCTCACCAACTGTTACGGCTTAAGGTCCCCAACTTAACAGTCTGTATTAAGCTTTAGCAGAGTTAACCAAATGGCAAAATAAATATCTAGATATCCATTAAAAAAGCTCCCAGTAAAGTTTTGAAAGATGCTTGAAAACAAATGGATGACCAAAATTAGATTAGAGGACCCTTTTGTTGTAGAATATGCTTCCCCTGCAGCTTACTCCCCCAGCTTCAATGAAAATTTTTTTTTTGGGGGCGGGGGGAGGGGGTGGGGGGGAGCATAATCCCAGTTCATGAGAATGTGCATTTATATACCACAAGGGCAGAAGGCATAGCCAACCTTCAAATAACATCTGCTAACATAATAGAACTGAAGGGACTTGGGACTTAAATGATCAAATGTCTGTTTTTTAAAATCCCTTCTAGTTCTCCATTCCTTTTCCTTTTCCTTTTTCCCTCAAGAGAGATTTCTTATTAAGTAGAGCATATATGGTTCAGTTCCTGCCCCAAGCCAACCATAAAATCTCTTTCATTATCAAAGCTGGAAGAAAATGGATGATACCTCTTTGAGTTGCATTTAGTCAACTAATCATGGATCCCACCATGGCCAAACTATTTCACAGCCTCTCATTTTGATCACATGCCAAAACCCTAGTCAATCAAGATTTTTCTTGAACCAAGAAAGGAGTTAATGGTAGGGCGAGGGACAACAAGTATCTGCAAATGGAAGTTGCATAAAATTATTCTCTACACATTAAGCTTCATTTCTAACCCCCTTCCCCACCCACCCACACCCCAAAAAAGGATCAGATTTTCAGGTTTTGTTCAATCCAAGAGGCAGCCAAATGCTTGGGTGTTTTAGATTGATGGCCAAATACCTATACGAGCAAGATTTTCATTGCCACAACTTATACCACTACTTTGACCTTAGATGAATAGGTTTAACTTCCATCTATAGACCATTCAAGGCAAAAGGGAATCCTGGATGTTTCCAAGCTGTATTAGTTTTGTCGATTATCCATGCTAAAATGTTTGGTCAAGGTTCTTCCCATGGTGGCTGCCGACCTAATGCACCAACCCAACTTACCCAGGCTTGGGACCAGCAGCATAAAAACATTAGTGGAGTTTGATCCTGGATATCAATCTTCACCCTCCAAAACATATTCCAGTGGTTGAAAACTATGGAAATTACAACATTGCGAACCAGTGGACGGTGGACCACATTCTGTTCAAGCTGAATGTGTTATGGCATCTTACAGTCCAGAAAAAAAAACTGGCCCGTCATGCTTGTGGATTTTGCATGACTTGCATGATAAATCAATTGCCAAAAAAAAAATATATATATTTGCATTGAATAAATTTACAGCTCCAAGCATCTTTCTCAATACTACAACATGCATCCAAAAGAATGCAGTAACAGATGATTTTGGTTGTTTAATCTAGTTAATTTCATTTATCCATCATACAACCCCCATAATTACATTGACCAAACACCTAATATTGGGATTATGCATTCAGACATATATAAAGAACACAGTATGTTAGATTCGTGCACTAGATTTTCCAGGAATTGAAAATTGCATAACATCACAGTGCCAATCATATAACAAGAGCCACCAAAAATTTATGCAGTCACCCCTCTGTGGACTACAGTTCTCTTGAGAAGACAACATCCACTAGTATAATTTTTTTTCGCAAGTCATAATTACAGTTGCAACTGGGAATTTGGAATCATGATATCGACATGAATAACACGTAAATCGTTATTGGTGTATGACTGATTAATATTTGCCTACTGGATGCTATTTATTAGTTACTCAAAAATGAATGGATAGTTAGTGAGGTATACAAACAAAAATAATTCAATGTGATGTACCTTCTTGTTAATGCAGCAAAGCTCCATCAAAAAATAATTGTTATGCATTGGACAAATCAAACACATCTGAGCCTGCAGGGTAAGAGGGCAGCGGAATTAACTTTCTAGTATTACATATTGCTCTCCAAGCAAGGATAGAGGTGAAAGCTATAGACCATATTAACATTCTATACATACTAGAATCACACACATGAAATTGAACCAACACAATAAAGCATAATCTAGGAGATCTGCTAAGGTTAATAAAAAGGACAAAGCACTAGCAAACAAGCCATGTAAACAAATGCAGGTTAAGGTGAATACCAAATTACAGTGTCAACATTACAAATGTAACAAAAACTAAACCTTTGCTATGACAAAGTGAACAATTGCCAAGCCTATCCCAATCAGACCAGAAAATATCACTAATCCCATGGAACTCCACAAAACTGACGCCAAAACTTTGAGGTTCCCAATATTGTCCAACATCAAGTGCTATGGGACCATTTATCTAGGAAAAATGGAGCCTCGTACACTGGGTTGCTCAAAAAAAAAAACTTCCACATGATCCAACCATGCCTGGAAAAGTCTCCTTTGGCCATGTAGAGATGATATACAATAACAACAACAACTCAGCCTTTTTCCCAACTAAGTGGGATCAGCTACATGGATCTGCAAGAGGGTAAAAAAAAGAGGAAACAAAAATGAAAGAAACAATGCAACACCACAGGAATATCCCACCTAAAATGGTCAGCAACATGGATCTTTGTCCTCAAAACAGCTCTGTTTGAAGTCATACTAGAGTCAAGATCTAGCCTCTGCATGTCTTATCTTACAATATCATCTATGGACATTTTAGGCTTGCCCCTACCTCTTTCTTCTCCTTCCATCTGGATCTGGTCACTCCTCCTTACTAGGGCATCCCTAGGTCTCCGTTGAACATAGTCATACCACCTTAAATGACATTCTCGGAGCTTGTCTTGAACCGGGGCTACTCCCAAATCAACTCTAACTCGGTCATTCCTTACCCTATCTCTCCTACCTTTTCAGCACATCCATCTCAACATCGCCATCTCTGCTATGCTCAGCTTATCTATGCCACGCTTCTTGATTGCCCAACATTCTACCCCACACATCATAGTCAGTCTTACGACAATCCTGTAAAATTTTCCTTTAAGCTTCAGAGGAATACGTCGATCATACAACACTCTAGATGCCCCCTCTCCACTTCATCAATCCTTCTTTAATTCTGTGAGATGATGTCCGATTTGTTATAAAGAGTGGACTTGCAATAGCAGGAGCCTCATGCACTAGGTATGCCATTTTTTTGTGACCCACTAAATTCCAGATGAATACAAAAGAAAGACTACTCTTAGAAAATTCGACAATGACTAAAAGGATAACACTTTCTATGCTTTATTTGCTACAAAAATAATTGCACATCAGCATCAAATATTCCCTGGATACCAAACAGCCGACCCTCAGGATCTTGCACCTGTATATTGTTCAATGTTATTCACATGGAAATGGCACTTTCAAGGGAATGTGAGGTCTCCCAAAAGAACTATCTAGGGCGGGGAAAATAAAAAGGACAATGCAATGCCCAAAGAAGGATCACAGTAGGATCTCATTATGACATAAAAACTGCCTTCCTCTTTTTATCTTCTGCCTCCCCCCTTTTCGAGTAACATTGTATAGAAAAAGAGGCCAAGTTAAACTCTTGGGTAGGATTCCAAATGAGATATTCAAGTTTGGTTAGACAGTTCAGATTCCAATGAATTTTGAAAGGTTTGCATGGAAAGCAAAAGCAATTGGGGTAGCAAGGACATTCGGCTTTCTCCAGCTGTATACACAATGCTTCTCTGGTGGTGAGGGGATGTCAGAAGAAACTAGATTCAGGTGCAACAAAAAAGGGCTATAGCACAGCCACTTATGCAAATTTATAAAGCTTGCAAGGACTTGCATTTTGAAAGCTTTTGACGGTGTGTTGAAGGTTTGAAGATGGTTTATCAAACTGCTCAACTGAGATGTTGTATACTTGTATGCGGTTCCAAAAATAAAAGAGCAATCGTGACAAACCTAACCTTAACAACCAGGACCCATGAAGAAGAAGAAGAAGAAGAATTGAAGAAAAGAGAGATGAAACCGGGACTTTAGTGAGATAGAACATGGTGGAGTAAATTCTCTATCGTGGACTAGTTATTTCTTTTATTTCAACCAATAACCAACTCTTAGTAGGAAACTTACTAAGAGTCTAAGTCTAATTACAATAGAAAGCAATAACTACTTTAGTCTAATTACGATAGGAAATAACTAAAGAGACATAACAAGCTAACAACAACTCAACAACTAAACATTATCTCATAGTGCATTGTTCCATGGAGCACCCATGGAACCTATCCCATGATGCACACTTTCACAGAAATAAAGTAAGAAAAGGTAACTCAAGTGTAAAATAAGAGAGAGAGAGAGAAAGAGAAAGTCATGACTTTGGGTAAGGGAGTCCCAATCGGCTGATTTGGGTCTGCCCTCTTCTTCTCATTATATAGCAATGTCTATTACAAGCAAACTATGAATAGGACAGCAGTCCTAGTAGGACTAGAAACATAAAGATATAATAGAAAACTAATTGGCTTAACCAATCCTAGTTGGACTAGGATAACTAACTTCTAGACTAACATCAGTCCTAGTAGAACTAGGACTTTCCTAGTTGGTTTAGGAAAACATCAAGGAGAATTATGCGCAACCCGCAGGACGACTCCTTCCTTCTCACGATAGTCTTCTAATGCTCCCCTTCAAGCTAGAGCATAGATGTTAATCATGCCCAGCTTGTTACAAATATAGTCCACTCTACCACACCCCAAGGACTTAGTAAAAAATCTGCAAGTTGTTCTCCAGTACGAACATGACTCATTTCATAACTCCTTGTTGTAGCTTCTCGCGAACAAAGTGACAGTCGACCTCAATATGTTTTGTCCTCTCATCGAACACTGGATTAGACACAATATGAATAGCAACTTGGTTATCACACCACAACTGCATCGAGGAAGTGCATTCAAATCCAAGCTCCGTCAAAAGCTGCTTTACCCACATCAACTCACAAGTAACATGAGCTATGGCACGATACTCAGACTCAACGTTGGACCTTGCCACAACAACTTGTTTCTTGCTCTTCCAAGACACAAGATTTCCACCAACAAAAGTACAGTATCCTGTAGTTGACCTCCTATCAACAGGAGAACTAGCCCAATCAACATCACAAAACCCTTCAATACGATTATGTCCATGATCTGAGTACAACAGACCACGTCCTGGAGCTTTCTTAAGATATCTCAGAATATGAACAATGGCATCCCAATGTGAAGTTCGTCGAGATGAAAGAAACTGACTCACAACACCGACAGGGAAGGCAATGTCGGGTCAAGTAACAGTCAAATAATTCAGTTTTCCCACCAATCTTCTGTATTTCTCAGGATCTTCTAACACATCACCTCCTTTAGACATAAGCTTCACATTTGGATCCATTAGAGTGTCAATGGGTTTGGTCCCTGACATACCTGTTTCTGAAAGAAAGTCCAAAACATACTTTCTCTGAGACAAAGAAATTCCCTTCCTTGACTGAGCCACTTCAATTCCCAGGAAGCACTTTAACAGTCCTAAATCCTTAGTTTGAAAGTGTTGCTGTAAATGTGCTTTCAAACTTTGGATTCCTTCGACATCGTCTCCAGTAATAACAATGACATCAACATATACAACCAGAAATATCCTACTTCCATCAGACTTCTGATAGAATACGAAATGATCATTGTCACATCTTGATAGCCCAAATGCACAAACTACATCAGTAAACCTTCCAAACCATGCCCGAGGAGACTGTTTCAGCCCATACAAGGACTTCTTAAGCTTGCACACTTTTCCACACTCCCCTGAGCAACAAACCCTAGAGGTTGCTCCATATATACCTCCTCATGTAAATCACCATGAAGAAATGCATTCACATCAAGCTGAAATAGTAGCCAATGAGATGAAGCCGCAAGAGAAATCAAAACACGAACAGAGGCCAATTTGGCAACAAGGGAGAAGGTATCCAGATAATCAACGCAATAAGCCTGGGCATACCCTTTTGCGACCAGCCGAGCCCTCAAACGAACAAGAGACCCATCATGGTTAACTTTAACCACATAAACCCAATGACAACCAATAGCCTTCTTGCCAGGGGCAACGGTATAAAATCCCAAGTCTGGTTTTCTTCCAAGGCAAGTAGTTTGTCTTTTATAGCTGTCCTCTAGCCAGGACTAGATAATGCCTCTGCAAAATTCTTAGGAACAGGATGACAAGAAATAGTGCAAAGACAAGAATGAAAAGTAGACGATAGGCTAGAATAAGACACAAAGTTAGCAATAGGACGTTGGGTACAACTCCTAACACCCTTACGTTGTGCAATAGGAAGGTCTAAGTCAGAAAGAGGAATACCTGGAGTAGGATCCATAGACGAAGATGATAAGGTAGGTTCCGCAAAGAGAGGGGGTGCTAATGCTCCCGAACACGATGAGTATAAACCTGTGGAGCAACTGGTGGAGGAGGAGGTGGTGGTGGCAACTCTTCCTCTGTGGCAACATGTGGATTAGAATGATGGATAACATAAAGTGGAAGATCATTATCCAACTCAGACAAAACAAATGACTCATTTGGGTAGGGTGTGGACTCAAAGAATGACATATCGGCAGTAACAAAGTATTTTTGAAGAACAGGGGAATAACACCCGTATCCCTTTTGGGTACGTAACCCAAAAAGAGACCCTTAATAGCTCAAGGATCCAACTTTGATAAACCTGGATGATGATCACGGATAAAGCAGACACAACCAAATACTCGAGGGGGAAGAACAAAAAGATGGTTGGAAGGAAATAATAAAGCATGGGGAATACCACCACACAAAACAGAGGAAGGCATATGATTAAAAAGATAACAAGCAGTGAGAACGGCATCGGCCCAAAAGTATTTGGCTACCTTCATTTCAAACATAAGTGACCAAGCAACCTCCATCAAATGTAAATTCTTTCTTTCAGCCACTCCATGTTGTTGAGGAGTGTCTGAACAAGAAGACTGGTGTATCATGCCACAACCAGCCATAAACTGAGAAAATGGACCAGAAAAGTACTCTTTTGTATTATCACTTCGTAGAATTTTGATAATCACATTAAATTGATTTTGAATTTCAGCAACAAATGCGCAAAAGATAGCAAATAATTCAGAACAAATTTTCATTAAATAAATCCAGGTCATCCTGAAATAGTCGTCAACAAAGGTAACGAAATACTTAAAACCTAACTTGGACGGGACAGGACAAGGGCCCCATACATCTGAATGAACCAAAGCAAAAGGGGATGTAGATCGTTTATTGACCCAAGGGGAATAGCTGACACGATGTAGTTTTCCAAACTAACATGACTCACATTCTAAACTAGAAAGAGAATTAAAACTGGGATCAAGTTTCTATAGACTTTGTAAAGACGGATGGCCCAATTGGCAATGAACCTGATGAGGAGTCAATGATGTAGATACACACCCGTGGAGCAACCCATACCCATCTGGGTATCCAACCAGAGATGAACCGGACCCATATTGAGTCCTTGGTCTAGTAGGATTTTAGAAATTTTATTTAGGAAGATTGTCATTGATTTTATTTTATTCACTTTATTTTAGCAATTTATGTACACGTAGGATTTAGAGAGTCAATTTGCAATTTGTTTCCTTATTTAGGGTAGTTTCTTATTTCAGTTGAGTTTCTATTTTATATCTTTTATTTTCCTTTAAATTGATTGTAACCAATAGACAAGTTAGATTGAAGAAGATATGAATTGAGTGAGTATTTGTGAAGCCTGCGGGCGTGTGTGAGTGATTCTCCTTCCCCTCCCTTTCTTAGTGCGATTTCTCCCCTCCCCAGCAAGTCTGAGTTCCCCTCAGGGATTCTTCCCTACCCCCACCGGCCCTCCATCAATTGGTATCAGAGCCGAAGGATCCCATTCCTTCCACATCTTTCTTTTTCCCTTCCCCATCTTTGTTTCGATTCCACCGAGACTAAGAAAAAAAAAAATGATTTTGTCTTCTCTGTACAGAATTGATCCCCCTGGTCTCGCCGCCCTTCTCTCTCCCAAGTTCCTACAGTTGAGCCCTTTTAGGGTTC
>NC_056558.1:25285019-25353279 GCF_013358625.1 Macadamia integrifolia
GATCGTTGTCCCTAGGTTCTGCCAACAACGACAAAGAAGAAGAAAAAAAAAGACGAAGAAGATAGAATCATAATCCAAAAGAAGAAAAGTAGCAGGAAAAAAAAAGATAAAAGAATAGGAAGATCAGGAAAAAAAAAATGTAGAAGACGCAGCAGAAGAAAAAAAAGAAGAGAAGAGAAGAGGAGAGAAGAAGCAAGAAGACGAGAACCTGGCCTTCTCTTGTTCGTTGCCTACCTACAGCAGGACGACTTCTCGCATCCAGGTCTCCGTCCAAGTCGCCACTCACCCATCAACACCATGGCTGCAGATTTGCTCACAGCAACATCATCTTTCTACTCTTGCCATGCGCTGAAGGCCTCCTAGTCGAACTCCACGTTCTCTGGTTTCCTGGGTTCTACAGAATAAGGAAACTTACCTTACTGGTCGAGAGAGATTGCCCTTTTCTTTAAATTTTTTTCCCTTATCCCATAAATACCCCTATCTTTTTCATTTTTTCCTTTCTTCCCATGTTTCTTTCTAACTTCCAATTTTAGCCCTCCCCTTAGATACGTTCATGGTTTTAAGTATCGGTGCGTATCGTGCCGTATCGGTAGGCATCGACACGATACATACCGATACGCTACGTGGAATTTTGGGCCTCTTTTTGTGTATCGGCGTATCGTACGTATCGTGTCGTACCGTATCGGTACCAATACGTACGATACTCTACGATACGAACTTTTGAAAATCTGAAAATTCCCGAGAGTATCGGTACGTATTGAAGGTATAGTGCAGTATCGAGCCGTATCGTACTGTATCAGTACGATACGGCTACTTAAGTGTGAATTTTTTGTTGTTTGAAACAAACACTTTACACTCTCACCAACAGTTTTCTAGATTTTTTATATGTTATGTAAAAACAAGTGTTCTACAACTTCCATGGAAATTTTTGATTTTTCTCAAAAAAATATATATTTTTAATTTTTTTATTCCGAAATTAATTTTTAAAAAAAATCCCCAAAAAAAAATATTTTTTTTTAGAAAATTTAGTTCATTCAACTCTTAAAAATAATGTCATAACTTATAATTACTAAATACATGATTTCAAATGAAACCCACATTTTTTCCCCAAAAAAGTGAGGGTTTCAATTTTTTATTTATTTCTCAGATCTACTCAAATATATTGGTCCACACTTTATTGATTTTTTATATGTTCTTTAAAAACATTTAATCTACAACTTCTATAAAAAAAATTTAATTTTTCTACAATGAATGGGAGACCCACTACCATAAATATTTTGACTGGGGTAAATATTGTGCCTATATTCGACAAGTGCAGAATATCATCGTAGTTGCTCCTATTGAAGAAGAAGATCCTAGCCAAGGATTTGAACCACCACGACACTCTTCACGGCACTCATCACAGTGGCAATGGCAATGAGAAAAGAAAAAACTGTAAGAAACTCAAACCTCATCATTTTGAACATTTTCAACTCAATCTATTTGTCTATCAATACGATACCCTCTACTTAAGTATTTATGCATTCTCCATGTTATATATAGCTTTTTTTAACTATTTTTTTATACAAAAGTGTATAAAAATGTGTTCCCTATCCATTTATGTGCTTATCTTTAGCGTATCTTAGCGTATCTCCGATACGATATGATACCCTCCGATACGTATCTTAATTTTGACCGACCGATACGGCAATCGATACCGATACTTTAATCCTTGGATACGTTACTTATTGGATCTCAAATACCACTTCTATATTTCAGCTAAAAAAAAAAAGGGAAAATTACATGATTACCCACTTTTGGGTTTCATTTTACAAAATCACCCAATTTATGTTTGAGTTAACAAAAATACATCAAATCAGGTTTGGAGTTACTAAATTACCCAAAACAGTAATCTTCACCCAACCAAATATATATTTTACCATTTTTACCCCCAACAACCCTCCACCTCCCCCTTCTCAGATCACCCTTCTCGAAAACCACTCCGCCCAACCCTACAGCTTCCCTCCCTTCCCTGCACCACCCCACCCCAGCTATGCAGTCCTGCACTGCCGCCTGCTAGTATCCTCTCATTCCATGCTTGCCTAGAGTACATCCAATACCGAATTGTTATTGCTTGAAGCTCGACTGAAGATGCAACACAACAAAGTTCTGTGAGTGGAAGAGGGTTTATGAACTGAAACTGGGAGAGGAGCAAGCGACAAGAGGGAAGAAGAAGAAAAAGAATGAGACGAGAGTAATTCATCCTTTCTTCTTCTCCTCTTAAAAGAGAAGAGTTGAAGCTAGGATTTTCTTAGGGTTTTGGGACTGGTGAAGCAAAGTGAGGCTTTCAATGGAGAGAGAGGAGCAAGAAGAAGATAAGACAATAGGATGGAACAAATGGTTCTAACAGCTCTAACCCCAGCCACTACTCTGCTTTTCTCGATTTTCGTAAGAGAGATTCATAAATTAAAATCTTGTTAATAAATAAAAAAAAGACAGAGACAAAAATCGAAGTAATCGGATGGAAAAAAGAGAGGGCAGCGGCGATTGTTGCTTGAGATGAGAAGCTTCAATTTCCAACAAGAACAGGAGGCGGGAGCAAGGGAGCGACAGGGTTGCAGGAGGGGGGCGGGTAGATGCAGAGAAGATGATCGAACAATGGGGGAGCTGGAGGTCGTTGGGGGTTAAAAATGGCAAAACAAATTGTCAGTTGAGTGGAGTAACTGTTTTGGGTAGTTCTGTAAACACAAACAGTAACTGGGTAATTTAGTACTGTGAAACCCAAACATGGGTAATCAGGAAGTTTTCCCAAAAAAAAAAAAGTAACACATCTATATTTATAAGATTGCCACTCCCTAAAGAACTTTCATATTTTTACCATTCTTCCATTGTCCTAATCTTCCATTTAGTTACTCTCTTGCCATTAACCCTTTTGCCTTTAAGTGTTCCCTTGTCATAGTGGGTCCATAGTGATTCTGAATAGCAAAACCTGACCGATGGATCTCTACCTTTTATTAGATATTTGTCAACAAATGCAACTAGTACAAGAGAAGCTCAATGAGATGCAACAACTTTGCACGGATTTCAAATCCATAACACACTCTACCTTCAACCATGTGATCTCAGCCGTTGAACAACAGGTAGACGAACCAGAAGATGAATCACCAGAGGTAGAAGATGAGATAGCGTCATTGGAAGTTGAAGATCCACTTGTGGAAGATTTTAAATCGGTTAATCTCTTTAGTGAACCGATCGATTTTATTTTCCCGAGTCACTACTTCATCAATGAACTCCATGTCGTGGATTTCATATCATTCGATCTTGGCTTCGATGGTGACTTCATACAGGCAAGGATGGATGTTAACCGATTTGTGTTGATCCTTCCATTCTACAAAACTCGTGGACGATTTTTCTCAACATCGGGGGAATTGATGCAGATACGCACTGGTGGAGCGACCCATACCCATCTGGGTATCCAACCAGAGATGAGCCAGACCCATATTGAGTCCTTGGTCCAGTAGGATTTTAGAAATTTACTTTATTTAGGAAGATTGCCTTTGATTTTATTTTATTCACTTTATTTTAGCAATTTAGGTACACTTAGGATTTAGAGAGTCGATTTGCAATTTGTTTCCTTATTTAGGGTAATTTCTTATTTCAATTGAGTTTCTATTTTATGTCTTTTATTTTCCTTTAAATTGGTTGTAACCAATAGACAAGTTAGATTAAAGAAGATATGAATTGAGTGAGTGTTTGTGAAGCCTGCGAGTGTGTGTGAGTGATTCTCCTTTCTCCCCCCCTTTCTTAGTGCGATTTTCCCCTCCCCAGCAAGTCTGAGTTCCCCTCAAGGATTCTTCCCTACCCCTACCAGCCCTCCATCAGTCAGAGTACCTGAACATGCTATGGAAGGTGAATTGTCTTAAAAAAGATATAGTCCCCCAACTCTACGACCTCTACCAAGCATCTTCTTCGTCGTAAGATCCTGAAAAACACATGAGTCGGAAGAAAAGGTTATAGAACAATTGTAAGCTTGTGTGAACTAGCTTACAGACAAAAGGTTAAATGGTAATTGTGGCAAATAAAGAACATATGATAATGATAAGGAGGAATTAAGACAAACAGTGCCAATACCATTAACCTTAGCAATTAAGCCATTGGCCAATGTGACATTAGCAGAGGATTCTTAAAAAGAAGAAAATATACCTGAAATACCAGACATGTGATCCGATCACCTGAATCAATTATCCAGGGGTGAGAAGAAGAGAGACATGAAATGGGCATTACCTTTTTGAACAAGAGTAGCAGTGGAAGACTGAGGTGTTTGTGTCTAAAACTAATTGTACCGTGCAAATTCTTCATCGGTCATTTTGACCATCTTACCCTCAGATTGTCCAGGCTAAGAAAATTCATCAACTGTAGCTGAATTGGAAAACTGCTTTTGAGGAGGTTTGCCATGAAGTTTTCAACAAAAGCGTTGGATGTGTCCTGGTTTACCACAATGGTGGCATGTGCATACTGCCCCTGAACTATCTGAGGAGTTCCCAGTGAATTGTCCCTTATTACCACCATTACCTATACCACATGAAGTTCTACGATTATTGCTCTGTGCTGCAAGTGCAGAGTTTTCTACTGGAGCGGAATCATGAGAATTCTCTCAAGATACCCGTAGGACTCGGGAAAAGGTATCTGCAAGAGATGCCACCTTGTCACCTCCAAGAATCTGAGAACGAACAGAGTCATATTATGTTCCAAGACCTCCTAAAAAGCCCATGACCTCCTAAAAAGCCCATAACTGCAAGTTGCTCCCGCTGGTTTTGCATCTTCCTCACATCACTACTAATAGGGAGTAGAGAATTTAGCTCTTCATACATTCTCTTGAAATCAGCAAAGTATTGAGTTAGAGGCCGACCCTTCCCATCAGTCCAATAAAAATCCCGAGAAAGCTCATAGATGCGAGAGAGGTAAATCTATCCAGAATACAGAACATTCAAATAGTCCCATAACTCATTCACGGTATCAATGTGAGTAACAACATCAACTATGGAGGTTATCCATTGAGTTCAATAGCTGTCCCAAAATACATGCATCAACTGTATCCCATGTAGTGTCATTAGCAGGTTTCTCCTTTGTTAGATGATCCTGTTGATCTCGACCAGTCAAAACAAACTACACAATTTTCTTCCACTATTGAAAATTGGCAGCTCCTGCAAGCTTCTTTTCTGTAATCATATGTGATGATGAGGATATCACCTCAGTGACAACATTCTTTCCTTCCTTGTCAGCCATTAGTGCACAAAAATCACAAAACAATAAACCAGAAAATCAATCTAACCTCCTTGTTAGACCACACAATTGATTGATCTTATATATTTGACCAATCAAGATAAGATAGCAAACCAAATATTTAGACAAACTTCAATAAAATCAACAACCAAAGGGAAATCGACTCAGATCTCAAAACCCTAACTTGGGTAGAACAGAAGGGTACCTGCGGTTGGGTGTACAATGCTCCAATAATGCTAAATTTTGGACTGGATGTTCTTGATATGATGTTAAAGAAAACCCCAAAAGGAATTTACAAACAGAGTTCACACTTGGAAGATATGGGAAAAATCGATTATGGCAAGCAGCCAAAACCCTGATAACTCCAATCGATTTCTCCAATAGTGTGTAATCCAATCTTCAAACCAGAAAACCCCAACTAAAGATCACTCCTAACAGTAATCTGAGTAGATTCTTCGAAGCATATGATTGATTTCAGTCAATCAATCATCCATACTCAAACCAGAAAAATAGGGGATGAAATCACCCCCTCTTAGAGAACCGCGGGTTCTTTTAAGAAGAACCAGTAACAGCCACTAATGGGATTCGACTGTTACTTAGTTGTAGGCTGATAACAGGAGCTGTTCTTTATTATTTAGAGATCAGACCAAGCTCTGATAGCATGTAAAATAAGAGAGAAGAAAAGAGAGAGAGAAAGTCACGACTTTGGGTAAGGGAGTCCCAATCGGCTGATTTGAGTCTGCCCTCTTCTTCTCATTATATAGCAATGTCTATTCCAAGTAAACTATGAATAGGACAGCAGTCCTAGTAGGACTAGAAACATAAAGACATAACAAAAAACTAATTAGCTAAACCAATCCTAGTTGGACTAGGATAACTAACTTCTAGACTAACATCAGTCCTAGTAGAACTAGGACTTTCCTAGTTGGTTTAGGAAAACATCAAGGGAGGAGTCTGTGCAACCCGCATGACTCCTCCTTCCTTCTCACGATAGTCTTCTAATATCAAGGAAGTAGGAATCAATAGAGGCTGAAGGGTTCATCTTCATAAGCATGAGAGAGAGAGAGAGAGAGAGAGAGAGAGAGAGAGAGAGAGAGATTTAGGAGGGTGAGATCTTAGCTCATACCCAAATTGTAGGCACAGCCCATTCATAAACTAGGGAGAGGGGGGGGGATCTGTTCTATGACTATGACCAACTCCCACTGAATAATGGACTCAAATCACTGACTCTCATCATATATAGAACCTGTACAAGTCATCCAGCTTATGAAATAATTAAAAAGAAAACACTGTTAAGTAGTAACCCAACAACTGAGAATGTTATACATAGATAAATTCTGATTATTTGCTAAATTTTTTTCCCCCTTAGAAGTAAGGAGAAATTAAATAACTAACAAACTACTGAATCTTTTGTTAATCTAAGTACTAATTATTTACTCGAAATAAAGAAATGACAAAAAAATAATTACTGAAAACTCACCGACATTTTTGCTATCAATTACATCACCCTATACTACTAATTGACACTACGAGCTACTTCAGAAATCACATCAACCAGGTCCCTGTTATAAGCCCCACAAACCAAAAATTAACAAGCACCTGGAATGATCTGCAACACTAATTTACACGATTTCCATCAACTTGCCAACAAGCTCTTGATTTAACAGGTGGATCACCCTAAGCCTTAAGACAGCACCATCCTTGGGGGCCAGAAGTAATAAATGTAGGACAGCAACAGGATACCCGCAATTTGATGTACAATTAGGGTTCTTCATAATATCCATCCAACAAAAAGTGAAATTGATGCTGCCACCGGTTGACCAAGAGAAAATAAAGGAAACAATTGTCGATTGCATAAAAGCGAGAGTTTTAGTCGCAATAGGTACACTCAAATTGGGGTACAGAAAAGTAAAAAGAATGGTGAATGAATTACGTAGGTTAAGCTTAATGGAATTGGAGTTTTTCTGAAGTTAAATTAGTCTTAATGCCCAGAATAACTGAATAAATCTTGTACGGAGAAAACTATCTCCAAGGCAAGGGTTGATGGCGGATAGCGGATGGCAGGGTGGCTAGGTTGACATTAGCAAACTATGGGGTCTGAATAAAATTTATCGATGATGACAATAATGGCTAAAGACAGCTGGTTCAGTGGTTGGAGTAGGAAATTGTAATGATAAACAGAAAATATAAAAAAGAAGGGAAGAAGAAAGGAGATACCTAGAAATCACCCTTCAAATAGGATTGTGACTCCAAGGAGCAATAGCAGTAAGTTTTGAGAGAAAAAGCACATCATTCTTTGCAAATTTGTGTGGGTATGCATAGTTATAGTCCAGCACCAGTCTTATAACAATTAAAACTTTCTAATTCATTATCCCAAATCCAACTCATAACCTACAACATAGACCTGAAATTAAAAGGAGAAAACCTCTCTAAGGAAAAAAAAAAAAAAAAAGGGGACCTAAAAAGACCTACTAATCATCAAATCCACAAAGAAGCCCCAAACGAAATAAAATCCTCAAAGTATCCTTACATCTTTGTACTTATAAAACTCTCCGCAACATAGCTAAATTTAAGTGGTCATAACTTCGATATTCTTATAATTAACTATTTGAACACCTTATATGACTTATGCAGATCTAACATAAAGTTCAACCCTAAGAGGTACCCTTTTTAGGGCCCAAGGACCAAAGTACCCAACAAGGCCCCTGAAACTGTTGCAAATCTTGCAATGGCATTGTGCTCCGCATCAGGTATTGTCTCCAGCATATTCAAAAAATGAAGATAAAAACAACGAAGATAGTTATGCTCCGAAAGAACAAGCTTTCTTGGAATAGAAAGGATGTAGGACAGCCTAGAGTTTAAGATTTCTGAGGCTGAATTATGATGGAACTACATTCAAGGATAGGAACAAATAGATAGCAAATTTCTGGCATGATAGATGAGGGAACAAACAAGGAAGTGAAGAGTTATAGAAGGTGAACTAGGGTTGTGGAGAAGATTTAAAGTTTTTTTTAAGAATGGAGGCCTGGTGCAAGAAATAGAAGAAAAGGTCTGAACTGTTTCGGGACTGTAAACTTGAACAATAACCTTGATGGAAAGTGTTCTTTTTGGAAGAGAAAAAAAAAGGCAGGAGAAAGAGAAGAAGAAAGAATTGTGGAGAAGAGAAAACTGGAATCACACATGAGCCAACTCAAACAAAATAAAAATTTTAGTTAATTGCTTCCACCTAATGTATTACAGCCCTTATATCAGGGGCATCAATCGGTTGGTCTCGGTAGGTTTTGGTCAGGCTGAGCAAGGCCCTTAGCACATAGTCCAGAACAAAACCGACCGATAAGCTAAATACTGGTCCTAAAAAAAACAAGGTGACCCTGGCACTCGCGTAGACAACCAAGGTGTCCAATGTGACCAAGGCGCCTTGAAAGCCTATTATCACACCCTTCTAGAAAGCCTTACCAAGATTGACTCCTCAAACAATGGGGTGAACAAAACCCACTCCCCCCCCTCCCCCAAAGAAAAAAAAAATCCTCAATAATTTAACAGTAGAGCATAGCTATTGTTTCTTCTCAACATTAAAACACCATGAGCCATATGTAATTAATGGTAAGATTTGGCCTTATCCAGCACCATGCTCATATGACAGTTTTCTGGAAGAAAGAAGAAATATGAAAGGTATATTTGGTGACATCGACTTCTCAAAATAAATATTATTGTTTCCTCAAAGAAAAGAAGAGGAAGATTGACTGTAGGGGAAAGAATGTGTTCATGTCAAGTTTAGAAGGAAAATAAAACAAACAAACAAACAAACTAAATTTAGCAGTATATGGAACTAAGATTTCTTTATGCTACCTGAACATGTTCCTCTCTTAGTATACCCACGCCTTGTACCCCTTCCAGTATTTGAGCAAGTCCAGTACCAAACTTCAGAGAAACAAATTATGTACATCTCTCATGCTGCAATAAACGTATAAATGAAAGAAATCAAAATTAGAGTAATGGATTTCCTACATTGGCAAAAAACTAACATATTACAAAAGAATCGGAACATTAGAGCTGAAACATTATGAAAATGAAGAAAGAGAGATGATATTTGGGTGCAAAGAATTCCAACTCACCAGCTATCAATGATGGAGCCACACAATGGTTAATCTCAGAAATTAATGTACATGTCTCTTGGGCGAGGAAAAAAAAGCAGCCCTCAATGATCAGATTACTACAGCCAATCAACAGATGATGATCTCCTTCATCGGATATGTGCCAAGTTTCAACACCTCACATAGTAAGGTCATCTCAACAAAATATGATAACTTTCAAACTCTCAATTTATCAGCAATCCCACCTGCTTCAATAGATTTATCTTCCATGGAGATTTCCCTGGCCAAGATAACATAAGTCTGGAAATTGGGAGGAAAATTCCTAGATTCCATAATGTGAAGAAACTTCATGCACACATCTGGCTCACCCTCCTTCAGCAACCCATCAATCAGGACTGTCCAAACAATCTCATCCGGATTCCACTGTCCTTCAAGTATACCGTCAAAAATTTCTTGAGCTTTTTCCACCCTGCTTGCTTTGCAGAGAGCACAAAGCAATTCTCTATACATATCCAAATGCAGCTTAAAACCATTGAACACCATCGTATTAAAGAATTCTAGGGCAAGATCAACATTCAAATTCTTACAACAAGCAAATAGTAAAGAACCATATATTTCTTTATTTGGAGACAAGCCTTTTTCTTTCATGCTTGTCACCAGCTGATCTGCTACATTATACTTTCCTTCTTTACACAAACCGATCACAAGAGTACTGTAGGTATCAATGGTAGGCTCACATCCATTTTCTAACAGCCTAATCAAAAGATCAGATACCACCTCAAAACTCATATCCTTCTCATGCAAGTTGCACATATAAACTGCTTCATCCTGGTGCACACAATTCTCTGAAAGCAAATAGCGTTCCCTAAGCAACCCTTTGATCAACACACTGTACGTTCGGTAGTTGGGTCTGCAGCCCATGTTAATCATCCTCTGTACAAGTGAGAATGCATGCACTAGCCTACCCAACTTAACAAAACCATCAATGATAGAAGTATATAAAACCTCATCAAGAACCAGCCCTTTTCCCTCTATTTCTTTTACTAAAGCCTCTGCATCCATGGCATTGCCTTCTTGACACAAACCATGAATTACTGAACTGTAAGTGTAGAGATTTGGAGGGCAATTGCACTTCTCCATTTCTTGTATGATCTTAAATGCATGATGGGTGCTACCATTCCTACACAGCCCATCAATCAAAGTTGAGTAGGTAATGACATTCGGCAACAGTCCTTGGTCAACCATTCTGTTACAGAGTTTCTCTGCTTCAGATAGCCTGTTCTCTTTGGACAAACCATTAATTATGGCATTGTATATTTCTACATTAGGGTTGCAAACATTTTCCTCCATCCTCTCCATTAAGGACAAAGCGACGTCCACCTTTCCCTCCTTAGAGTAGCCATCAATTAAAGCTCCATAGCTGACCTGGTTTGGCCTTAAACCTCGTTCCATCATTTTGTTAAAAAGATTAGAAGCCACATCCAACTTGCCCCCTTTGCAAAATCCAGAAACAAGCTCAGTATAAGTCCATTCATCTGGATCAAATCCATTCCCTTTCATAATTTCCAATACTCTCATCGCATTGTTCAGCTTACCCTTCTTGCAGTATCCTTTGATGAGTGTGTTATATGTTATTAGTGTTGGAGAGGGACCGACCTTCAACATTTTATTGAAGAGAGGCATTGCATTCCCAATCTTACTCATTGAACAAAACCCATTTAGAATTTCATTGTAAGTCTGAGTGTTTGGCAAGCCACCACGTTTCTCCATCCAGACAAAAATCTTGAGAGCCGACTCATGTCTTCCTTGCACACACAACTCATTTATCAAGGCATTATAAGTAACTGCATTTGGACCCAGACCATCTTTCAACATCTTATGGTATAATCCAATTGCCACCTCAAGCTTACCGGATTCAGACAATGCACTGATGAGAGCCGTATAGGTTTGCACATTTGGGTAGCACCCCCTCTTCCTCATATCAGCCATCAGGTCACAGGCCTCCTTGGCACGACCAGTCTTACATAATGAACTAATAGGGACAGTATACGTATATACTGTAGGTTCAACACCTTTCTCAATCATTTCGTTGAGCATGTCCAGTGCCTCTTCTATCCTCCCCTCATTGCATAGAGCATTAATCAAGACAGAATATGTCACCGAGTTTGGATCACAGCCCTCCTTGAGCATACGATCGAGAAACCTGAAAGCTGAATCTAGATCATGGTTCCTACAACAACCAAGAATAAAAGATGTGTAGGTGAAAACATCAGGCTTCAAATCATACTGAAAAATCCTACTTAAAATGACCTCAGCTTCTTGAACCTTTCCCTTCTTACACAGTATATTGATCAGGGTATTGAATGTCAATAGACTAGGTTCCACCCCACCGCTCAGCATCCGTGTATACACATTTTGAGCGGCGGTTACCATCTCAAACTTACCCAACTGAATCAATAACGTATTGTAGGTATACAAACTAAAGGCGAATCCCTTTACACTGATCCCATTCAGAAAATCCAACACCCTTGTGATTTCTTCCTCGTTTCGACAAGCCTTGATCATTAGTATCCTTACATGATCAGCGGGCGCAAAGAGTTGGTCACGAAGAAGCCGATTTAACAACACAATGAAACAATCCACGCTGTGTTTGTAAAAGGGTCTCTTAGAAACCCAGTAGAAAAACTGCGTTGCAGTTTCTGAATCCTTGTGAATATCGAGAATCCTGGAGACGTGATGGGGTGTGAGTTCTGAGCTCAGAGATGTAAGTTCGGAGCTGCGTCTCCACTGAGGCCCACTTAAGATCCCACAAACCTTAGAAACTAGGTGGGAGAAATCTTTTCGCCCAGATGATAAACGAAAATCAGAAGAAACGTCTGGTTTCGATGAAAATCTGTAATTTTGGTGAGAACCAAATAAAGCACAGTGCTTCCGGGAATGAATTAGAGATGGGTTCTTAAGGGGCTTTACCATTTCGAGCGACGACCATTCATGAGTTTCAGTCGATGTAAGCCATTGAAGATCCAAGCGAATTTGAAGAGGACGATAGCCAAATGAAAACGCAGTCAATGAAGGCGGCCGAAGGAATTAGAGAGAGGCGAAGTCCAACGGTAGAATAACTCTTGTTGATGATGCCAACTCCTACAATGCACCATTGCCGTCTACCGGATGCTGCGTTAAATGCTTTCGAAGCGTGGGCAGCTAGAGGGTGCAAGAAAAGCATCTCAAGCAAGGTACCAGGTACCCGGTACCCGGTACCCGGTACCATTTGTTTTGTCCTAGGACCCAGTTTCCTTCAACTACCCTTTGGTGAAAAGGGAATATCTTCTCCTGTGTCGAACACCAATAAGGGTGTATCCTGTGCACAAGGCTCTCGCATATGTAAAGTCATGGCGAATGTTATTCAGCCTTACCCTGAAAAAATTGAGAGGTTATTTTATCCAACAAGATTAGGGAAAATATCCCCACGGTGTGGATTTCTTCACGCTCGCCCTCATATTATGATTCATAGGGTTTACATTGACACTTTACCTTTTTCTTCGATAAAATGTGGACTCATTAAATGATTCTATCTTTCGTCATCTCATTGGTTTAATTTCTCACTCTAGCATGGGAATGTTACTTCAAAAATCAGATTTCAATTGGTTGAATCAATCATGGTTGATCCTAGTTTTGGGCATTTTGAAGCGGCCAACTCTATGGCTTTTGGGGCCATATTGTTGGGTTTTCAGATCCTAGGAGCCAATTTTAGGGTTTTGGGCAATGATCCGAAATTGTTGGGACGGATTTGATCCTTTTTTTTTTTTTTTTGAGGGGGGACCGTGTAAGATGCAACTGTTTTCTTTTATCATTCATTTAGAAAATTAGCATTATTTACAAATGGACCTTTAACCATATTTTCAGTTCTTTTATGCATCATTATAGATGCTAATATGCTAAATTAAAAACATCACCTCCTGTGGAGGCGTGAACTAAAAAATTGACCCATTTGATAAAGTGAAACACTTCAAAATATATCGGAAGATTATTCCAAAACCAGTTAATTAGTATTGGATTCATAAAAAAATTTAGTATTAGATTTCATTAAAAAATAAAAAATTGCATTCCGAAAATATTTTTCCTGACTTGGTTGATAAAGGATTAGTTAAAATTTTATTTCTTCATGATTTTCATTTTATATGAAAAAAAAAATCAAAAGAAAATTAACATAAACTATTCACAATAAGATATCATTATGATTATTAGTTATAAATCTCACCTTTTCTACCCTAGCCTTTTGGACTAGAACAACAGAATTTACCTTTACATAAACAGTTTTAAAACTAGACATAAAACATATAATTTTCACCTAAGAAAAAAGAAGACATAAAACATATAATGTCCAACAAATTATCAAACCAGTCCAAAAGCCAAACCCTGTCTTCTTGCTTTGGCATTAAAAACCCCAAGTCCTTCAAGCTCGTACATACTTCCAATGATTGCTGTCTAATAGCAAAACTCCCTTCATATGCCTCCTTACAAGATCACTCTCTATATACAATATCTTATCCATTACAATTTAAAGCAATCCTAATTCCCGAAAATACAAAACTCTACCAAATAAAATGTCTACCGTTGACATTGTGGGAAAGTCAACAATACTTTCTAGATTAGACTAAGATCAAGCTTCACCATTAACACACCTATCAATTTTCCACAATATAATAACAAGGTTTGTTTCACCTTGGAAAAGCCAGCCCGATCTTGATGAATCTAGATGAATTAGAGAGAAACCCCAAAAAAACATAAGCATGATCCACTTTTTGCTTTGTTGATTGGTAAGTTAGTCATTAGTCATTTTGACTTTTAGATATATGCGGATTCCTTGGATTTTATTTTATTATTGGGAAATGGTTTTCTAATCAGGCAACATAGGAGGATAACGAACTAATCATGTGAAAATGAGAAAGGCAGGTGCTAACATACCCCCTGGTGATTCAGAGAACCTTTTATCTTTCTTTTTTATTACGAAGGATACCGTATCACATACTTGGGGCCCAACCTGACATCGCCTCTTCAATGAGCTAGGTAGGAGCACACTATGACTCCATGACAAGTCTTTATCAACACTCTCATAATCTCGTTTTTTTGTTCTAATCACAATGGCTATCTTTCTTCAAGTGAGAGATTGGATTGAGAAATCATCCCCAAATGGTGCTACTTCGGTCACCGGTGGGGTTCCAAACCGGCACTAGCTCTATAAGTCTTCAAAATAACCCATTGGATTCTCTTCTTCATAATTGGTCTCTGTTCCAAGTACATCAACACACCATAGCTACTTAGGGCCGCACCCCCATGGGTCCAGATCCACAAATCCCTAGTATCAATAGTTGTATAAAGCAATTAATGGCGCGCAATCAAATAATGCTGTACAACATGCCACAACGCAATAAAGCTATATAGACATATTTAAGAACTCCTATATCAAGAAAGGGATGCATCGGTAGAGACATTACAGTTAGTTGTTCAGGACAAATGGTATCAATTCTTTGCCTTAGGGCAATTAAATCGGTCTTTGAGAAAGTTACACGATTCATTTAGATATTTTACTATGCCATTGCTGGCACGATACCTCATTCCAACTCCTTGGATGAATGGATAATTTTATGTGACAAATTTAGTTGTGTATCTCAATATAATAATATTTCATGAGAAAGCATAGTAGATGTCTAGATGATACGTTGAATTTGGATTCAACTGGTAAGTTTTTGATGCATTGCCATCACCCACTACTTAGATTGGAAAGAGTCGTCGTTGTAATCTACTTGCAATGTCGTTGCAAATTCCTTGTATTGGAAGGAATTCTACATCCAAAATTTGCATTCACATCTCTTAAAATATGAATACCTTTATTTTATTTAAATAGTATAAGCCATTAAATGTAAAAAAACCTATATATCTATGACACATTTGGGTAGACAATGCACCTTAAGAAGTAATACACTTCAAGAGTGACAAGGAGAGAGAATGTGAGTAGACGCGTGACACTAAAAATCTAAAATGGCGATCATCATTCTCCAATCGTTGTGATTCATGCATCTTTGACAACTTGGGAAAAAGAGGTGGAGGGGGTGGAGTAATATGGACAATCTATCTCCGTGGCAAGAGTTTATTATAGTTTTTTAATATTTTGGGTGAAAACAATTGGTGTAGGTAATTCATTGGTTCAAATGAAAAGAATCACGAGGGCAATTACGTCAATGCATTTAAAGGGTTTTTTTTGGGGTTTCAATATTTGAGTTTCGTTTCAAAGCAAAAATTTGACACAGAAACAAAAATTCCAGTTCTGACACGAAACGTCATTTCTATAATAGAATAACTATTAAATGTAGCTAAAAATATTTTTTATATATATCATAATTTAGGGGAAAAAAATTTATGCCACCAAAAAAAACAGAAACATGTATAAAATGTAAATTAACATAAGTATTTTGTGAGAACAAAAAAGAAAATGTACTTGTAGCTCATAAACATTTGTAGGAACAGAAATGTTACCAAACGGGGCTTACAGGCCTAAAAGGTATTTTTACAGTAATGAAGAAAAGAAAAGGCGCCCGCCCACTCGCAGCCGCAGGCCCTACTTATTTGCCACTCTCTGACTACACAAATACTCAATAGCAATAGCTTCTCCGATTTAATTTTCAGAGTGGAACACTCCTCTCTCCATCCAGCAAGAGATTGAGGGCTTCAGGCGGCGCTTTAATTACGTTGAATCTGCAAAGGTGATCCGCAAACCTCAAATAAAGTCATTCGGTTCTCTTCTTTGTCGAGCAATTTTGGTAAATTTTTTGCCTTGATTGAATTTTCCTAGCTCATGAGAGGATTTTGTGTTGGAATCTCCACATGCAGTTCGGAGAAAAATGTCTTTGATGCAGCTTTCAGCTTCGATATCTTCGTCTTCTTCTTCTTTCTTAGGTCAAGGCAGCATTAGTTCCAGGTTCTTATCCGATTTAAATCATTCTCAAAGGAGGAAGTAACCAGCTCTTTCTCACATTATTTTTTTTTGGTTTTTGTATGCGCATTTTGGAAGATTAAGTGAGATTTAATTAATTGTTGTGTGAATGCAGAAATCAAAAGGATTCATTTGATGCGAAAAAGAGTGGGACTTGCGTATGCGTCGCGACTCCTCCTACTAAGAAGACTGGTATGTTTCTCTTTGTTTCCCCCTCTAATTCTTTTCAAATTTTGAATTTTCTGTGTGGGAATCGGTATATGGTTTTTGGGGTTGAATAAATTTGAGTTTCGGAGTATTTGAAGCTTCTTCTTAATAGGTCGACACATTTTACATAAACTGGTCCTATATGCTAGCTTAGGGTGCATGAATATAGTTGATAATGCAATTGATGGATTGCTAGGATTGATAATAATGCGTGAGTTAAACAACACTGCTTCTGCTTTTGATGATGCGAAAAACTGGACAATGGTGCGATGGTGGGACTCACCTTGGTGTTCTGCTATCGGCTTAGGGACACATGTTGGGCGATGAGTTGGAGCTGCAACGTTCATGTATCATATGTTGATGCAGTAGTTTCTATGCACAAAATAATTCTTACTAAATCAATACATTTGTTTCGAATAAGTTAATCAGTGAATACATGCTGAAGCATTCATTCAGTATTCTTAGTTTTGAACTATTTGTCCCAAATTCTTATTATAGGGCTTGTCCCAAGTATGACCTCAGATAGAGCCGTTTGGAGGCATGGATCTATGTAACCGACCCCATTGAACTGAGATTTTCCTGACTGGCTGGTGTTGTTCTCTTTTCCTTTCACTATCACTTTTCATTTTTTATTATTGCGCTGATTTATGTAGCCTTCCCCCATTAAGTTGGGATATGGCTGAGTGTGTTGTCTAAATATGCAATATCATAAACTGCGGTTTCTTCACTGATGGCATTTATTTCAGAGGATGTTTCAATCCTATATAGTCATGATACAACAAATGCTATGTTTGTGTGAACATCAGAAAAAATCTATTATACTACTTAGCTGTGCTCTACAAAGTTAATCGCGCCCACCCCCCCCCCAAAAAAAAAAGAAGAAGAAAAAAAAGTAAGGCTAAGCTTTAGGGCACTCTTTTGGATATTTTACAATTTGTGCTACTTCTGCTGTGTAGCTACTTCAGGTAATTATGCTGTTCTCTGGAAAACTCTCTCTCTCTCTCTTTCTAAATTATTTAACTATAAAGGATACCAACGGTGCTGCTGTTTATTGTGAAGCTTACAAGACGAAGGTCTCTCGCAATGCTAACATGGCAAAACTTCAAGCTGGTTATCTTTTCCCAGAGGTTTGTGACTAGCACTGACAGCTAGTATTGTTATGATGTTTCATTGATAATAATTGCTAGATGTTGTTTACTTGAATTTCGGTTCCAATGATTTTTCTAAGTAGGATACTGTACCTGATGGCTGCCTGGACAAAACTTCATGCTGAACAACAGTTACTATTTGAAATTCTTGGGCTGGGTCCTGGGGTTACTGTAGCCTCTAGGTGGAGAGAGGAGTCTATTTATGTGTTAACCTGGATTACTTTCTCACATGGACTTGAGAAACATGATTTTACTTGGTGATTTATGAATGAAAATTAGTTTATATGGCTCAAAGATTAAAGCTTAGGTTCTTTCAGACCTGAAGCACACTTTTAGGGGTGCAATTTTTTTTTCCTCATAAAAATACTTCTTCAAATTGGTACAATGCTTCCATTGGACTTGTAAAATTGTCCATAATGTTGCATCCTAAGAAAACAGTATTCATATTTGTTCCTGCCATGTAGTTTTGGCTGCTTAAGCTAGATTTTGAGATTCCTTGCAATTTATTTTTCAAACGTAGGTAGAAAATTGAAAATAAGTGTTTTATTCAGTATTTTTATTCAATGTCTATAGGACTGTCGTACGACTAGCTATGATGTATGGGGTGGAATGTTGGGCATTTAAGAAGTGCCATATAGATATGCTAGGTGTAGCGGAGATGAGGATGTTGAGATGGATGTGCAGCAAAACTAGGAAGGATAATGTAAAGAATAACCATGTTAGAGTTGATTTGGGAGTTACCTTGATTCATGAAAAGCTCTGAGAAAACTTTTGAGGTGGCATGACCATGTTCAACAGAGACTTTGGGAAGCATGGCCATGTTCGATGGAGACCTTGGGATGCACCTGTAAGGAGTAGTGACTTGATTCAGATTGAAGGATCTAAAAGAGCTAGGGGTAGGCCTAAAATGACCATAGAGCAGGAGTGAGGAAACACATGCATAGTTTAGGTCTTGTCCTAGGTATCACATCAAATAGAGCTGATTGGAGGGCAAGCATCTATGTAGTTGACTCCATTTAGGTGGGATTTTTTTGAGTTCTTTCAGCTGTGTTCCTTTATTTTTACTTTTTCTATTGCTATTTTGCCTTTTCATGGATCATGTAACTGACCCCATCTAGTTGGGATAAGGCTGAGTTGTTTTTGTTGTTGGATTCAGTGTGTTAGAAAATAAACTACATAGCACCAGGAGGCACCTAAAAGCCCTCTGGGGAAAAAAGGTCCCTCCAATGAATTCAGTGTCAGACCATGAAATTTCTCCATCATGATTAATAAGCAGATCCAGATACAAAATAAAGACAGGGACATAGTTTAAACTATAAAGGCTGCTTTTTTTGTTTCTAACATGATTCTGACTAGAATTGCTTTGGAGAATCAAAAGCCCCTCAGAACAACCTGGAGAATTGATACAAAATGTGCCCTTGAACCATCTTTGGTTTTCCTTTTTGTTTCTTCATTTTTTATTTGTAGACAATTGGCGGATTGCTTTTTCACTTTATATATATTTATATTATATTTTTTTTAAAGTCTGCCTGTTCATGCTGCCTGACACTTTAAGTTGATATTTTCTTTATGTAGGTATTATTTATTTAACTTATATATTATTAATAGTGAATCTTTAGTTGTCTTTTTATTCTTTTCCTGAAATTAGGTTGCCAGAAGGAAGGCACAACACATGTTGAAATACCCTGATGCACAGGTCATAAGCCTTGGAATTGGTGACACAACGGAGCCTATTCCAGAACTCATAACATCTGCTATGGCAAAGGTAATGCTTACCTTTTTTGAAGACAACATCTCACTCTCTCAATTTTGGGGTCAGGAATGTGAGATAGCTATCTTATTAGGTGGAAATACCATAATACAGATTTTGTTCCCTCGTTTCATGTACATTCATAAAATTCATCTTTATTTGGAAATAGATAATTTTCTTTCTCCTTTCTAAATTTTTGAGGGGGGTGTGTTAGGGAGGAAGGGGTTGAATTTGCTAAGCCTCTGGTATGATGCATTTGTATGATGACAGTTTCTTCATCTGAGTCTCTTGCTAATTTCTCTCCCTATTGGCTCTTCTTTTTAGCTTTTTCTTTCTTTACTGGACTTCTGTCTCCCTCAGTAGTTAGTATAATTCTTCTATGTATTTTTAGGGTATTATGTTGAGTTTCTGATTAAAAATTAAAGTTCCAAGGAAATTTTTATTTATCATCACAAATTTCAATTTGGTCTACTTTGTCACTAGTTGTTAAGACATAGGTTCTTACCATGAGTATTGTAGTTCAAAGGGTAATATGGTAGTCAAATTGATGCCTGCATATGATTGACATTTCGAACATCATCCACTGTATTTTAGTTGTTTATATTTTAATGATATTTGGCAAACTGTGTATTAAGATTATGCCATTTGGAAGTGTTGCAAAAACATGTTTAAACACACAAAAATCTTTGAACAGGCTGTTCATTCACTTTTGAGGATCAATAATGTTAAAGAAAACAAAATGAATTTTCTGGGCTTCATCAGAGAAGTGCCTTGAGAATGGATGTGTTTTAGAATGTTGCCTTTACTGCTGACTTGTTTTCCCTGGATTATGGAAAACAATGTACCCAACATGCTCCCCTTGTAATGTTGCATCTGCTTTATAAGTTCAATAGGGATTTTCTGAATGTGTTCTTATTTTCTATTCAAATCATTTTGATTTTTGCAGAAAGCACACGGCCTGTCAACTTTAGAGGGTTACAGCGGTTATGGACCTGAGCAAGGTGACAGAGTATGTAGCAAGTTTCTTGCAGCTTTCCTGTTCATAAATGCCAAAGCTTATTAGTAAATTCTTGGATTCTCCGTCCAATTCACAATAGTTAGAAATTTTTGAAACATTGAAACTTGTGTGTGTGTGTGTGTGTGTGTGTGTGTGTGTGTGATTGTATCTCAAGTTTATCACAATCCTGAGATAATCCTTGAAATTCCATAACTGACACCTTGTTTTTCTCTGTAGCAATTGCGGGCTGCAATTGCATCAACATTTTATAGCGATCTTGGGATAGATGAAAGTGATATATTTGTATCAGATGGTGCAAAATGTGACATATCTCGTCTTCAGGTTTGTTTTAGTTTCTCTTAATCTTAATTATTGCTGCAATATAGATACGTTTTAAAATAACCATAAGAGAAGTGGTGAGGAAGGACATGTCTAGCTTAGGGCTGGAATCTTGTATGGCTTTGAATAGAGCTGATTGGAGAAATAGGATCCATGTAGCCGACCCCATTTAGTTGGGATAATGTTGAGTTGAGTTGAGTATACAAACTTTACACCCTTCTATGCATATAAATAAATGTCACGTTGAACTTTACATGGGTGTTTTGCTCGGTAGGCTTGGTTATATTTACACATCACGGTAATGCTTTCTAGGTTGGATTATATTGGATGTTTCAGTTTATTAAGGAAACTTTGGTTATTACCTGATCAAGACAATTTGATCTTCCTTTCTGGCAGATTCTTTTTGGCTCTGATGTGACGGTGGCGGTTCAAGACCCATCATACCCGGTAATGTCTTGCAGTGTATTTTCTGCAAACCCATTTGCAAATACATATATACAATTTTAAAATTTATCCTACAACTGTATTAACTCAATTTTTTTTCCTGGAATTTCTTTAATAGATTGGAAGTTTTTTTAAAAAAATATTTTGCAATTTTCAAGAATTATTTCTTTTTAGGTTTTGTTTTGATTTGAGTTTTCCTTCATGGCCATAGCTCAAGCAAGTTCTGCTTTCCAGAGACACATGCAATAGTGACAAGGGCAGTATCTATACCCTTAACACGAAAATTGATTGAAAATAATATTTCAATGGACTTGGTCCTTGGGTCCTAAACTCCATGCTTTGCGCCAAGGATTCTCCTTTTAATTTGCTTTCTATCCGACCATCTATTTTCTCCCAAAATAATTAGAGTTAAGTTACTGCCTGCTTGATTTTTCTTGCAGCCATGGGTGATGACTAGGCCTTCTGCTAACATCTGTGCAATGTATTGTATTGTTAAGCACTGACCAACTGTTGCGTTGCTTCCAAAGTACAACCCCCCCCCCCCCAAAACAAAAAAAAAAAATCTTGGGCTTTGAACTCATGAGGGTAGGGTCTTAGCCTTTTGTAGGGCTGTCATGGCAGATCAGATCCTCTGGATTATCCAAATGTGCAGTTCCCTGCCAATATCAGCCTATTGCCTGTTCCTTTTTTGTTTTTGGGGGTTGGGGGGGGGGATGTAGGGGGTGTTAGATAATCAGCCCCTTGCCTGCATAGTTGGCACAGCATCTAGGCGACCCCCAAGGCGTTGGAGAGGGTCCAAAAGCAAGATGACACCAACAAGGCGACTTAGGTGCCTGGACACGGTGACGCCTTGACAACTATGCTTGCCTGTAATTGTTTGAACTTTTTTTTCTGTAAATGTTAGCTTTCCAATGTTGCTTGTTTTCCGTACACAAACATGGCTACAGTAACTGACTTTCATTAGCACATGGTATAGGACTTGGGCTGAAATGGAATTCTTAACTTGTAGGCAATCAACTCAACTGAATTGGAATGACTTCAGAAGAACAACGTTGCCTAGCAGTCACAATAGCCAATCTCTCTCTCTTGCGCAGTACCTTAAAGTGTAGCTGCGCAATTCAATTTTTTTGTGCTGAAACCCTGGTGGATGTATATCCTTTGCATGTTATAAATGGAAGGAGATGATTCATGGTATAGGTTACCTTTTCATGTTCTTGAAATCAGTGGCTCTTTGGATTTGGGCATTTCCAGTGGTTTTGTGCTCCGATGGGTTCCTCAAATTGAGCGCAAGATTCATCTGAATATGCCCCTCCAATGAATAGTTGTCAAGGCGACCCTAGGCATTGAAGGGACGGGAGGCAACTAGGTGACAAGGCGCTCTCCTAGGTTTACAATATATGTAATGTAACAATGAAAATATTATATAATTATGCTTATATGCAGTATATAAGCCGTATCAATGCAGTATAATATAATTATGCTATTATCTAATGAGAAAATAAAGCAATAAACATAAATCAATGTAAACTCATGAAGTGTCAAAAGACTGATATAATACAAGGCTACAAGGCGGTTGCCTTTCTTGCATCAAACAAGGCATTCTGTCACCTTGGACCCAAGACAGTGACAGGACACCTAGGTGATGCCTTGACAACTATGTCCCATGAATCTATTTCTTTAAGGACCTTCAAATGGGTGGGCTTAGGATCTTCTAATCGGCTGATTTCTGGGTAGGAGAATCTCCTAGATATTGCGTGGTCTCTAGCACCTGCATTCTTCTCATGTTGATTTCTGTTGTGTTCACAGGCATATGTAGACTCAAGTGTGATTATGGGCCAGACTGGCCTGTTCCAGAAGGATGTTGAGAAGTATCAAAACATTGCATACATGAGGTGTTCTCCGGAGAACGGCTTCTTCCCTGATTTATCAATTGTTCCTCGAACAGATACCATCTTCTTCTGTTCACCAAACAATCCTACTGGTTATGCTGCAACAAGAGAGCAGCTGACGCGACTGGTACAGTTTGCCAAGGACAATGGATCAATAATAGTCTATGATTCTGCATATTCATTGTATATGTCAGACGACAGCCCTCAGTCTATATTCGAAATTCCTGGAGCAAAAGAGGTAAACTGGAAAATGCTTACTAAACTTTCCTCCCTACTATTCCTCGTGTTTGTTTGTTTATTTTAGTCAATTTGCACTTTGCATGAAAAATGTTTCCAGAAACCATAGAATATAATGGGTTTGCTGGGGTAGGTTGACAGTTTAATCTATCAAACCTGCCTTAAGTGGTAAAGGGGGTGAATGTCAACCAACTTGTCACTACCTGCTAGGATGATCAATCTTCCACCTAGGCTCATTCACCACAATGTCCACTTATCTTTTGGGATGATTCAAACGTAAGTGTTTTCCCTGGATGACCCCCTTATAAATGCTTTCTTTCATAGTGTATTATTAGGATGACCTGATCAGGTTATCCTGAAGGTTCAAAGCATATCTTGTGCAAGACAGGGAACGGTTGTAGAATGCCTGTATGTGCTGTAGATGTTTTCACCAGCATTCATCCTTCCCTCCTCCAGACGTAATTATGCCTTGAAGACCTTTTGATCATTAACATGAGATCAATTTTTACAGGTTGCACTTGAGACTTCATCATTTTCAAAGTTTATTGGATTCACTGGTGTGCGTCTCGGTTGGACTGTGGTTCCTAAAGAGCTAGTCTTTTCTGATGGATATCCTGTTGCCAAGGATTTCAACCGCATTGTCTGCACTTGCTTCAATGGTGCATCAATTATTCCTCAAGCTGGTGGACTGTCTGCCCTTTCTCCTGAAGGTCTTAAAGTAAGTTATTGCGGTCATTGTTCCCATTCCATTTAATTTGACATCTCTTCACTTTGTAATGGATTCCCTTTCCCGCAGGAAATGCATGGTGCGATTGGTTTCTACAAGGAGAACACCGAAATAATAGTGGATACATTCAACTCCCTTGGTTTTAATGTCTATGGGGGGAAAAATGCTCCATATGTCTGGGTCCACTTCCCTGGTCAAAGCTCATGGGATGTATTTGCAGAGATTCTTGAGAAGACCCATGTGGTGACAACTCCAGGCAGTGGTTTTGGCCCTGGAGGTGAGGGCTTCATCAGGGTTAGTGCCTTTGGTCACAGGGCCAACATTTTAGAAGCCTGTAAAAGATTCAAGCAGCTTTACAAGTGAGCCCCAGTTGTGCTTGATGGAAGTGTTATATTGGGATGGAGCTAATAGTCTTCATTTGTCTGTTTTTGTTCTCTCTTGACAGTTTCTTCTTCTAATTAATACTGCTGGTAAAGTATTTCCTTATTATTTTTCTAGTGTACAATAGTAAAAATGTTTGCTAGAAATTAGGTGCTATAAAGACCTGGATATACTCTCCCAATATGGATAAGAATAATCATAATATCTACTAAATTTTACACCAAAAAAGGGGTTCGTTAGAAACATGTCTATATCTTTCGCTTGACAGGTTTGATGGGGTTGAAATTTTGTGAACAAGTAGATCTCAAGGTTTCCTGCTTAGATGTAAATGTCAGCCCAAATCGAGTATGCAAACTAGTAAAAATAGCATTGAAAAATCAAGACAGATCTAGTAGTGCTCAAAGAGCCGGTAGGTGTGTATATGTGTAAGGATATACACTGGAATGCATGCCAATACACGAGTGCATTGGATTAATTTAGGCTTTAAAATTTTATATGAGGTTTTAAATGTCCTCTCTGTATCGCTCGTGACATCTACCAATGGACAATAATGAAGAAGGGAAGTCTCTAAGAATGACATCTTTTTGGCCTTCAATATCTTTAGCTGAATCTCTTGTCGATCCAAAAAAATAATATATATCTTCAGCTGAATCCAGCTAGTATAGAAGATTTAGGTTAAAAAGAAATTCATTTAAACCAAGCAAAATGGCTGTCCTTGGTAACAGAAAATTACAACTATTTTCCCTCTCTATTAGCCATTTAGAATAGAAAGATTAGTCCATGAGTTTTGCTTCTTGTATAAACATAAAATGAATCAACTATTCACCCAGGAATAAATCATGAAAATCAACAAAACTAAACATTAACAACGTCAAAATCTTACTGAAAGATTGTGACTCATTGTCTACTTTTGTTTAGGAAATGCTGAATCTTCTTCATCACTCGGTTCTGAATTTCCACTTTAGATCCTTGGTCTGTCAAACTAGAAAATAGAACTCAAGGCTGTCTATATGATGTACAGTATCCAGATCCAATTTTCAGGTTCCCAAATATGCCTAAAATTCTCAAACCACAACGCAGTAGATCCATTAGCACCCAAGTTTTGGTACAAATCCCTTCTTTTTTTCCCCCTATTTTGGATAACAGTACAAGTCCCATTATACCCTGATTACTTGTCGAATTTGAACTCGATTCAAAAGTTGGCTTATGACTACAAAGCTTTGAAGATTCGTTACATTTTGCCAACAAATGAAAAACTAAAAATACGACGAAATAATACCAATACATTGGTTGTAAATGATCAAGTTATAAGATACATAGTGACAAATGGCCAATCTAAACCAAGCCCTTCCTATTCAATGGTTGCATTTGCCAAATCAGCCTTCCATGTGGCACATTAGGTGGTCAGCGCATGAAAGTTTCTATGGATAAACTGACAGCAGGAAATTTTACCTTCTTTCAGTGATGATTTTAGGAAAAGGAGGTGTGTACATCGCTCTCACATCCTCCTCCTGACACACACTCTCCTTCATGACCATATACAAACGGTGAAGCACTCTCTCTCATGCGCCCATTGGGTTGGCATGATAGAATCCAATACATGCGAGCCGCGTGTCAATCCCCTCCCAAATGATTTTATTACTGCACATACTGTATTGGAAAATAATTATGGGGTTCACTTGAAAGTTGAACTCACACAACCAGAACATGACTGAAGCCATGAAGGTTCTGTTCAGATCCAGTACCCATTTGTCTGCACTGACCACCACTCTGAAACCAAACTTAATCTGCTTGGCAACCATGCTTACATGATCATATGGTACTGCAAATCCAGCATTCAAAGTTCTATTCATAACATGCATTAACCTATTGAGAACATTATTACAATGATAAGGAGTTTATGGATGAGTTTTCCGACATCAATGGCACCAATCAGAAATCGACAATTAGCTCTTCAAGTCCACCCACCACCACCACTGACTTTTTCTTTGATCATCAAGCAACACAGAATAGTCACAAGTGAAAAACTACAAGAACACAAATAAATAGACAGAGGCCTAAGGTATGGAAAGGAGATTTCTACTACTGACAGAAGCCCGTTCCTAATTTTCAAGGATCTTGAGTTCTTCCTCCCCCCCACCCTTCTTTCCTATTTCCCTTTTTTTTTTTTTTTTTTTTTACCTTAAACAGAAAGAAATAAAAATGAATACATACAAATGATTTCACATCATGGTTCCAGCTTTAAGGAAACAACCCGAGAGTGTCTGTTGCGCTTTGCCGCTTTAACGAAGATTACTGAGAGGCAGGATGGAGCCCACCATGGACGACGGACCTCTTGCTCCCCTTTTAAGCAAGCCACTGCAGTTAAAACACTTGGTATTAAACAAGAATACTATGACATACCCAGGGATGGAATGTCATCCTTCCTTGGTAAGGAACACATGGTGGACTCAGAGAGACATTCTGCAGCCCTACATTCTCTTTTAACTCAGTTTGGTCCAGCCTCACAAGACAGATTATCAAGTTTCCATTATAAACCTGTCATTTAATGGATGGAAGGATAAAAACATCATTGGTTCTGATAGATTATCCTAAATAATATAACTGGAAACTCTTCCTCAAAGGAGAAGGTTTAAATGCACCGGTGGCTTCATATCTAATAGTCATGATAGAAGCCTCATCCCAAAACTGACTTTAAACAGAAAATATTCCCAATCAAGGGTATTTTCCCAATAGACCATAGGATGGTCTGCCTATTGGTACAAGCTTCTGTTATCACCATTTGGTAAATCACCAAGTGAACCACCAATGACTGAATGCATACCATGGCTTGTGTGTGTGTGTGTGTGTGTGTGTGTGTGTGAGAGAGAGAGAGAGAGAGAGAGAGAGAGAGAGAACCCTTAATGCGTCTAAGTTCTTTGCACAGCGTGATAAAGTCTCCCCATTTCATGTGGCATCGCCTTATAAACCTGAGAATCTGCTCAGTTGTGAACATGGACAAGCTCTCCAAGTATTCTCCATTGACACCATTATCTTCAAAAACTTGGCGATAGCTACCAAGATTTATCTCTTCCAACCACAACCCAACATCCTGAAAAAACGTATTTCCCAATGTTGGGTCATTCTATCAAAATTTCATTTTTGCCATCCTAACAATGAAATTAACATAATGTGAAAATGCGTTGCAATGTTTTAGGGTTGCTACAATGGTCTCCAGTTCCATCACCAATATAAACCTAGCAGTTCAGGTGGTTGAACCGTTGAATGGGACAATTCAGCCTATCTCCTCCTCATTGACCAGCTCTTCCCACCATCAACCATGCAAGCCTTCAGTTTAATCACCCAGCCCATCTCGTCACAATGCTACTATGTGACCATACTTATTATTACCATTGTTGGATATATGGAGTTGATATCACAATTCATTCCAATCCAAACTTAAATTTTGTTTAACTTGACTCAGCCTTATCCAAGCTAAATGGGTTGGCCAAATGGATCCTTTTTTTCCATTCAGCTGTATTCAAAGTCACACCAGGAGAAACCTTTAAAATAGAAAGCTGGTGCCTAGAAGAATCCCATTGAAATGTTAATACCAGATAAGTGATATAACTAGTCGTGAGAAGATAGGAAGTATGTACATTTCCCTAAAAATCAGGATAAGGCAATTATCTGATGAGAAATTCATTCAGTAGCCCATATAGAAGGAACAGAAATTCAGGCTTCTATATAAGACAACTTTTAAGACAAAAAATCAAATAGAAAATATTTTGAGTCTTTGATGCAGGACAAAAGAACGGGGTTGAGCATGACAAATCTTGCGTTACTGCTTAATTGGTGAAATAGAAACTTTTAAGCCCCTGCTTATTTCTAGGTAAAATCCATGTAAAAGGAAAATAATCAGTACAAAAAGGTGGGATTTACTAGAAATTTTCATTTTACATGCTATTTACGGAGAATAAGAACCCCCCAATACCCCCCCCCAAAAAAACCCTTATTATCATGATGGATTGTCAACAACTGGATCTAGACACCAAAGGCAAATCAGATCCACATTCAACATTATTTTAATGTTGGCTACGATGGATAGGAATGACCAGGTTAAACCGGATTTAGGAGTTGCCCCTATCCAAGATAAGCTCAGAGAATGTCGGCTACGATGGTTTGGGCATGTCCAAAGGAGGCCCTTGGATGCCCCAGTACAGAGGAGTGACCAGATGCAGATGAATGGAGATAAAAGGACTAGGGGCAGGCCAAAATTGACCATTGATGAGTTAATTAGTAGAGACATGCAAAAGTTAAGTCTTAATCCAAGTATGACATCTAATAGAGCTGCCTGGAGGGCTAGGATTCGAGTTGCAGACGGGTCGTGAGTGGGATGCCCCAAAGAGTTTTTTTTTTTCCATATACTTGCGGATCCATGTAGCCGTCCCCATTTAGTTGGGATAAGGCTAAGCTTTGTTGTTGTTGTTGTTGGCTATTCAACATTATTTTAAGTGGCACATCAAGGTAGAAGCTCAGATAAACGCTACCTCCAAATATGCATTCAACATTATTTTAAGTGGCACATCAGGAATAACTCATCTGACCACAAAGATGGAGTTCCTGGTGTCCATAAATTCAGTGTATATGCACTAAAGCCCGAAACATAAAGTGGTATGGCACTTGCTAGGTTTCAGTAGAATTTTAGGTTTATTCTAAACCCTATTTCAGCAAATGCAATATGACATCAGTTTACGGGAACCCCTTGGTTAGGATGGCAACCATTCAGGCAGGAAGTGTTAGGGGCTCACATGCGTGCTATATCCCAACACAGACCAGCCCAATCATTAAAAAGGCAGGGGCATGTCCTGCACATTATATTCAGGTGGGTTCAAGTGTCCTGCATAGAGATTAACAATAAGTAATAAATAATTTGATTTGATAAAATTATTAATGGCCAACTGGAAGGCTCAGTAGGTCAGGACAGGTTTTTGGTGGGCAACCAGTTGATCTAGGTGGTTCGAGGACGAGACTGAAGGAAGCGAAAACTCATTCATTCAGAGACAATGCCTGAGCACAGCCAATGTAATAGAGCCAGGTTCAGACAGACTGAGAATTGCCACCCCTACTTGCAATTGTCCAACATTACGGGAAGCAAAAACTGGTTATATGCCAATAGACTAAATTTTTGGAAAGGAAAAATATAATACGAGTTAAGTTCAAGAATAGTTTGGAATACTCACTGACAGAAGTTAATATGGCCGGATAAAAAAATAATCAAATTTATTGATGTCTTTCAATAGATACTTATTTTAAAATATGAAAAAAGCACATGAATCACTCAGAATTTTTTTTAACTAAGGTCAGGACTGACCCAGCCCCTTGTGCCCAACCCCACATCCCAAGAAAAGGGTCCACTGCAGAAATGTTTTCACATCTTTTGTAATTTTTATTCTAGTTTGATTGTCCATTAAGTTCCATAATCTTCCAAGTCTCTATTATGGAAGACCCTGCCTAGTACTCACATCTTGTTTTGGATGAACTATGAAGAAATTCACTGCCACTTGTTTGCTCTCTCAAGAATTAACACATAGCTCTTTCTTTCTTTGTTATTTAATTATTTTTCTTGTTCTTCATTTTTATTGAGCTTGCATAAGAGAAAACTTAAGGTAAAATAAAACTCAACCCAGCAAGTACCATAAGCGCTCTCCATGTCATGCTATTCTAAATCAACACCAAAGTTAATGAACAATACAAATTAATTCAATCATTCTGGAGACATAAGTTCACTGGACACCCTAATGCAAAGAGCATAAAACCCTATGCAAGGCAACAAACTTGGGTATTTGGGACCAGATATTGTTTATTCTATTTTTCTCTAACTGGATAGTTTTATTATTTTGGGTCTAATACAGTTTTCGGAGTTGAACTCGAATCTAGTCAATTTTCATTCATTTCTCAAGGTTATCAGTTTTAATCTTGTTATTGGTTTCTGTTGCCACTATTTTGTTTCTAAAAGTTTAAATGATTTCTGGCATTATTTTGCTTGACGAAAGATATTTCCAATAAATAAAGGCTATTTGGCAATCAAAAAAAAGGAAACTCTTCCTCTCATCAAACCCATGAGATAGATTTGACCACTACCTCTTTTTCTCTACGACCACTGCTCACTTACCCGGCCAAAATGAGGGAAGGAAATATACTCTGTGAAAGGTTACCTTTGCCTAAAGTCCCAACACCAATGAAACAGTTTTGTTTCCCTTATCTAAGTAAGCTCACCCATCAGTGGAAAGAGAGATTGTATTTCTATGAGCTGAGCTGCTCGAACAAGAATGACCTAAGCCTTGGTCATATCTACTTTTACATTCCCTTTTCTCTCTTCATTCTTCTTTCTATTTTTCCTTTGATTTCTGCACCGATACACTGTTTCAATGAATGATTGTTGCTGCTGTTCAATGTCAAACTGTGGTTTCATCTATGGACATTGAATAGGATCCCGAGTCTGCAACTGCGCATGACAATACAAATTCATGAGTGAGCAGTATTTTCCCTTAATATTACCTGTGATAGATTCTTTGAGACCTCTTCATTGATTCCTATGTTGATTTTTCTTGAAAATTAATCATGGTCACTAGGATAAAAATTTTCAGAACGGCCTCATCAAGATAGCCGAAATATCTACCATGCTGCAGATTGGATGGGCCCAAGCAGAGTTTGCTAAGGATTGTGGGAGAGTGCACAATGGTGGTCAAAGTACTAGGTGTGCATGGACATACGTGGAGGATGCATGCCAATACAGAAGAGGGTAATTGACTGAATCAGGCTCTGAATTTTGACATGAAGCTAATCCAGACCATGCAGTATCCATCCAAACAATAAGAATTGCTTAGCATCATCCCACATGGCACAATGGGGATGGATGCTTTGATAATGAGTTTTTTTTTTTTTTTCATATACTTCTGAAAATTTCTGCTATTTCTTATTCTATGACTTGGATCTATTGAAGCAAAGATTGGCATGTCAAATTACTGTTCTTAAAATCTCATCCATGAACCTAAGTTGTCTTACTTGTCCAAAAAGATAATTGAGTGGCCATAAGTTGGTAGGAAGCTAATATGGATCGAAGGCATAGCCTAGTCCCCACTAAAAACCAGAACCCCAACTAACCCACCAAAGACGCAACAATTTTCTCCATTTCGGTTGTTAGAATAATTAGGGAAAGGAAATTTCCCTCCTATGTGGTTACTGAAGTTCAGCCTTTACAGCTGTTCCATGAAATGACTACAGGAGATGAAAGCAATAACTAAATTAAAAGAGACATAGCGACCGACACTCAACAGAGCATCCATATCAATAAGATTTGCTTTGACTTCAAATTTACTCACTATACGATAATCTAAATCATAATAAAATATCAAAAAAGCAGAAGATTTACTTAGAGAAGCTAACAACTTGAGATCTCCCCGTTCCAAAAATCGATCCTCTCTATGAGTAGTTTGAACGCCAAAGTACATGATTAACGAAGATCCACTTACACTCTAATGGCTCGCATCGGAATCAATCAATTAAAAAGAAAGAAATAATTTGGCAAAAAGGGTCATGATCTTCATACCTCAACAGTCCATATGAAGAAGTCCAGAGGCTCCGGTGACCGCCCTTTGTTCATTTCTCAAATCGACAGTCAATAACCTATGAAAAAGGGTTGAAATTGCTTTTCCTTGTCAGAAACAAGCTCCGAAAGAACAGAGATCAATAGAAAAAACTGAAATAAATTATGTGTTTCAAAGAAAATCAGTAATATACCGTCAAAATAACTTCTTAACTGAGAAAATTCTCTACATTTGAGACGTTTCCTGATATGGGTTATCCGCAGAGAGAGACTAAAGGGGAAGAAGAGAAGAGAAATGAGGTGAAGTGGAGACTGGAAAGCTTCTCTGCGGTTCTTGCACTTTGTGTACTCCCTACTCTCTCTCTCTCTCTCTCTCTCTCTAATGGATGGGGACGGAGGAGGGTCCACCACCGCCTATAATTTCAGGATCATGAGGGGTGTGGGTTTTGCAAGGATGCGTCAAGAATTGTAGTATTTGCGGAATTTTAGAGCATTGGCTGCTGTTAAATATCTATGGAAGATTTTGCTTTTTACCTTGAAGCTTCTGGTAACGTTCGTTTATCATCTCTCATTTGTCATCTACTCTTTTAGAGTTTTTTTTTTCTTTATTTTTTTTGGTTTAGAACTCTTTTTAGAGCAACTTAATTATTGATTTTATTCTGATTAATTGGTTCGATTTTGATTTCATTCAAGATATAAAAGTTAAGAATCAAAACCGAATCATTTATTAAATGATTTTAAACCCAAAACGAATTAATTAGTAAATAATTTATTGATTCTAGTTTAATCGATTCTAAGCATCTTAAAAAATGTATTATTCATATAGGACTCTTATATTTAAATAAATAAAAACTCACGTGAAAGAAAAATTACACTCAATCAAAGTGGCAATCATTTTTCCATTCATTGTATTCATCTAAATGTTCAAGCATATGCTTCAAATAAAGTAAGAAATAACGTAATGTCATAATTTATTTTTTACTAAAAAAAATAGGGTTCATCTATTTGTAACCGAGCATGTTACAAACAAAATATGTAACCAGACATTAAATACCCTATTACATAGTTTAGTTCAATTTTAATAGAGGGTAATTGACATAATTCTATAATATTAATTGACCACTATTAATTGATTTCTTTTTCCCAAATTCATCACTTTAGTTCAAGGGTATAATAGGAAATCCGACCCCAAGATCCCATCCCAATCATCTTCTTTATTCACTTTCCTGTTTTAACTTTTTCACCAAAAAAACAATGATATGCTTAACTCGTCATAGTAGTAAAATTAGAGACTGAACTTTCTTTGAAGGAGATCGAGAAAGCAATAGTTACACAAGAGAATCGTTGAGTTTGATTTCATATTGTGAGAGTTCAACCTATTAATAAGATCATGCATCATCCACGTGATTTTTCTTCTCGATTTCCCAATATCCAAATTCAATTTTAAAAAAATGATATTTAAATTTGATATCAAGGAAAGGATGTGTATGATAAGAAGATTGATTGTAACATTTTACCTATTTTAGATTAATGATATAAGCGAATTTAGATCTCTCACGTAACAATTATGAATTAGTGATATAAGTAGATTGCAATAAAAAAAAATGATTGATTGGTACCCCTTTCCTTATTAAATAAGATACCCAAAATACTTACTCCATTCAATCTACACATATTTTACTGCAAACCCAATACCACTTTTCACATAAGAATATAAACATCTCAATGATCCCGGCAATGCTAATTATAGGGATGAGCTGAATCATATAATATTGTGTTTTAACCAAGCCTAATCCAGCCCAACTCAAACCAGCTATGATTTTAACCATGATTTATATAATTTAATTTAGGGCTATCATCCTATCATTTTATTTGGAATAATTAAATCTAGGTCATGGTTTCTTATGCTTATAAATCAATATCTATGACAACTAATTCCAATCCAAATCAAACGATTAAGTGATCCAATTTTCAATTATTGGTGAAAGAACCAATCTGTTTGTGATAAGCAAAACTAATATTTAATTCACATGTAATTTATTATAGATTAGGAATGTGTTTGAAATTTAAAAATAATTTGAAGTTAAATTATAAATAAAGTCATTCATATGGTATAAAAAAACAAATAATTAAACATGTCCTAATGTGTAACTTACAATAAATTATTCTCCACTTGCGAAAAGTGAGTAACCAACACTCGCTCTATTGTTTTCATGACAGTAGATTTACCTTAATATTTATAAAATACAAACTTTTAATAATTTTTCATTCAATTCAGTAAAAGTGAAATGACAGTTTAATCCTTAAAGTGGAAAGAATATTGATTATCTACTAATGAACATAAAAGAGATGTTACAACTTATGTTGTAACAGCCAAAGTGACAAACTGATTAACCCAAAAAAATATATACTTACGACAAAAGTTTTTTGGTTGTGTATACAAAACTTGCCAACCTTATATATGATATTGCAGAAACTTTTTTATCATTTATTATCAACGCATTTCTTGCATTAATGTGTAATATGAATGGATCATGTGATACTATTAACCCATTTATTTGTCAAAAGTGTAGCCCACTTGAGTGGAACAAGTGGCTCAAATATATATAGATGAAAATTTATATTTTATAAGGAATAAATAAACTATTTTTATAAATGATAAAAAATAGTTTTATTACTTCTTTTTAAGCTTTATGTTGAGAATTGAATCACACTCTTGCTAATTTTAGTAAAAAATGAACATCAAGGCAGGTGCATATTTCTCTGTTGAGATAAGTTTTTGCAATATCATATATAATAAACATAAAAGAGATGTTACAACTTATGTTGTAACAGCTAAAGTGACAAACAGATTAACCCAAAAAAATATATACTTACGACAAAAGTTTTTTGGTTGTGTATACAAAACTTGCCAACCTTATATATGATATTGCAAAAACTTTTCCATCATTTATTATCAACGCATTTCTTGCATTAATGTGTAATATGAATGGATCATGTGATACTATTAACCCATTTATTTGTCAAAAGTGTAGCCCACTTGGGTGGAACAAGTGGCTCAAATATATATAGATGAAAATTTATATTTTATAAGGAATAAATAAACTATTTTTATAAATGATAAAAAATAGTTTTTACTTCATTTTAAGCTTTATGTTGAGAATTGAATCACACTCTTGCTAATTTCAGTAAAAAATGAACATCAAAGCATGTGCATATTTCTCTGTTGAGATAAGTGCATATTACTTTATGGCGTTGCCAACTCTTGTATCCTTACATTATATGTTGTTCACCATTATTTTTCATTATATATTATGAAAAGAAAATTTATAATTATATTTTAAATTATTTATGTCACATATACTTTTAACATATGAATAAGATAGGGTACGTCATTAAATTACGCCATTAACATTTTATGTTGGTCATGAGGCTAATCAATACTATGCGTATTACTACATCATCACTCTGCATGACACAACGCAGATGAGCTAAATTGATAAGCTTATAAATATAAACTACTCAAGTGTGTGTGTGTGTGTGTGTGTTTTTTCTTAATGAATAATAAAGGCAAAATTTCATAAGCAATGCAATTAATACATGTTTTCAAAGATCATTGTCATGAATGAGAAAAATTAACAAACATAGGTGTGTTCATTGGTAGAATTCTCATCAAATGAACATGATATATTGAGTGAAAAGTTAGTCACAAGTTGAGGAGAAAAATTAAAAGAGTACCACTAATCTCTATGATATGTGAAGTGGTCAAAATTATAACCCAAGTAGAAACATACAAAATTGGTGATCTTAACAGATTTTTTTATTTGATTACATAAAAAATTGTTAATTTCAAAATTGGTGATCTTAACGGTCATAGATCCCAATTCCAAGCATCGGATGGTTGATAGAGTCTCGAAACGCATCTTTAGATGCTCTCAGTCATCCAATAATTACTGCACCACTATATTCACTACAAAGAATAATCACTCCACCTGAATCCTCCCTCTTATGATAAGCTTAAGACCAAAATATAATCAAATTTGGATCGCTTACACCAACTCTTATCCACCATGGATGAATAGATTATGCTGTGTTGGTTCCCTTGTGGGTGGGGACCACTTACTACGCACATAATGAGAAATTTTGAATCATCATCAACGTCAACTAATTAAGGAGTTTTGAAAAAGAAATAAAAAAATTAATACTTTAACTTAAAAAATATATATTATTTTTAATAAGTTTTGTGGGGACCACCCTAGGCCCGGTGATACAAGTAATTGTTGTTAGCGGATATCCAGGATTGGAATCCCTCCTCTTCACATGGTGTGCTAGTTGTCTTGTCTTGTGTTCCCGCAGTTTATGAGTTTTGTGAAATTTTATTTATTTATTTATATATAAAAAAAAAAAAACTACACTTTACGTGGATGAAAGATGCCATAATTATTTTTAAAAATATTTATAATCTCTCCTCCTAACATATGTGGATCTCTTTCTTTTTAATGAAATATATTTATTTTCATAAGTCATTATTAGTTTGTGGTGTAACATGCCAATAGAAGTAGATGAGAATCTCTCCTCTAAAAATATAGAAATTTGTCAATTTAAATTTAATTATTAAGAAGAAAAAAAATTTATTACACAAGGCTTTTGCTATGATAGACTTCCATTACTACAAGGTTGAGAGTGAGAAATACCATCCTTTTTTTTTTGTTAACCAAGGTGCCTGGACCAACTTACGTAATTTAACCATATAATTTCCAATTCTTCCTGACCATCGGGCAAGCTGACTCTAGTTAACATGCTAAGTGGTAGAAGTAACTTGACCATTGTATTTGGATTATCCGTGGTATTGATAATTTGATATAGAAGAGAAACAATTCCGTTAAAAAAATAATTGGGATCAATATTTTTGGAGTGAATGATCCGATCTAGCCCGATATGACCCATAAATAAACCGATACCAAAAGGAGAAGGGCGAGAGAGAGAGAGTGGGGACCATTTGTTGGCCGGGGGGGGATTGATTGACAGATAAGCTGGACGACCGACTCTCCAACCCCAAAAAAGAAAATTAGAATTTCAATAACACCGACCTCCATCATTAGCCACTTGTCACGGGTGCCGTTACTCCCCCTCCCCCTCACCCATCTTCCAACGCATTTTAGTGGTTGGGTTGGTGGGACCACATTTTCATTTTAGGGAGATAAATAAAGGGGTAGGGTTTTTGATTAGGTGGAGTTGAATTAATTGTTAAAAGTTCATCCCGAACCGGTTGATCTGATAGAAACTGATTGGTTCAGTTTGGATCGAATTGATCATTCTTTGTTATTTTTTGAGTTGGACTCTATGAACCTGGGAGAAACCAAAACTGAAACCAGTTTGGGTCAATCAGAATCAAACTAACCGAATTGATTAAAATGAGACTAGAACAGTAACCTAATAATAAACCAAAAACCCAAAAAAAGGTGAATCTAAAACTGAATCAGACTATACCGAACCCAATACTAGCTTCTTTACAAAATGATAACAAAAATCGATAAGAAATCAAACAAAAAATAAATTTTTTTCTTAAAGGTTCGATTTTGGGTTGGCCTAGTAATAAATCAAAACCAATTCTTGATTGAACCAACCAATTGACACCCTTAAATCTAGGGATGTAAATGGATAGTCGAATTTGTATTTGGTTCAAAGGTATATGGAATAAAATCCGAATTATCTAAAAAATAATTATTCAATCCGATTAAATAATCAATTAATGATTTTGAAGGTTCTTGAAGTTTAAACAGGTTCTGAAGAATGAGGAAAATAGTTAAAACAACTTAGAAAGATGGATTAAGAGTAAATTATAATCATTGGGGGGACGAATATCCGGATTACACAAGTCAGAGAGTAAACATATAGTTGAAAATCCAAATTCATTATGCATCCATATTTGTTTAGGGGTATCTGAATTCGATCAAGAAATATCTGAATCCAAATACATCCAATTTAAATTCGATCTGTATCTGATCCGTTTACATTTTTACTTAAATCTGTTGAATCTATTAAGCTGAATCTTGGTTTCCGTTAATTCAAATTGGCCAATCCATAAAGGAATTTAAGAGTTCAAGTCAACTCCAATCGATTACTCTTATTGGGGCTAATTCTAATGCCCATTTTTTTTTTCACTTGAACCTTGATGGTACTCTCTCTCTCTCTCTCTAAGGTTTTAAAGATCGGAATTAATCAAAATCAGTCCGAAATTGATAAGAAATCAATTAATTAATATAAAATTTAAGTCTAGATTCTCTATGGGAAGCGATGAATGACAATAAGCATCCAACGACTAAAAGGACCTTGACACATACTTCAATTGTTTGATGCTCACTTCCAACTCACCGCTCATCGTAAAGAATTTTTTCGCATAAAACTGCCTAACCCTATTCTCCGTATAAGGATGGATGATCCCCATTTTCTAAAACTCTCTCTCTCTCCCTCTCTCTCTCTCTCTATATATATATATATATTTTATATTATATTAATGATTAATTATAGATTGGGACTTATAGTTCAGTAAAATTAAAAGCAGCTGCACGGCTGTACTGTATTTTCTTGCCATGGTGAGGACTCAAAAGTGTGAAGACAGAAGAATGAAGACACAGCTAATTCATATAATTGAAACCGTACCGACAAGGCCACGGGCATATCGTTGTCAAAGACCCTTCCTTTTCTAGCCTTATCCCCACTCCACCATGATCCATAACTAACCCCTTAGGCCCATCCAATCCTTACCTCAATAAATGGAAAATGATTACTCATCACCCATACATACATGATTTCATCTTATCAATTTCATGATCAGTAGCGGGCTCCATACTCTCCATGGAGCCCTGCCATAGAACCCTAGACCATAGAGTAATACCACGGTTGGGAGGATCTGAATACGTGTTCTCAAGTGATTTTAATTTTGGGATCACTCTCTTGCTCCGGCTATAAGGAGAGAAATCCTATCCTTCAATGTATGTATTACCTTATGTATTCATAAATACCCTTCCTTACATTTTTTTATGCCATGTGATATGAGAGAGGGTTTTCCACCCTAACAGTATTATTAATGAAGGGGAGAATCTCTTCCCCTACATTAATCATGACGTGGGAAATGGTTTTGTCAAATTAGAAGCCCACGCTATTAGGGAAGAAAGAGGGTGATAATGCAAGACGTATATGGTCAAGATATGATAGTGTGTGAGAAAACATCGATCTCAATGGATCTCTCTCAAAATAGTTGAATTTTAAGTAGATTACACATTCATTATTACAAATATTTTTTTTCTTTTTATAACTAATTTCATCTCCCGTCCTTATCTTTTAATTATTTGAAACAGGAAGGTGCCTTCTCGACTCGAGATCTTTTGGTGAGTGTGGGATTTTTTTTTTTTTTTTGGTTTGATAAATCAAAATACTTAAGGTAGGCTATCAAAAGTTGGTCCACGCTAGTAGGCCTGATTCGAACCAATTAATTGAATCCCAATATTAACTTCATCGATTATCAAACATGTTTGGTTCAAGTATTGATCGATCAATAATCCAGTGTTTCTAGTGCAAGGTAGTGGCCTGACAGTCACCAGATTGGAACGACTTAATACTTTGATCGCCTGATAATTCGAAGGTTTATTATCTATTTAAGGCCATTTAGACCAATTATGCGCTACACACCATGTTGGGCGACATAAATCTTTATCCAAAGTTCTACTCTATCAATAATTGGATGATAAAACGATCTAGATGTGACCCATTCACCTTGATCTTAAGAAAACATGTACTTTCAATATGGAATTATTTTCTCTGTCCGCTGTACCCGATTGGTTTTAGGGTTTTTTTTTTTTTTTTGACGTTGAGGTTGATCGATAAATGCTATATGTAAGTATATTACAAATTGGGCGAGTGGTAGCAATACATACGTATTGCAATCTTATTTTCACTTTCTTTTAATATTAATTTTCCATTTAATATTAGATTAATCTAAATCATCTATTAGTTTTTTAAATTGTAACTGATTCTTAGTTTTTAGGATGGAGAGATGACGGACGTGGTTACTTAACTTGTCTACTATTTTTTTTATATAAATAAAAAAATAAAGAATAAAAATCCAATATAAGCGGACTTCTCTTTCGATTCTATTGGGAAATCTCAATTCTCTCTCTCTCTCTCTCTCTCTTGCTTATCTCTCAAAAATAGTATGAGGTAAAAAAAATCAACATAATTATTTTTAGGCACTAAACATTTGAGAGACTTGACCACACATATTCAAATACCATGTTTACATATTAATCATCAAAGAAGGGATTTGGACAGTAAAGCTTGCATGTATGGTAGAGGACAAATTTGAATTTATAAAGTAAGCAAAGCTCTTGAATATCTAGGATTTTATTATTACTTCCTGGGTATATATTATTAATCTATGAGAATTTACCATGGATGCAAATCTTCAATGAGATTAGTAAACAAAACTTCAATTAAACTGGAGAGCGTTGACAAAGGAAGAGGAAAGAAAGAACGGCCTTGAAGAAGAAGCAAGGAGAGAGAGAGAGAGAGAGAGAGAGGTTTTTCAACGGAATCAAAGGAGGAGTCTACTTATATTGGGATTTTTATTATTTATTTATTTAAATATTAATAATATTAAACAGAATTGTAACTGTTTACAACTTTGTTAGTAGGATTAACATATTTAACACGTGTCAATCATATCACTTACGTAAACATTCACCAGACTCCAAACGTTTCGTATTCTTATTTTTCTGCACGTACCGCGGCTATTTTGCCTTACAAATTAACGACCCCACTTACGCATCCATCAATGTGAGAGATGACAATTACAAAATTGTATTGAGATTCATTCTATTACGTTGATTTGGCATCAATGGATCGAGACAAAAAAATGAATCAACCCCACCGACCCAATTAATTAATACGACAAATGCGTGAATGAACAAAATGCATGCAAAAGGACAGGACAATGCATATAATCCGGAACCACTTCTTCTGCTGGAGGCAGACACATTGACAACAAACTTCTCTCTTCTCTCTTCTCTCTTCTCTCTTGAGTGTCAACATCTCAAATCATAAATAAGATCACGATTCCCTGTCAACGGTTTTCACTGAATATTGAAGAGTAGCTGGGGGCCACATGTTTTTGTAGGGCATCATCTCCTCTCTCTCTCTCTCTTTGTTTTTGCTTTTAGAATTGATTCGGTGAAATCTTGTGATGAAGCTTTGCGAATGCGTCTTGTAAATAGATGAAAACATAATATGTTAAACTTATGTGACAAAAAAACTTTTATCCTAAACCATGTATGCTCCATAAAATAACCATTTGAAAGAATTAAACCATATTTTCTACTAAATTTTTCCAATCAAGCTGAATTGTTAGAGAATCTTTGGATAAGGGTGCAAGTTTGGCCTTCTCGGCCTGAGCCTGCCCCAAGGCCTAGGCTGAGAGCCTAAGATACCCTAGTTTTGAGGGTCAACAAGGATCGGGAAATTTTTGACATTGAGTCAAGGACAAGCCGAGCTAGAGTTGAGGCCTTGAGCTGAGCCCAACCTAGCCCGACCTTATTGCTTCTTCTTTTTTTTTTTTTTTGGAGGAGGCGTAGGGGTTGGGGGTGAGTGAGCAATCTTCTTGAGTAGGAACTTTAAGTAATGAACAATTGCTCAAGAATAAACATGGGATGTGGTTTTCAAGTAACACCATGTCTCAAATAGTACTTGTTATGCTCCATAGAAATGAATATAGGGTCATTGTTATCGGTAATTAAGGATGTAAATTTGAAATCGAAATCGAACTGATCAGTTTACATCAAAACTGTAAAACCGTTTAGTAAATTGTTCAGTTCTGGTTTCAAGTTTAAGACTGATTAGTTAAATGGGTTGGGGTGGTTTTAACCGTTTAAACCGTTGGCTTCAAACCGAATTGACATCATGAAAATCAAACCGTTTAAACCGTCAAAACCGATCCAATTAACTCATATAACAATCAAATATTTGGTTGTTTTAACAAAAAATAATGGTTTAATTTAGGGAAGAATTAAGGACCACAGAGGATGTGCAACTGTCTATTCAATAGTTTACTCCTATTATGTAGTTATGTAGTTAAATCATTACTTGTTTAATGCCTCATTTAATTTGATACAAGATTGAAAAGTTTATCAACAAAAGCAAATTTTAGTAACCATGCGAATAAACCGATTGTTAACCGTTTAGAAATCATATGGAATAAACCATGATCAAAATCGTGAAATTGACACCGTTTAAAAACCATGGAATCAAAACCATTTACTAAATGGTTGCAGTTTTAGAAAATACAACCGTTTAGTAAATGATGCAATTTGGTTTCAACCAAATAAATGTGAATCAAACCAAACTAGACCATATACATCGAAACTGAACTTATTATCTATAATCACCTCTCTTGTGGAAGAAAGCTATATATTGAAGCAACATCAACTAGTGTACCCCTATCAATTCATCATTGCTTAGATCGATAGGTTCTATAGTGTACTTCTCCAATTTAGCTTGTGTTGTCCTTGTGCAACAAAAGTAATGCACAGATGTGTTGCACCATCATGCCGATCTCAACTGGTTGAATACTTAGATTAAGGTCTTACACAAAAATCTGGTATCATTCTCTTCTTCTTCTTCTTCTTCTTCTTTCCAGCCCAACCTGACTCAGCCCAGCCCCTTAATCTCCTTTCTCCCTCGTCATGGTTAAGGCTAATCAAGGTCAGTTTGGCCCAACCTTAAGGGCAGGTCAAGGTTGGATTTTTCAGATCTTAAGTCAAGGCCAGACTAAGCCTAGGCCTAATAAAGGGAACTTAAAATTGGGCTAAAGCTTTCAAAAGCCCAGCACAATCCAACCCAACCCAACCCAACCCAACCCTATTGCAACCCTAGCTTTGGCTATTCGTATGGGCCATGGATCTTGGCCTTAAGAGGGTTGACCTCCACTCTGACTATCTAAGTGTTGATCCAATGTCTTGTGGTTGGTTTAATGCCCCCTGCCCCTAGTTGAGATTTTTGCCATCATCGTGGATTCAATGCTTATGCATACTCGATTTCCAAATGGGCTTTTTCCTACCCTCACTTGGATCATCCTCAAAAGGCCACATTTCCTAAAGATCTTCTTAAGATAGTATCTGTCTTTTTGTCCAATCACCAATGAGACTAATAATATTTCCCACTAGAAGGGCTATTTTGTGCCAAAAAAAAAAAAATATTACAAAAATAATTTCTTCCACTAATAGTGCTATTGGTTTATAATATAATAGTCAACTATTATAATAGTGTGAAATTTTTATTTGATCATTCTAATCATTGGATATATGGGAAATCATTTAATTATGTCATATGATAAATTTAGTAATTAAATCTCAATCATATGATCTATCATTTTGGGACTTCACTTTTTATACTTCGATGGTCAAGATTTTTCAAATAAAATTTAAATAATTTTCGAGCATTTTATTGACATACGGTGAAGTTAAATTGATTGAAAAATAACTTATAATTAGATATACGATTACATGTTTACTCAATTAGAATGTGGACCCAATTGCCACTTGACATAAAAAAAATTTACATATTCACTCACAATTGGAGTGTGGACCTAATGGCTACTTAGCATTAAAAAGAGGGAAAAAAAAACATTAGGGTTAGAATGACTTCTTCTCATCTACACATGAATCTTCCATGTCAAGCTGTGGTCCTTAATGATGATTGTCATTAGATTAATTTATCTTTACGAAAGAATCTATTTAATTTTAATTTTAATTTACTAAAATGTGGTTATGATAAGCCTGACACTGAACTAAACCTGAGTCCTAAGCTATTCTCTATTGTATGCAAATATTCAAAGTTAACTATACATTTGAATTATTTATTGGGCATGAAAGGGACATATTTGCAAATAAGGTATACTCTACAAACATGACAACCATTGAAAAAATTTAGCTATTATTTTATTAGATATTATTGGATGAGAATCAACAAAGTAAGGTGGTGTCATCTTCTTATTTATATATCATTATCATTTACTAAAAGTTTTCCTTTAATCAGTGTGAAAAGAGAATCTTTTCACTTTCACTCATATTGTCTAATGACTGAAATACCCTTTATCGATTTAATCAAGGGTCAGATCTTGTCGATTAAGAGTGTCTCTATACGTGGGTGAAGGAAAATTCAATCTTATTATTTTGTCCTCTTTTTCATTTATTCCTTATCAACTGACTTAGGATCATGATTTTAAATATTGATGTCGTGTTGAAGTGTCAGTCAGTACGTATTAATATTAACAGAGAGATCGATACCTAATGGGTGCAACTGGTCCAGGTTAAGCCAAATTTTTAAAACCCTGGCCCAACCTAAGCTCAACCTAGGTTTAGCCTAGTCTTACCCTAATTAACATTAAATGGCACAAGATGGGCCAGGTTGGCTCTGATTGATCCTCACAACCCTTATTCTGTCGTTACAGGGGCTAAACAAGGCTGGGTTACCTCTGCTTTTAATTGTATGTATGATGTTATTATGTATGATTTTATAGGAGACAAGACCCTTGCCCGTTTGCGTGTATATACCTTTGTATCGGCTAAGTTCACGTGCTGGAGATAAGCGGACTCAAACCGCTACCATCCGCCATAGGGTAAACCACCGCCTCTTAGGCCTCCCCTTATTGATTTCTACCATAGAGGCCAACGACAGGAAATAACTCCTCCCCGAACACAACTTACAACTTTCATCATATTGTGCTCTCCAAATAAACAACTCTTCTCAAAATCTCATAAGGTGCTGAGTTGTAATCCATTCTAAGGATTCTTGTGGTTCCGGATAATCCAGCTACAGGAGAACCAGGAACGGAGAGCTTTCCCCCCTTTTCCGCTTGACTCTTTCTATGCCCAGACACAGGTGGATGTAAAAAGATGGCGCTGCCCCCATACTCAGATGCCTCTATGTGGCCTCCCATTGGCATGTGCACTAGTGCTTGATAGAGTTCTCTTGCCCAATTTTATATGATATATTTAAGGGAAGAAGAATGCTACCTACTTGCGTGACTACTGCACCAATGCATGTGCTAACCAATAGGAGCCAGGCCGAGGCATCTTCCATGCATGTGGTCAGGAAATTAGGTCTTTCCACAGAAAGTTATGTCCAGGCATAGAGGGCTCAAGCAAGCAACATTCTTTTCCCCTATACTGATATGAGACAAAGTTTTTTGCTCAAGATTGACACTGCGTCATAGCCTGCTCCCCATGAAATGAAAAATGTCGCTTCTGTGAATGCTTCCTCACGCACTCCAATTAATCCTTTTACATTCATAGAAACTACACTACACTCCCCCACAATATACACTTCCCCATCTTTGGAATTTACAATGGAGAGGACCTTATCCATATTGCTATGGTATCGATATTGACCAAGACCAACACAGAGAGTCTAGATCCAATTAATCTCACACCACACTCTCTTAGCTTAAGCAACATTTTAAACACGGAATAATACTGTCTCGCACTAATCAACACAACAATTGATCATTACTATAATAATTACACACTTATATTTAATCCGGGTTTTACAATTCTGGACTCCGACTCTTAAACATGACTTAAAAGTATATGTGAGAGTGGGATTTGGTTCCTCTTCTTAGCGCCCATTGCCCACATCTTGTCCATAGCTGTCTGGGTGAGTGCTACATGACGATGTGATGATCCAATGGTTCTTGACGTTTTGTTCTCTGAGTCTCTTTTAGTGCCTTGTTCTCCGTGCCTTTCTCAAACCGCTGGTTCATCACCTCATCACGTGGTGCTCGCCCAAGTAGCTATGAGCCAACCTCAACGATGGTTGCTAAGAAAAGGAGCCGGATCCGTGAGAGTGAAAGGACAAAACATCTTAAGAGTGTAATCTACTCTTTTAAACGGATAACTATGATAAAGGACAAAGATAAGCTAATAAGATTAACAAAAATAAGTAAGCTTAATGATAATAATAGTACTATTTTACTAATAAAAAAAATACTATGTGAAACAAAACAAATAATTGTTGATTTTTATATTGGGAGAGAGAGAGGGAAGAAGGTGACTTGCATTCAAATTAGGAATACATAAATCATGACCATTGGGAGGATAAAAATTTCAGTCCTTTCTATACTTGGAGTACTGAGTAACATATTGATACTTGACCGACACGGTACGAATGCAGTTTTGTTTTAATGAAAAATGTTGTTTTGATATGGAATTGGTATCGATACGTTTAATATGCATCAATATTAGTATTAGTATCGACAACGATCGATGACATGAACTAAATCACAATGGAAATCGCACCACTACAGATAATTTAGTTAGAGGAAATTGCCAAATTGAGGATTGTGTAGATAGACGTATGATCTTAAGTTCGATTCTCCATAATGTCAATGGGTAATTATAATTTTGTTGAAAGGGAGAATGAAAATTTCATCCTCTCACCGGTAATAGCATGCTTTCCATTTATAAATTAACACAAGTCAAACCCTAATAAGATGAGGAAGAAGGGGGCGTTGGAGAGAGAGATTAAAAAGATAACGGAAAAGCCCGGTTCTAACGGAGATGCGAAACGTCCTAAAACTCTTTCTCTCTCATCGTATTTTAATCATTTACTCATTAATCGCTTCGTATATTCATTCCTACTGTCATTCCGTTGACGGTAATCTCCTCATTTCCTATTTTCCTGCCGGTTGAACCGGTCACCCAATCATAAAGATGCTCAATTTTTTTACCTATAATACCCTTGACTCAAAGACAATTACCTTTATACCCTTACCCATTTTTTTTTTCCATCATTATTTCCCTCACCGCAATTAATATATTTAAAAATTTGGAAGGATGGTAAAGAACAAAGGGGAACACAAAAGACTGATAGGGCTGATCAAATGGTGAATGAGGCCTTGCATGTGGGACATGTGTTCTATTAACATCGTAATCAAACGTTGGATTTATTTCCACGTGTCTAATATAATGGAACGAAATCTATGAACTTAGGGATGAGTGGCTCCCACTTGATGCAAGTGGCCATGTTATCTAAGTAATGTTTGATGGACCTTTATGATAAAAATGCGTCACTTTGTTTGATACAAACAAGTTGATTTTGTATCAACACACTTTATTTCTTCCCTTCAAATTCATAAAATTTTCACATTTTGTATCTTTCTCTCTCTGTTACGGTTTCAAAAATTTAAATCAAGATTTGAATCGATCAGACCAATAGATTAAACCATAATCGATTGAAATTGGCCAAGAAAATGTCCTAACCTTATTTTCAATACAATAATTCAAAAGTAATCTCTCAAAATTGACCCAAAAATATTCTAACTCTAGTTTCATTTCAAGATTATTTGAGCTAAATAGATTAGAATCAAAATCAACCTCGACTGACTCAAGATCTTGATTTGAGCATTACTCTTTTCTCTCTCTATGAATTGGCCAATTCGAACGCCATTTTTTTAAGCCATGCATTTTTAGTCTCCCTATTCCAAAAACCATTGCATTTTATACAACACACATTATCTCTTTCTCTCTTACATGGTTTTAAATCTTGAAATTGTGATTTAAATCATTATGTTGGATGAATTGAACCACACAATTGATCAAATTAGTGAATAATCACTCAAAATTGGCTCCAAAACGCCCTAAACCTAGTTTTCATATAAGGATCATTCTAACCAATTGATTGAATTGAATTTAATGAGATCCAAGAGTAATGGGTCAGAATTGACCCCCCCTCTCTCTCTCTCTAATAAGTTAAGGGGCATTTGGTCTACAAGTTTTGAAATCTTAGTCATATAATGTAAAAGAAGTCATATATATATATATATATATATAAGGGAAAAAGAAGGGAAAAAGTTAATTTTGTTGGGTGGAAAAGGAAAAAAGTAATTTAAAAGGGAATAAAAGAGATAGGAACGGATTAAAAAAAAAAAAAAAAAAAAAGAGATAGGGAAGGAATCAAGGAAGAAATGAACAACAAACGACAAAGCCACATAGTAATTTTTTTCCCTTTTTGGATTTATTTTATTGGAAAAGGAGAAAATTGGGTTGGTATTTTAGGAATTACATAGGGGTACTATTGTAACTTCAAAATCTCAATCTGTTATGCAGAAGTTTGCAAATCCAGGACTATTTCTAATTTAATTCCCGTAATTTTCTGTAACGACAAATTCGACCTGTAAATTTGTAATTTGGTGAAGAAGGAAAAGATTTTTCTTTTTTGAAATTTTCTCTCGAAAATTTAAGATCTGAGAGAGAAAATTAGTAGTGAGGTGAATTATTGGTAAGTAAAATTTCTAAAAACTATATTCTTATTCATTCACTGAAATTGGGATCAAATCAATTTTTTTTTTTTTTAATATTTATTTGTTGATTTAAACTGAAGACAGGCGCCTTTAAAGCTATCTTTCTGTCATTTAACCTTTTTGAGATGTTCCTGTAGAAGGATAGAGATTAGGGGCTGTGAGAGAATAGAGAAGGTGACATTTGAGAAAGATATAAGGGAAAAAAGAAAAAACAGATAGAAGAGTATTGATGGAGTTCGAAGCTCTGGATTGGTTCGTCTGACTTTATTTTTTATTTTTCTATCTGGGAGTTTGAACTTGGAAATAGAAGAAAGGCCTGTAAGATTTGGTGGGTATCTTAGATGTTAGATCTATGCTCATATGGTTTTGAAAATCTGTTTTATCTGCAATTTTTTTGGTAATCAGTTTTGGAGGTCAGTTACCATTAATGGGTTTGTTTCAAAATCTTCTGAAACTGGTTTATTTGTTCCAATGATAACTTGAAACGAGTGTTTCATACTTGCTCTGCTAAAGTAGTATTTTGGGATATGGGTTTCTATTCAAATGACTAAAAAAACAGAGGGTTTCGTGGAGATGATTTGTTCTCTCTTTTTTATTGAGTTCGAATACGATAAATTTGTTCTCCGAGTTGGAGAGAAAGTTAGCAAGTGAAACTCCTCTAGGGTTTCATTTAGAAAATGTGTTTTTGATTTTTGGTTCTCTTCAGTGCTGAATATGGACTGTATTCCTTTGTTTTTTTTTTCTCATTCAAGGAAATGGTTGTTGTCTTTGCTTGTTTCTGGTGGTGAAAAAAAATTCATATACTTTAAAGTTTATCTATCTTCTCTGATTTGGTTGAAAGGTGACTACTTTTTTTTTTTTCTGGGTTTCTCTGCTTAAATCTGTTCTGTTGAATGACTTTAATCTTTTTGGCTGCCAAGTGGTGAAACGAATGCTTATTTGGGGCTGCTCTTACTGTTCTGAAACTGGTGATTCCCCCACCTTTTATTTTCTTTTCTGGGTTTTTATTTCTGCTTTGGTATTGCGACTTTTATTTCCTTATCTGGTTGGAGTAGCTTTAGTGATCCTGTTTAAGCTAGATTCAAACGCCATTAGTGGTATCAATTGAGAAGAATTAAATACTGGTTGAGATGAGGAGGAAAAATGGTAGTGGGAGGTTCTTCTTTCTCTCAAATTATTTTTTGTCTTGTAGGTTTGGAGCTCGTTCTCTTTACTTTCTAGGGAAAAACATTTTAAACCTAAGTCTAGGGATTTGATTGTTAAAACTGTTCTTGCACTCCCTTCTTTACTAGATTTTTGACTTTTTGATTATCTACTGGTCTCACCTAATGGTTTGGTGGTATTACCCTGTCATAGTTTCTCTGGTCGTGTGTTATTCATTCATCTTTCTTCTATATACTGAATTGACTTGCAGTGGCTGGACGGGACATGGATTTTTCAGAGTCTACACGAGTTGTTTTCAACAGAATCCAGAAACTAGAACCAGAAAATGTTACGAAGATTATTGGGTATCTACTTCTTCAAGACCATGGAGACCGGGAGATGATACGGTTGGCTTTTGGTCCTGACAGCTTGATTTATTCCTTAATCAACAAGGCGAAAGCTGAACTTGGGCTATCATCCAAACAAGCAGTTCCAGGTTTAATTTCTCCTGGTTCCATGAATCCAACACCCATTTCAGATCTGCCCATGCAGTTCACTCCCTTTTCACCAGCTTCTTCACGGCCATTCTCATCGCCGGCCACATTTAGGGTTGCTGCTCCTTATTGGGAACAGCAGGTCACAACTGAACAGCAAGGAGTACAAAACATGGACTTCATTCCACCAACATATGGGGATTCTCTCTCTGATGAGTATCTCCACAATCAAGCTCAGTTCTTGAGTTTGGAGGATCAGTTAGAAGCTGTTAACTCTGTGGGATCAGATTTTTCAAGCAATTATTACTACCCTGAATCCGCATTGGGCAGTCTAAGTGCAAGAACCAGTCGGAGATCTCCAAGCCTTCCTGAATTCCCAGTGAAGGCTTGCCACTACTTCAACAAAGGGTTTTGTAAGCATGGAACCAACTGTAGGTATTTCCATGGCCAGCCCTTTTTAGATAGCTTCTCTCAGATCTTCAGCCCAAATTCGAATGAGCTGGTTAATGATGATCATTTCTTCTCACCGGGCTCCCTTGAGAAATTGGAGTTGGAGCTTACAGAGCTCTTGAAGTCCAGACGGGGCATCCCTGTATCGATTGCTTCTCTGCCAATGATGTATTATGAGAAGTATGGGAAGACCCTCCAGGCAGAGGGTTACCTCACAGAGAGCCAAAGACACGGGAAGGCCGGTTACAGTCTGACAAAGCTTCTTGCTCGATTGAAGGATAGCATTCAAGTTATTGACAGGTACAGTAATGATTTCTCATGGAGTTCCATAAATGAGTTCTTGAGATAATATCCTAACAGTTAGACTTTTTATAATTGGGTTACAGACCTCATGGGCAGCACTCGGTGGTCTTGGCCGAAGATGCCCCTAGATACAAGGAGTACAGGAGTGAGAGAAGTGACCCAGGTGTAATTGTTGCAGGGTCTCGACAGATTTATCTGACTTTTCCTGCTGAGAGCACTTTTACTGAGGAAGATGTTTCCAACTATTTTAAGTATGAGATTTTGATACTGTTGCAGGTTTCTTTACATTTTATCTTTGTTGTGTTTCTTATTGTTTTCTGTCAATTTTTTTTTTTTTGGTTTATAGGAGCTTTGGGCCAGTTCAAGATGTTAGAATTCCCTGTCAGCAGAAAAGAATGTTTGGTTTTGTGACTTTTGTCTATCCAGAAACCGTGAAGATGATTTTGACCAAGGGGAACCCCCATTTTGTATGTGGCGCTCGTGTTCTTGTGAAACCCTATAGGGAAAAGTCCAGGCTTGTTGACAGGTAAAAGTACTCACCTATTTAAATGGTTCTATTTATTTATTTTTTGAATATAATTATTATATTGTTTGATGAGGGACCAAGGAATTTTTAGTTCAAAATGAAGCAAGAGTTGGAGCAGCATTCTTGTTCGCATTGGTTATCTGAGATTGATTATCTATTTTTTTCATTCTTTCCATTCTAGTAGTAGGCTGAAATGCTACTGCTGTGTATCGACATTAATTCTGAAACTATTGTAACCTCATATTTTGCCCTTAGATAGATGCCATTGCACCATTGTTCTGTAAAGTAACTTGTGGCAATATTGTTTTGTAGTCCTTACGTGCATTCATGGCAAATCTGTAGTATTTGCATTGACTATATGAAGTTAAATATTCCATGTAAGGCTTTGTTTAGTCTTGTATTCCAAAAATTTATTATGGAAATCTGTATTAGTTGAAGTTACAGTGCTGAAATCTATTTTTCTTCAATTGTTTTTATCCTCAATTTTGTGTTTGAGGTTGAGATTATTCTTCTTACAGTTTTTATTTTCAATGCAGGAAGTATTCTGAGAAAATTGATTCCCCAGCCTACTACCCATCTCACTTCTTAGAAATGGATCCTCCTGAGCTTCATTCAAGTGAGTAGATCACCAGATGAATTTACTGGCATGTTATATAGTTTTATTAAGATATGTAATGCTGTATTAGGTAGAGAATATTGAGAAAATATATATATTACCTATATGAATCTTTGATATCTAAACTGTAACATTTTTTTTTCATGGTCAAAAGCTTGCATTTTTCACATAGGAGGGAAAAAAGATATTGAAAGATTTGATGGCTAGGGTTATTAGGTTAGGTAATCATTTGGGGGATTGGTTGGATGGTAGATCTACTGTACTCACTAGATCTACTGTACTCACCTTGTATTTTTTCACATGCCTCAGTGGCATCTGTAGGCCTGAAGTGTTCAATCTTGTAGCATATTTTCATTTGTCTTTTAATACCTTGGACCTTTTTGCTCCAGTGTCCAGAGTCTTGGGGAATTCTAGACTTTTCAGGGAGCAGCTAATGGAAGAGCATGAACAGGCTCTTGAACTCGAGAGAAGGCGTCTCACTGAATTGCAGTTGGCACCGAAACAATTGACACCACCATATTTTGGCTACTCCATGGATGAAATAAAGCTGTCACAAGGTTTGTCATAGTTTTACATTGCAGATGGTTCAAATTTCTTTCTTGCAGGTGCTTTTAAATGTTTATTATTTGTTTACTTACCTTAATGATTTTTCCTTTGTTGTTGTATGTCAAAGCTTCTGGGGATCACAATGAGTTCACTTCAGCTGATCGGTTCAATTACTTACTGGATGTTTTAAACAATGGTTCAACTAGTGATGACAAAGCAAGACACACAATCTCAAATTACAGTGAACAGGAGAGGTAACTTATCTTAAGAACAAAATTTGCATCGAATTAATGTAGCGCATATTATTAGAGTAATTGTTCAGTTGTTTCTGTTAAGTTTATCGTTTTCTGATACTGCTTATATGCCTTGTCATTCTGATTTCTGATTTTTGTAACAGCCAAGGTGTAAATCTTCCTGAGAGTCCATTTGCATCTCCAATACCAAGCAGTATTTCAACAGTGATATAGATTCAGAAACAGAGATGAAATATAGAGGTAGAGTACTGGATTTCGAGTCTAATGCTTCGAATGCAATACAATAGCCCCCCTCCCCCACATGTAAAAAACTCCTCCCCAACCAAAACTCCATTTTAGTTTTTTCCCTTTTACCCTCCCTCCCTGCATTCATCTCAAAGCAGCTCATCAAGTTCCATACGAGTTCATACTGAGGAAGAAAGTCGGAAACATCGAAGCTTCTTCTCCCTGATACATGGGGTGGAGGAGGAGGTTTCAAATAGGAACCAATCATACAGAAAGCTAGAAAGCTACATGTAACAAGTTTCTACACTTTTTCTTTTTTAAATGTAATCACAGAAAGCAAGCAAAAGGTTTGGATGTTAGAAGAGAATGTATCATAATCTGCCTTAGTGGAAGAAAAAGCTACAGAATATGCAGGGTTCAGAGAAAAGAAGAAAGTGTAGAATCTCTGTAACACTTGGAAACAAATGGAAATAATTTTACTTAAACAAAGGGTAGTAGAATCTTTATACCAAAATTTCTTTAGCATCTTCTTGTCTTCAATCTCTTTTGATATCACTACCTTTATTGTCTGATTTGCTCAAAGGTTCTGCCAATGTATGTTTTTATTTTTTTGGACCCATTTTTTATGCATGGTCCTGTACTGTGTACAGGCCTCCCATATGAAATCAATGATGGATGGATATTTAGTTTTGTAATGTGGTAAGTTGGATGGGATTGAAATTTTATAGATAGGCAATCAGTTTAATGACAGTTTTTCTTCGCTGGTGGCTTAAGGAGGGGACGATCAATGTATGATCCCATCATTTCCCACCCACATCTCTCATCCTATTGTACATGATCCAGATGGGTCATGGTTTCCATTCATTGTGGTCTTAAGAAAACTCAGTCTAAAATAGAGGTGCGGAAACTCTGTATGGGAGTGCAGTTCCTACTCCAGCACCTATGTCAGTATCTCTCTCCTGACTCCACTCTATGAAATATCTATGTTCATGAATAAATTCTAAATGGGTGTTTAGTCCATAAACATAATAACATCTGGGGTTGACTTGAAAACTCAGTCTATAATCGAGGTGCATATATTACCAGGAAACTCTATATGGGAGTGCAGTTCCTACTCCAGCACCTATGTCAGTATCTCTCTCCTGACTCCACTCTATGAAATATCTATGTTCATGAATAAATTCTAAATGGGTGTTTAGTCCATAAACATAATAACATCTGGGGTTGACTTGACACTACAGAATTTGGTGGGCCCAACTGTCACAATATAGACATTTCAACTATATATTTTTTATAAATGGTTGGCCATCTAGATTAGAATCTCGAAGGGGGACCAGTGTAAAAAAATAATGGTTTGTACAAACTTATATCACATGAGGGGACCATCCCTATATGTTTATGAACATGCTCTGCATTACTTCATAAATCTAATGTCCTTACATAAAACTCTGTTCCATTAGCCTCAGCCTTCTTGTGATCCCAAACATGCTTTCAAAAAGTTCAACCACTCTTGTTGTGAAAACCATTAATCACATTAAAGGAACTTTGCCTTTTGGATTAATGGAAGAAAGGGAATATGATGGTCATACTATCCATGTCAATGCATCTATGGTTTGAGAAATCTGAATTAGATCGTCGATTCTCGTCGAAATAGATCAGAATTGATTGGATTTGATATCAATTCCCATCGTTTCAGATATATAAATCTGTAATTCTTTAGGGTTTAATGTGATTCCATTTGAATCAGAATCGAAACCCATGGAGACTGATTCCATTGTCATTGCTCTTACTTGGATCATCATGTATGCAGGACATAGTCTCTTTCCAAAATGAAAGGAAAAGTTTTCCTCCACCTTGAGTGAAGGAAAAAAGTATATTCATCTAGGATTATTATTACTCTGGCTCCCTATTATATGAAGTTAGTAATGCCCTAATACCCATCTCTAGACACCTAAACCATCAACAAGGGGCTCTAAAATTGCTTCCAAAGTAAAAATTTAAAAATAGAAGTTAATACACAAAGTATAATAGAACAATAGGTACTAATAATTTGAAACCAAGTTGGTCCTATAGAATATGGTCAATATTGTTTATGCCAAATATGATATTTTTGAAGAAAATTTTACCACAAATATGTATGGACATTGTTTTCCTTCACCATGTGGTGAAGTTTACCACTCCATTAGAGTCCACAAACCCTATAGGGTTTTAGTACCTTTCCAGAAAAACCTTATCCAATAAGTAATTTACATATACAATAAGGGAGAATATTACATCTTAGTACGTCCCTGGGACTTCGCTTATAAATTAACTGTAGTTTATAACTAATTAGTTTTTACCTATAACATATATTTGTACACTATGGTTCAATGTTGCAAGATCAAGGAGCTCATCTTGGACATGGGAGTAATTTTCTATTCTGATATTTTTGAAAAAAAAAAAAACTTTTCAGAAAGCATTATGTGGTATATCTGATGGCCCTCAATTTCATGAACAGGTAGACCCATGGTTCCACTCAATGTAAATTTTCAGTCCAAACTGTTTTTGTTTTTGGTTTTTTTGTTTTGGTGGGGTGGGTTAAGAACCCCTAAGAGAATTTGCTAACTACAAGTTTTGAGGTTGGAGAATTCTGGACTAGAGATAGTTCAGAGTAGTGGGATGCATGCAAATATAGAAGAATTCCTCTAGGGCGTAACAGGCCCTTTGATGAGCATCCAACGGTTAGAAAAGTTCAAGCACCAAACCCAAGGCGTTTCTGAACGTTGGATGCGCGCCATGCCCTGTTACGGCACAAAGGATCCAACTCCTGCAAATACATGACAATATATTTTTATTTGAATTAAGCTTTGTTATTTGAAACATGAATAATCCATCCAAGGGTTACATAATACCCTTTCCAGTATTCATGAGTTTCATCCAAGTGTTGAACCCATGAATCATGAGTCAAAGAAAATCGAAATGCCCTTCACATTATTCCAGAAGTCCCATCCAAATGTCCCATCCCATAAATCATACGTGAAAGAAAGCCTTTTTTTTTGGGGGGGGGGGGGGGGGGGGGAGAGGGGGGGTGGGAAGAGGGTGGGGAGGGGGAGGAGAGTTCAAGAATGCTTCACAATACAAGGAATCTTCTGCATTTCATTGCCTACCCATTGGTTTTCATAGGCATAAAATGTGGATTGTTGTGCGATCTGTAATTCTATATAGATGTAAATCGTATCCGAATCAGTGGGAAAAATATAATAGAAAAATTCACCAAGACACCCAAATCAAGATAAAACCTATAATGAAATATCAATTAATAATGTTCAAATAAATCTGAAAAACAAACTACAGAGTTATTAGGCATTAGATCAATGAAAGTTCAGACAATGAGAGAACTTCGATTCCAAGAAGAGGCAGTTGCGAAGATCTGTTGCGTACCGCAGTTCAGGTTTTTGAGAGAATGAGATCTGAAGTAATGGTACTGGTATCATTTCATACTTGATAATAAGCTAGCCAGCAATACGAGGAAGAAACTCAGATCAGGATTCTAGCCACACTAGTATGCCCCAATATGAGCAAATACACTTCATTCCAGACAAGGAAAAACAAAAGCACAAACCCAGGGGGGGTCTTTAAGGTAATTTCAATAGTGGAACAGGATTTGTAGTAGCTGAGGAAAAACTTCATGAGTTGAGTTGCAGTTTGCAGCAGTTTAATTGGACGGAACACCTTTTGATCTCATGACAAGGAGTATCACACAAATAAGGCAGTTCGTGGTTTAAAAGTCCAAACACAGTTATCGCAACTAGATGGAAGCATCCAAATAACACAGCTTCAGATGTTTTACATCAGCTGGTACCATAAATAACATCATATAAAAATGGAACATTTCAACAAGTACAAATTTATGTTGAAAGAAAAAAGTTGATATTTCAAGAAACTATACTCTTCTTACTTACAATTGTCAAGGAAAAACAGGTAAATCTCTTAGTAAGTTTAACAATTAAAAAAAGGGAGGGGGCGAGGAGAACAGTTAGAACAAAAAAAAAAAAATTAGTACCCTTCAAAAGGCACTCAAGTCACGCCCAACTTGCAACTTCAAAACCTTGAGAGGCACTGATATTTGCAAGCAGAAAACAGCTACAACCTGTGATCAATTAGGTAAAGGTTATGAAGACATTCATATTCAAACAGAACAAGAATCTGAAAAATAAAGATTTCATCCCAAGCATTTTGATCTCTGTATGTTTTATAACTGTAGTCCTTACAGATAAAATGTAATGGTTCTATATGTAGAAGAACATGGTTAAATGGTGGCGCACATGCAGGGGGTGTGAAAACTGGTTGGGTGTAAATTGGCAAGTAACCTACGTAGGACTGACCAAATGAATTCTAATCCACCCGCATATGTGCCACTAGAATGCAATTGACAACTGTGCTTATGCTGCACCTGATGTATATCTTGATTTCCTCCTCCAAGGTATTTTCTCTTTTTAATACTATGATCCAAGATTTAGAATCCAATCTTCTAATCTTAAATGAAAAAAAAAAAAAAAAAAAAAGGAACTGCTTTCATGTCTAATTTTGATTCACCTACTGTTATTGTTGAATTAAAAAAATAATCAAACAATTCCATTTTTTTTTTCTGGAATCCAATCCTCTAATGTCAAATGAAAAAACTCATTTCTGCATGCCTTACCCTGAAAAAAATTTTAGGTTTGGCCATCATACATAAATCTGGAGCAACATCTGCAAACATTGAAATGCAGACAACAGTATCAGAAAAGTTGTAAATTAGGTATGTAAATCCAGCTAGCTGTAACCAAGTGAAGTTCATCATGGAGATACAAACCTAGCTTAACCATGGAGTTGAATATTGTTGTATAATAATCATAGAGGTTGCAGAAATCGATTGAGATTCCTCCAAGCCCCTTCAAATGCCTTCAGGTAACAGAACTGATACCAACTTGCAAATTGTATATTCGCTATCTTTTTTTCTGATATTTCTTTGCGAACTCCTTGAGTAGTAAACTCTGCCTAAAAGCCAAATACTTGTCTAAGCTAGTTCCAGCCCATTGATGACAGAAGCTTTCATCCGTTGGAACAAATGAACTCAAAGGAAATGGCCCCTCTGGAGCTTTTCTTAGAGCAACCAAGAACTGGTGGCGTGGTCGAATTCTCTGATCTAAAGATAAGCTTAAATATGTGGGATATTTGGTCAAGGACTTCACCTCATTTTGAAGCTCATTGACCAAGTAAGAATATTTGGGCTTAAGATTCTTCTCTAATGAAAGAGAGAGTACCTGTAAATAAGTAAGAAGTTTGTCTTTAGCCTATTTCTAAGATTTATGAAGAAAAAACACATACTAAGCAGAGAAAATAGAAAAAAAAAATTTAATAATAAAAAAATAAAAAAGGAATTAAAGAAAGTAGATTCTTTTTTGAGTAGTTAAATTAAAAAGATCGGATAATCTCAAATTTGAAATTTCATTCTAAGATGTATCAAGAAAAATTGCATACCAAGGAGAGAAAATAGGAAAATAGATATATGAATAGAGAGTGTTGATTCTTTTTTCAATTCATTAAAATTATAATCCTCACCAAAAAGAATTCTTGCAATTATAAATATAGGTTAAGTTATAATCACAAGCTATTTCACATGATCTAAATCAGGAAAAGATTATTGCAAAATAAATAATTTATTGCAAAATAAATAATTTATTGCAAGAGTTAAATTTACACCTTGAAAGCGTCATGGGAATTCTGAAGAAAAGCAGACAAATATGAGAAGATTGTTTTGCTCTCTTCAACAAAAGAACTGGTTCAAAAAGTGTTCTCTTAATTTTGTAGTACGTTGAGAAACGCAAATGACATCATGGACTCTCTTGAAAAGCACTTAAGAAGGACAATCTATATTTAAATAGCAAGTTCTCCTTTAATAGCATTATATTATTTATTGCTCCCTCTTTTCAAAGTATAATCTCATTAGATACCAAAAAAGGCACCAAAAAAAAAAAACTCCACATGACAAAACAAGCATTACTACACAATAATGGGAATACTAAAAAATTAATAAATTTTAGAGGAGGGCAAACTATAACCTGAGTTAGGCTAGTTAATACTTTCAAAATATCAGAGTTGCGCATCCCTATACTCCTAAGGAAGTTGATCCTCGGCAGTATTCCATCTTCAATGCTGTAATGAAGAAGCTGTGGATGTTTAGTGACCATTTTCACTATGCAATCCCTGGGTGCCCCCAGCTCCTTCGAAAGAAAACCCAAGCGAGCATTCCATGAACTGTCAATCCGTTGAACCAGAATTTGAGGGCTCAACTGCAAAACTTTGGTCAAATCAGCTCTCTTAATACCAACCTCTTCAACCAAATATCTGACTGTCGGTTTTAGAGAGTGTTCAACGCTATAAGAAAACAGGGAGGGAGCAGCAGCAATTATCTGCCCTATTCTGGAGTCTGGGACACCCAAACCCAACAAAAATGAAACATGGGACTTCAGGTTATCTACTGTGTACTCTAGAATTTGTGGTTGCCTTAGAAGCATCTTTCTGATGTCTCTATGCTTGACACCAACACTCAACAAGTATTCCAACCTTTCCTGTGCGGAAGCCACATTAATCTGAAGAGAGGGCATGTGTCTCTCATAGATTTGGATGAAGTGTGATTCCTTTAGTCCAAATGTGCTCAGATAATCAAGAAGTGGATACCATTTCTTATCCAGATCTAACTCATCAGACAGTTGACGGTACTTGCCCTCTGTAGATTTTCCGGACTTCATCTGCAATCAACATAAACAATGAAGACCTTCCTTGCAATCCGTTCATGTTCAGGATGGGATTTAGTAGCTTGTAATGTTACCAGATAGTACCTTTCCTCGGCCATCTATATCAATGGAATCTATTTCCTTCATTCCATTTGAAGCATCACGGTAATTTCTATTCACTTGGGTGTTCTTGCGGTTTCCAGTATCAAATCTGCTGCCCATAACTTTCAAACCTTGCCTGGATTTCAATGATTGATTATCCCACTCCCTCTTTGGCTGTCTGCGGTCGCCTACAAGAGTACAAGTAAAGATTAATTGTCATCAAAACCCTCAACACACACCTCTAAGGGTCTCTACTCTCTAAAATACCTTGCTTTGTGTTTGTTTCATCGTCTGACTGAAAGCTTTGTGATTCAACACTGAACTCTTCAATTTCTGCAAATTCATCCTGAGGGGAGCGAGAAAGACAGAATCATAATCTTGATGCAAACAAATTCATATTAGATCCCCCCCCTCTTGTAATTTAAGAGGAGTCTTAAACCTAACTCTGCACATTTTGAGCATATTTTAAAGACAAGTTGATTTAGAAACTCCTGAGTAATGCCATAACTCAAAGGTGAAAATAAGCTTGAAGCAATCAACAGTTATGTCTAAGGAGAGTAATCTTAATAACTTTATAGCTAAGAAATGGCATAAAAGTGCCAAGTAAGTCAGCCAACTAAAGAAACTAAAGGCAAGGCAAAGGCAAGGCAAAGGCAAAAGGAACTGAGTAAGGAAATTACTAAGAAACACACAAACAGATTCATCTCTATCTGTATATATAACCACAGTGACAGGACCAGATGTGCCACATATATATGTAAGATCTAAACGCCAGTCCTTTTTGTCATCAGAAGTAGTCGTGAACTTTCACATTGTCCTTTCACAGAAACAACCAGTTAGAAGATATTGAGATAGGATCACAATTGTAACAGTTTTGTTTCATGGTATTCGTTGTCCTTAGAATAACATTTGAATCTTCAAAAACAGTCTGAATTATGTCTAAATACAATTCAACTTGAGAAGAATCCCATTATTTTCATTTAAATCTTCAAGTCCTCATGCACCCTGCAATTTTAGTTGAGATAGAAAAAGGTCACTGCTTCATGTCCATTATTAAGATAATTTTCACCCATGCAGATCAAAATTATAAAGCAAACTTAAAAATCTGTTAGGATAGTGATAATTATTTCCTTTCCATCAGTTTGATCTCCAATTATCCAGATCGCTTTTACAAGTACTAAATTTTATCTGTGAATAGTGAAATGGAAGGAATGACTACACAAATATATGCTAAATAATGTGAAATTAAAACATACCGGATAGAGGTCATGCACACGAACAAGTAAAAAAAACATAAATGTAAGAGAATAGAGTGGCTAAAAAACAAAATGAATGATAAAATTATCGTAAAGACACATGGGTGCATGTTGCTGAAAATTTATATTGCTGGCTGGGGAGTGGAAGATTGAGTTGTAATGACAATTTGATTATTGAGAGGTTATTTTAAGTAGATAATGATAACTTTGGTTGCCTTCACTCAGGGAAAGGAACAGAAATCCTAGGAGTGAGTTCCCAAACATGGGTTCCGCTAAAAAGGTAGGAAAACACTGTGATGGAAATCCCTTTCCACAAATCTTCCCAGGAAAGGAACTAAACACAGCCAACAGAAGAAAGACGAAGTTTCCAGAGTAGACAAACTTGTTCTGTAACAAAATGATAAAACATTCAAACCTACTTAATTCCGAAAAAACAGAATAACCATCACCAAATACAATTTGGGTACAGGACTGAGTGGCTCAAGACTCTCAATGTCGTGTGCAGGGGTGAATAGCTCAAATTATTTCCTTCGAGAAGAGCCATTAGCTTCCATTTCTATGCAAAAAAAACTGGCGTAAAAGCACAAGTTAAGCAACTGATAGAAACAGAAGGGGTCGTCGAATCCAAAAATAAGAAACCCAAAAGCCAATCCACGATCCCAGAAGTAGCAAAACGAAGCATCGAAATGGGGAAAAGAAAAAATAAGAGTAGAATTCAGAGCAGAGCTCACATCCCAGGGTGAAGAATCCTCTGGAAATTCATCATCGCTATCAACATCAAAACCAACACCACCGCCATCATCACCATCATCGTCACTATCATACGGAGAAAGCCTTTGCCCAAACCGAGATCTTCTATTTGATTTGAGAATTTTGGGGTTTGAGTGAGTAGAAAGAGCAACGAAGCTACTGTTAATACTTCTTCTACTTCCTCTCCTTCCACCAACGCCACTCTTCTCACCAAGAAAGTGAATTCGAGAAAGGAACGAAGCAGAGGAAGAAGAAGATAGAGTATTAGTACTGAAATTGAAGTCCAGACAGGTGGTAACAGCCATTGAAAGAAGAGAATATCCCTAAAACCCTAATTGGAATATCTTTGTACGACCAATCTCTCCCTCTCATTTATCTCCTTTGTCTGCTTTGCTTCTTCATTGCCCTCTCTCTCTCTCTCTCTCTCTGCTTTAGCTTCTCGTTTAGAATTTTCGATTTTTAGAGTTAAGACAATGGGGTTTAGCACTAGCCGTTGTTATTACCAAAAGATATTATTGGAAATAAGATAAGGCTACTAATAGAAGTCCTTGATTTATCTATTTCTCATATTTACATAAATACCCCTAAACTCTTTTTTTTGCTTTAAATCTTGTAGGGTGTCAATAGATTCTGATCTGATTGATCATAGACCAAATCGAAATTAAACAGTTAAGTTGATGTTCGATTTTGGTTTCAGTTCAATTTGATTTGATTTTTTATCAGGTTGGCTTAATGAGTTCTTATTTAACATATATACATATCGTTTGGATTGATTCAAGTTGAATCAATTGTTTTGATATGTCCAAAGGTTTTAACATTTGAATAGGAGTCACAAATCAATCTTCCAATTTGTGTTTATTATTTTCTTCTTTTGATCATCTAAAAAAATATATAAAAATGAAAAAAAAGAGATTATTTTAGTATGTTTCGTTATAAGGGGAATTAAATAAAAAAATAAATGAAATTTTATTAATTATTAACTCACATGGTTATATTGTTAAATTTAAATCATTTTATACTGGGTTATTAAATTTTAATTTACCTACATAAAAATCTCATGGATTTGAATAGTAAACTTAAAACTACTTCTAAAAAGTATCAATAGAATCAGAAAAATGAAACAGAAATTATAAAGATGTATGAATTTACTTATTAAAAACACTTATAGATCTTATCCCATGAGCATGAGGTATGTTTTATTGATAAACCTCTGGCCTCAAAATTGAATATTTTTTTCTCTTGGGAAAAAAAAAAGTTGAATACATGAAATATAAATTATCGGGTTACAAAGATACTGTTATTTTTATTTTTGGAGAAATGAATCATGCATGCTTGTATGCTTGTGAGTCTCTAAGCCCATGTATATGCAGGCACAAAAAGACCATTTGCCCCCTTACTTACGTTTATGGATAGGGTTTTTTTACCCTTTATTTTGATAGTTTTTTATTAAATAAAGGAATGTACCTTTAGCCTGGACACAAGCGGGTACAGATTATCAGTTTGCCCCTTGTGAAAGAGAAAATAACATCTTTATGGATACTTTTTCATGCGCTTTGATTGATCCTCACACACGTGCAAGATCATACTCTCTCACAAGAAACACTTCCGCTATTTTATTCTTTTTTGTTTTTTTTTTTAAAACCCTTTTGAAGTTTGGGCCACATCCTAAAGCCACTCCAACAACCAGGGAAACCCTAGGCACCAAGGGAGTAACCCCCCATCAAAAATCGAAATCGGGCTAGGATTACACAGCGAGCAAAGATGAACACAGATATCACTGCCTCTGTGAAGCCTGAGTATCCAGTAATCGATCGAAACCCTCCCTTCACGAAGACTCTTGCCAATTTCAGCGCACTTGATTACCTTCGATTCGTTACCATCACCGGAGTCTCCGTCACAGTCGGATACCTTTCTGGTTCTACTCTCTTTTTCTCTCTCCTTCTCTGGTTTTATGTAATTGTTTCCCTGTATGGATTCCGGGATTTCAGATTTCTTACAGTTTCTTTAAATGCAATCGATTTGCAGGAATGAAGCCCAACATTAGAGGTCCTTCGATGGTAACTGGAGGTCTGATCGGTCTCATGGGCGGATTTATGTACGCGTATCAGAACTCTGCTGGGAGGCTCATGGGGTTCTTCCCTAATGACGAAGAGGTAGCCCGGTACAAGAAATTGAACAACTTTTAGTCGTTAATTTAATTTTAGACGAACGAAAGAAAGAGCATTTGTGGGTTTCATCTCCCGTCTGAGACATTTGGTTTTGTCAATAATCAAATTCTTCTTCTCTGTTGGCTTCGTTGTTGAGGTTGATTTCTGGTTATTTGCTAGTAACCTAAGCCTGAATCGTCCATTCTGTTGGGCTCCTCTAAATTGACTTTATCTGTACTTTCATTGAGCTTGAAATCTTCCACAAGCACACAGTCACCATGTATTGAAAGATAATACTGAACTATATCTATTTGATTGAGCCCTCAATTTATGATGCAGATGCACGATGGATTTAGAAAAAAGAAAAAAAAAAATTCTTTTTAATTTGATTTTCTTTTTAAATTAGTTTGCTTCTAATTTTAGAAAAGTTTCCTTAGTTTCCACTAATTGTTTGTTTTTACCTTTATATTGGACATGTACTCATGGAGAAGTTTCAGTTTTGAGATTTGAAGAATAGAAATTTGATTAAGAGTATTGGTATGAGAGCCATGGCTGCCGATTTCCCCTTTCTTCCCTCTCTGAAATTTTCTCTCTATTATCCCCACTGAAATCTCTCGTTTTCCCCTTTCCTCCATCAATCGCGGGTTTCTTCTTCACTGTTATTGTAGAAGGGTATCACAGTGACCCTTGTTGCCCTGTTTTGAGAGGACGCTGGTGACCCATAGAAGTCGATAGCTCTCCTTCATCTCATCTTCTTTCTTCAGCAACTTTTGGGAATTAGTTCACCAAGGAAGGGCGACCTTAAACTTTGAATCTCAGACCTGAAAATACTTCCTGCTGTGAGTCACAAAACCTGCAACTCAAGTTATTTAGAACTACCGCCCAGATCTGATTTGCAGAGGAACTGTTCTTCTTTGCTTGGTGTTTCGAAAGACATTTCGGTGGCAATCAAAGGGCCATAGAGGATCCAAGCTTCGCCCAAGGTTTGGGGCTGAATCGAGGTGCAGAGAGAGAGTTCTCCTCACCGCCGTCTCTCTTTTCTTACCACTGGTTTCAGCTTATCGTGGAGAAGAAGAAGATAAGTTTTTAATTTTACATAAAGACCCCTGGCTGGACTTTATTTCAGGTTATACTCCCCTTTCTTTTAAAATTCAGAATAAGCCTTCAGATTAAAGTTTTTTTTAGTTCTAGAACTACCCAGCTGCCATATAATTATTTCTAAGGCCCTGCTTGTTTCTGAAATTATAAGAATACCCCTCAACCATTACATTAAGCTTCTTAGTCATTCTTGTGGGCCCTAAGTGATCCGATTTCGATCACTGGAATTCGGTTCCGCATCAATTTATTTGTTCTTGTTTCTTGTTTGTTTCCCTCTTTTTGTTCCAAGGCGGTTTTGCTTCTAATTTGTCTTGATCATAAGGAACTCAATCGTTGTTGTGAAATATAATGAAGCAGAGACAAAATGTAATTAGAAGGATAATCTCTTTATTTAACCTCAGAGCCTTTATGTTTCAGGTTCTCCAAAGTTCTGTTGATAATGGTTTTGTCAACGCATCAAATCAATAAGTGTTCTGTAGTTAGCCCACTTGGTGTCTCATTTATCTAGGGCTTGGTATATCTTAGTTTCATCAAGCCAGTGCTGATTCTCCTATACCATTACTAGAAAATACTTTTACCAAAACCAGAATCCTGTTTGTGGACATTAGACCGAGTGCGATGCAATGTACTACAACAATAACTTAGCTTTATCACAACTAAATGGGAATAGAAACATGGATATGTGCAAAGACAAAATAAGAATAGTAAATGTAAAAGGGAAGGAACACCGCAACAACAATGCAGTAGATTCCCACCTAAGTGGGGTCGGTTACATGGATCCTTACCCTCCAATCAGCTCTATTTGAGGTCATACTTGGGACATGACCTGAACTATGCATGTCTTTCCTCATTGCTTCTCCTATTGCCATTTTATGCCTGTCCCTAGTTCTTTTAGTTCTTTCAATTTGAATTAGATCACTCCTCCTTATTGGAGCATCCTTAGGCCTTTGTTGAACATGGTCATGCCACCTCAAACCACTTTCTTAGAGTTTATCCATGATCGTGGCAGCTCCAAAATCAGCTCTAATATGGTCATTCCTTACTTTATCCTTTATAGTTTTGCCGCACATCCATCTTAGCATCCTCATCGCTGGTACACATAGCTTATGTATATAGCCTTCTTAATTGCCCAACATTCTGCTCCATACATCATAGTTAGTCGTTCGACTATCTTATAGAATTTTCCTTTAAGCTTTAAGGGAATATGTCGATTATACAACACTCTGGACACACCTCTCCGCTTTATCCATCCCACTTTAATTCTGTGAAACATCATTCTTTATATCACATTCTTTACTTATGGTTGACCCCGTATATCTAATAGTTATTTTGCGGTATGTCACTCTCTTCAATTTTCATATTTCGTTATCTATTGGAATCGTAATGTGACTAAAGTTTTACACATCATATACTACGTCTTCTAATTACTTATCTTAAAAAACTCTTGATTCCAAGGTTTATTTCCATAGCTCCATTTTAGCTTTTATCCATGTTTTTGTCTCCTTACCCAAAACTATATCATCAACAAAGAGCATATACCACAATCTTCATCTTGAATGTTCCTTGATAAATCATCCATGATAAGCGCAAACAAATAAGGGCTTAAAGTTGAACCGTGATATCGATTAATTGTAATTGGGAATTCACTTCCTTGCCTTCCCACGGTTTTCACACTAGTCACCATGTCCTCCTATATATCTTTAATTATATCCACATTTTTACTTGACACCTTTTTATTCTCTAGTACATGCCAGATTAACTCTCTATGGATTCTACCTTAGGCTTTTTCTAGGTCAGTAAAAACTAGAGATTCTTCTTGCAAGCTCTAAATGTTTGTATAAGTTTCCTGAGTAAGTAAATAGCTTTTGTCGTGGATCAACTTGACATTATACCAAATTGGTTCTTTGAGATAGTAGTGTTTTTGTTCTCAGATGGGATTCTATAACCTTATCCCAAAATTTCATAGTATGACTCATTAGTTTTATGTCTCTTAGTTTGTATAGTTTTGAATTTCATCTTGATTTTTGTAGATCGGGACTACAATGCTTCTCCTCCAATCATTTGACATTTTCCTTGTGTTCATAATCTTGTTAAAAAGATTGATTAACTACCCACATAATCCTAAGCTCTTCCACATTTCTATTGAGACTTCATTAAGGCATGGTGTTTTGCCTACCTTCATCTTTTTTAAAGCATCTTTAATTTCAGTGAAGTGCATTTAATTATCTCTCTGTGGGTGGGCAGGTGTGTAAGCATGTACTAGGTGCGTGTGAACATGTCTAGAATTTTATCTCTTTGTAGTTTGAATTTATGAATCAGATTCCTTACCAACATCAGATTGACATGTTTTGAAATAATTCAAAGCAATCCATTATGCCTTACTACTTCTTGATTCTTGATTACTGTTTTGTATGGTCAAAACCATTTAATCATGTGTACAGTTGATTGAGAAACTGGTGTGGAGATGGCCCGGTATCTGTGTTATGGTTTTAGTCACGTCTCATTGATTTGTATGATGAACCGGAGGATTTGTCTTTTTCTGAAAGTGAAAATAGATCTATAACTGCCTGATAAGAGGGGGAGGGCTGTTTGTAGGAATTCTGGATACTGGAGATAACTCATAAATTGGACCTTAAGGGCTTAACAATGATTTGATTTGTGAATACTTGGTCTCCAGTCTTAGGAATAACAACTTATCTTGACAGTTCCTTGATCCACTGAGGGTAAAACCCCTGGTTTTCCTCCATCACCTCTATAATTGGTTGGTTGTTTTTGACTGGTTCATTTAGAGTACTGCTTGTCTGCTACAGAAGTGCATCTTTGACAACTTGAAAGAAAAAAAGAATATGTGCCTTCCGCTTCAGTGTACCAAGGTTGGGTGTGGGTATGCACTGGTTTCCTAGGGTTAGGCTTGTAAAAAATTAAGTTACACTACACTTTTTTTTTTTGGGTTACACTATTTCTTGTCATCCTTCCATGTCAACCAATTCAGTCAGGTTCTCAGGTTTATCTTTTTTTCATCCCAGTGAAATAGATTCTTTTGTTTTTCTTTTTTTTTTTTTTTTTTTTTTGTCAAAAATGGAAAGGAATCAATTGAGGCTAGTTGAAATTGATGGCTTGAACTCCTTGGTTGAAAGCGAGATAAAGGGAAGGGAAGTGAAATCAAATCAAAACACAAAATTGGTAA